>NC_058370.1:130722500-131022500 GCF_018350175.1 Felis catus | reverse complement strand
TCATTAAGTACGAATTCCAAATAACATAGCATACGTGTCCTTGGAAAGAGCTTTCCTAAAGGTAACCTTACCCTTAGAATTCCTTGTTTTGGACCATGACCATTGATGATACGTTTGAACCCCTGAGTCGTACCGCGTCTAGTGTAGGTCAGATTGTTAATGCAATACCATATGGGATCTAATCATGACAAAAACCATTTCACAGCTGAGTCAAGCTGTGTACCTACAGTCCACAGGTAAACTTTTTACCTGCAACACTTTCCCTCCAGGGAAATGCTCAGCTTATTTGGAGAATGTGAAGAGAGTTCACTATTTCCTGCGCTTCCTAACGGCATGGGTCTTTCCAACCCATTCTGTACTGAGGCCACGGAGGGCCTATGGCATCACCTTTGATGGCCCAGGAAGAAGGGTCTGAGGAGGGAAAATATCCCTGCCAGGAACTAAACGGGGGCGTAAGGAAAGTACCTTTGCTTTTGCAAAGGCATCTCCCTTCATGACACAGGACCACTTTTAGGAAGGCTTCCAGAAACCCCGAATATATGAACAACACCTAAACGCAGGCCCACCGGTTGCAGAGTTTGCTCCATGCTCAAGACGACCGTTCACAGCCAAGGCCTTGCTGTGACAGGGAGGAGGGTCAGCATGGCTATGGAAGAACCAAACTGGTCTCTGACTGCACTTTCTAACGGGAAAAAAATCCGCCTTGGCACGCACTCTGAAGATTTCCGAGTCTCGCTGGGGTGAGGAAAGAATCCACCCCACAGGCCGGAGAAACACGCTTGGCCAAACTTCCCACAAAACCAACGGCTGCTTGCCTGAGAGGCTTTCCTTTCATTGGAATAGTTGAAGGATATGTCATCACTGACTCATATCTCATAAACATGATTTGCAAAAAAAAAAAGACTTGGTGTCAGCTGGGTTTTATTAAACTGTAAATTTTTTGAAAACCTCCATCCAGAACAACCAACAGCTCAACACCCGCAAATTCACGGGCTCTTGTCTTTCTGCGTCTTTTGGTGGCCGATAACCCCAAGAGAAGGTGGACCTCGCCGACGCCCGTCCAGCGCTGTCGGCGCTCCGTGGGGGAAACCTTCGCAGGCACAGAATTCCTCAGCACAGATCCTCGTGTGAGCGTGCACACGCTCGCCCACCACCAGCACAAGCAAAAAAAAAAAAAAAAAAAAATGTGGTTGTGTATAGTGATTCCAAGGAAAATAAACTGCTGCACTTATACATGACAAATGAGAGAGAAAGTCATGCTGCATCGAGCTGGAAATACACATTTTAAAAGCCAGACTTGTGACTTAAAAAAAAAAAAGAAAAGTGCTTCGGTCGAACTTG
Organism: Felis catus; assembly: GCF_018350175.1. Taxonomy (NCBI): domain Eukaryota; kingdom Metazoa; phylum Chordata; class Mammalia; order Carnivora; family Felidae; genus Felis; species Felis catus. The sequence continues at coordinate 131,021,159 of NC_058370.1, read as the reverse complement.
CCAAGAGAAGCAGGGAAACGTTGAGAGAAAATAGGATGCCTGGTCACTACAATAATTTAATGAGAGCGCATTGTCCCGACTCCGGCGAGAGTTCCTCTGCTCGCAGATATTACATAAAAGTCTCTTCCCATTGGTTCCTCGAGTTCGTGGCAATCTTCACGCCATTTTATTGGGCGGTCTCGTATTTTAAATGATTATTATACAGGAGTCCTGGGAAGACGGAGGGGCCACTGAAAACTCTAGAGACCTCTTCTCTTCGCTTTATATGCGAATGCTTATGAAACCATTCAGAAGAGAAAAAAGGTGCACCAGTAGGCTGGATTTGAACAACAACGGTGATAAATGATCTAGAATTCCCGAAGAAACTCATTTAAGTTGTTTTATTGACGGTGTACGTTGTCAGAGTGCACTACATGTCACAAACAAGGGAAGAAAACATATAAGCAGCCACGTGATGGAAATTTATTGCTATTTATTTATTTATTTATTTTTAAACCAGGTTTTTTGTTTGTTTTTAATGTTTTTACTTATTTTTGAGAGAGACAGAGACAGAATGCGAGGGGGTTAGGGGCAGGGGGAGAGGGAGACACAGAACCCGAAGCAGGCTCCGGGCTCTGAGCCGTCAGCACAGAGCCTGACGCAGGGCTCGAACTCACGAGCCGCGAGATCATGACCTGAGCCGAAGTCAGACGCTCAACCGACTGAGCCACCCAGGCGCCCCTTTATTTATTTATTTTTTAAATTGTTTTGCTCACACAGGTCTCCAAATTTATGTTCCTCATTAGCCACGCAGACTTTCTGGAACCTGGTCTGCTCCTGTGCTGTGCTATCTCTAATAACAGGCTTTCCAAAAACAGTTACCAGAGCCATGTGTATGTGTGTGAAGCTGGAAAAAAAAGGAAAGAGCTCAAGAAAATATATATAGTAGACTTCTGTGCACCGGGATGGAAGGGACCCTTACCACCTCTGCTCACATCCCGCGGGCCAGGGTTCAGTCACGTGGCCCCACCTGACTTCAGGGAAAGGCGGAAATGTCTCCTCCTCGCTGTGTGTTCAGAAAACCAAAGAACTGTGTTTGGTAAATAGCCGAAAGGAAGGAAGATATCCCCAGTGCTGGCAACTCTAGGCACGGCTATCGACACAGGCCATACGCGTTCAGCATGTAGTTGGCACTTTGGAAAGATATTCAGCAGTGATTCCAGGAAGTAGACTCTCAGACCCTCACCAGGGAGGCCCTTTTCTGGGGACTGAGTATCGAAAATGAGACTCCCAACCAGTCTACCATGGACGAGGGTTTGGGTATTAGGAATAACGATGAGTGGCCTTCTGCTAAAATGGCCTCGGAAGTCAACTTTATCTGAGTTGCCACATCCATGATTGGTGTTTTTTTATTCGTTGTTTTTTACTTTCAAACCGATGTGTATTCGATCATGTAGAAGTTCGCTCATTTACCTTTCCATTTCTTTCAAAAACTAAGTTGAGGCAGCCTATAAAATACAGAAAACCCCATAAGAAAATAACCAAGCCAGGAACTTGACAAGGTAACATTATTGATAGTAAAATTAAATGAAGCCAGAAGTGAGAGTGTTGTATTTAATATGTATATGTATGTCTCTAGAAGAGAGGGTTACAGGGGCACCAGGGTGGCTCAATCAGTTAAGCATCTGACTCTTGGTTTCAGCTCATGTCATGATCTCATGGTTTGTGGGTTCGAGCCCCGCATCAGGCTCTGTGCTGGCAGCACAAAGTCTGCTTGGGATTCCCTCTCTCTCTCTGTCCGTTCCCACTCATGCTGTCTCTCTCTCAAAATAAATAAATTTAAGAGAATTTTTAAAAATACCATTCATAATGAGAATTGAGTAGAAAGGAACATTCCTGAAGGGAATCCTTATATGAGGGATGAAATCAAGTACTGGACTTAAAGAGAGAGGGGTGAGCTGGGAAATTATTATGGCAAGAAGAGAGAAAGGCATAGTGGAGGACAGAGAAGGAAAGTTCTGGCAACCTAGGTTGTTTCATTGTTCAATGAAAAACAAAACGCAAGAAGCAAGTTTTTTTTAAGGCAGTCTGTTGGACCCCCCACCCCCCCAGACTAAATGGGTGCAAAATGGGTAGAGGAGAAGGTGAGGGAGCAGAGCCAATGTGCACAAAACTCCATAAAAGGGAGACGGGTGCTGTTGTATTTGACTAGATGGATATAAATAGAAGATCCCAGTCTTTGGAATGTTTGTGGAATGTCTTAAGATAACTATGAGCATCCTATTAAACATGGTGTTCTTACCTTTCAGAGTCTATAAAATTATAAGAGAAAATAAACAAAAGCCAAGGTATCAAAAGGCCTAGTGAAAGCAGAATGAGTTATTATGTCCATTGACATGAATGTTTTATCACAGAATGGGGATTTAACTAAGGAAACAACAGAGAGACGGTTCAATAATTTATGGCACATTCCCTGAATAAAATATTATGTAGCTATTAAAATGAACATTGTGGAAGCACCATAGCAACAAGTAGAATTGTTTATTAGGCAGTAATAGCGGAAAAAAAGCTAGGGTCAAATGATACATCACAGTATTATATACATTACGGTTACGACCCTATGGAAAACAACTGTGGGAAAGGGGTGGAGAGAAATAGAGCAAAGATATTATATATTCAGGGTGACGGGGAAACAGAGGGTTTTTAATTTAAATAGTTGAACTGTTGGGGCACCAGGGTGGCTCAATCGGCTAGGCGTCCAACCTTGGCTCAAGTCATGATCTCACGGTTCGTGAGTTCGAGCCCTGCGTCCGACTCCGCACGGGTGGTGTGGAGCCTGCTTGGGATGCTCTCTTTTTCTTCCTCTCTCTGCCCCTTTCCCACTTGCGCACGCTCTCTCTCTCTTTCAAAATAAGTAAATAAACTTAAAAACACAGTTGCAACGTTGTACTAGAGATGGGAGGGCCCAAACCAACAACTCTCTCCTACTTTTCTCGATGTTTGGCTTCAAAAGAGGGGCCCCTGGGTGGCTCAGTCAGTTAACTGGCCGACTCGATTTCTCACGGTTTGTGAGTGCGAGTGCCACATCGGGGTCTGTGCTGACTGTGCGGAGCCTGCTTGGGATTCTCAATCTCTCTCTCTCCCTCTCTCTCTGCCCTCCTCCCGCGCTTCTCAAAACAAATAAATAAACTTTAAAAAACGGTAAGAAAGAATGTGCTGCAGGTGTCGCAAGGACCCCGGGAGTGTCAGGTGCCCTGTGCCCGGCCCCAGCTCCTGTGATCATTCCTTGGGCTTCTGCCTCAGTTTCTTCTCCTGACAGTATAGGTGAGGGAGGAAACTGTGTCCTCTGGGCCTCAGTTTCCTCCTGGGTCAACCTAACAGGCTGGGTGTGAGGACTGAGTGGAGCATAGACAGGTGCAAAGGGGTTGCTGCTGGTAATTGTTTGAACACTGTTAAGATGCCATAAAAATGCTTCTACCTGGTTGGAATCTCCTTCCCTCTCCTCTTCCTCCTTCTCACCTCTATCTGTCAGTCTCTATCTCTCTCCATCTCTCTCTTTATCTCTCTCTGTATCTCTTTTTCTCTCCCTTCCTCCTATCTCTCTCGCACCTCCTAGTCTACCTCTGTTCTCTTTTCAGTCCCGTGGGTACACACACACACACACACACACACACACACACTCACAGGTAGACTTCCTGCTCCAGATACACTCAAGTCTTCCTTTTGCGACACTCCTTGTTCTCTTGCCTTGGAGAAGGCACCTGCCGTTCCTCTGCGGGCCTTCCTCGTCTGAACATCCCCTTCGTTTCTGCGTCTAATAGGCACCTGAAAGGAATGTTTCCTGTTGTCATCACCAACAGGACACAATAATGTGGCACTGCGGCAAGACTTTGTGTCCTGTGTCTCAGGGATCCAGATAGAGCCACTGAGACCGATTAACTAAGGACATCTCCACACAGAGGTGTGACCTAGGGGTTAACCATGGGAACACGCTCAAGATTTCAAAGCACTTAACCCCTATGTATTTCATTATTTAGAATAAACCAAATTCAATTTGTTACATATTATTGACAACATCCCAGCTCAAGGAGTTCAATAGAGCAGATCGTGTCACGATCACCATTTTCCGAATGAGCCAGGTGAGGCTCGGAAATGTTGCTGATATAAGTATCTCATGGCTGGAAGAGCTGGGAGTGGGAACTGGGAGCCCAGTGCTAAAGTGCCTGAAGGACACTTGCATTTCTCTCATACCAAAAACTCTGGTTCCACAGAGTAGGGAGGCAATACCCGCACCAGTGGTTGTCCAATCACCACAAGGCTGGGCCCCACCCCAGGGTTTCTGATGAGTTTCCGACTCAACAGACTTGGTGTAGAGCCCAGACATTTGCATTGTCGGCAGACGAACCGGGGGCCATGTCGGTGCTGCTGACCTGGAGACCACCCTTTGGGAAGCACTCGTCTCTACTATTGCTCTGCGATGCTCACTGGAGACGGCTGGCGGATCATCTGTCAGATCGCCAGCGCCTTCTGCATAAATGACATTTTAGAAACTGCCATCATGCAGAATTGTAATGGTGCTGTCCCTTTTCCCCGTCAGGTTTTCTAAGTTATGAAATGGCTTCGGAAATTGCATTTAATGGGGACGGAGTTGCCAAAGGCACGGGTCTTTGGCCCTCATTAATATTTAGAGCTTCCTGAACCTTGAGGAAAGTGGGGCTCAGCGGCGTGGCGGATGGACGGGCCGAAACAACCAGACTTATTCAGGCAGCCAGGAACCAGCTGACGTGCACGTTAAATGTTAACTCCCTTTAAAAATAAGAAGGGCCAAAAAGCAATCTTCTCGGAGGAAACAGATCACTCTAGATTAGGCGAAAGTTGTTGTTTCAGGTGGCTAAACTTATTGCTCGCAACCTAAGCTTGGACTTAAAACACAAAACCACAAACCAGAGGGCCCGTCCGCAGAGCAGTAGTCTGAAGGCAGCACTATTAATGGTGACTTAATACTACGGATTCGGGTAGTTTGCTCTGTGGCCCTCTTGCTGCTTAGGAGAACTGGAGGAGAAGAGAGCTGCCCAGGGATCACGGGCAGTTCACTCGTCTTCCATCAGCTACCTGGTGGGAGGTATCTGTTGCGCACATCATCTCCTGGAGGAGTATTTCCTGGGTCAGGAGTACAACCGTGTGGGGGTGCACAGGGTGGGGCAAGCTGGCGGGGGGTGCAGCACCGAAGTTTGGACAACTGCATTTGGAAACAAAATTATGCGTGATTCAACCCACTTGAAATTTGGTTTCACTAATATAACCTCAATCACATAAAACATTAACCCAGGGTGGATGGTCATCAACTAGAGAGCTTTTCCAGCTGGGTAGCCGTCTGGTGGCACCGTGAACGCGGTCACAGCTGATGTGTTGTTGGGTTGACCAGCTCATGGCCGCCATGTCAGTTGAAGCCAGAGAGCTCAGCTCTGAGAAACCCAACAAAGTCCCCAGCAATGTGAACAGGGAATGTCTCCCCGCTCTCTGGGAGGGGTAGAGGGGAGAAGTGCGTCCCAATGATGTAGTTTGATGGTCTAAATGAGAAGCAAACACACAACAAAACCGGGTCAAACACACAACAAAACCGCTGCTCCCACAGCGGGAAGATTCAGCCAAGCATCATCCACAGTGGTAGTCTCCCGGGGATTTTAACCCCAGAGACCTTCGGTAAAATGCCACTCCCTGCTGCTGTCACCATGTTCTGTATGGTCCACGAATAGGTCACACGTCTGCCGGTTGAGACCCGACATGTATGGAGTAACTTCCGTGGACCAAGCATTAAACTGGTGAAATTTCACAGTATCGTTTCATCTATATGTTTTTGGTAGACAGGGTTAAGATCAGTTCACAAATAAGAAAAGTCAGTGATGGGTCTAGTAATTTCCTCCAGGTGAAATAGGGAGTAAGGTATATGAACCAAAACCACAACTGATTCCAGCCAAAACATCTTGGTTGATATTTTAGGTGTTGTTCCCTCTGCCTATAATATTTTTTTTCCATTTTTTTTTCCTGCCCAGGCCACATTCTCTTTTTTCCCAGCGTCCTGGTCCAATGCATCTCTTCTGTGTGGCTTTCCTGCGACGTGTCTTCTGACCAAGGATCGCTATTTACACTTCCCTCCTCGGTGTCCTCATAGCCCTTTGTATAGTCCTACAACATTTGTCACATGCTGTTACAAAATTATTTACAGTTATCTTCCTGACTATATATACCTTGTACTCTTGAAGGCAGAAACCTTGCCTTATTTATCTTTATACACATGATATCTGGTACTCAGTGAGTATCTGTTGAATCAAACTAAATTATACTTGTAATTCTAACACCATTCAGAGTCGGGTTCTAATGACGTCTAATAAAATAGTCCCTCAGTAACTCTTTCTAAAAAAATTTTTTTTAATGTTTATTTATTTATGAGAGACAGAGACAGACAGAGCATGAGCAGGGGAGGGGCAGAGGGAGACACAGAATCCGAAGCAGCTCCAGGCTCTGAGCTGTCAGCACAGACGTGGGGCTTGAACTCACTGGAACTCACCTTGACCTGAGCCAAAGTCAGACGCTTAACCGACTGAGCCACCCAGGCGCCCTAATAACTGTTAAGTCTACTTGTGAACTATGGAAATATGGCACATCCGAGGTAGTATCACAAGGAAGCCCCATTCAAGGCACAGAATTTCACTGTGTATGGCCCAAATGGAAAACGGGAATCTAGAAGTTAGGGACAAGCGGAGTGATGATCACTTAGGAGTCCACCACAGTGGAAACAACCCAGCGTGCGTAAAGCACGTGGCATTCCCAAGTATTCTCGTAGTGTCCTGCATGCTCCTCGCCCCAGCATCACGAAGCTGAATGTAATACGTTTCTTTCACAGATGTGAAATTGAAGTTCAGTGATGTGAAATAAACCACCCAAAGTCACAGACTAAATATATAGCAAGAGTGTGACTTTAATGCACGTTTTGCCAAGTGTAACCCTTTCAAACAATTCTGTCTTGAATATAACATGAGGTAAAGACCACAGGATCTATTGTTTAGGAAAAAAGAAACCAAAACACGAAACAAAAACATAGTATGACCTAACCAAGAGCACTGGAAAGTCGAGACATCTGGCTTCTCGTCTAGTCTTTCTTGTACATTAGCACTGAAACAACGTCCCAAGCAGTGGAAGCCTGGAAGCCTTTCCTTAGAGGCATAAATGGAGCTGATGCTTATGAAACATCCCAGTAAACTGTAAAATACTCTACAAGCCAAAGTCCAAGAAGCCACTGGAGCTATCTTTACCGTTGGGGGAAGGGTGACATTGGTTGGCGCAGGTATGGTTCAATCGTTTAATTATAAAGAAAAAATTCATTCACACCAAGATCTTCAAAGGAAATATTTCAACTTCTCTGTGGAGTTTCTTCTGTACCTTAAATTGTATCAGTCCACAAAATGAATAATCGGTATTTATAGGTCTTTGCTAAATATGAGTGAGGAGAAAGTTCTGAATAGTTTGGATGAAATTAAGACTACATTTTCTAGAAGAGGGGGGAGGAATATGGTGGCAAAATGTGTGCTATGATGGAACGTGATGGGAATGGCCCAGTGACGTCAGCCCCTGCTTTACATCGAGTCCGTGGTCTTGGCCAGTCATTGCTCCTTCTTCTGCTGCAGGAGAGCTACTCTGCCTCTCTGCTTTCTGGGGTAGCTAGAAACAGTCTATGGATCCAAGTCTGGGGTCAGAAAGCCATAGCTTTGTTCTCTGGGTTTCCCTCATGAGAGCACCTGAGCTATCACCATAAAACCTTGGTCTCTTTAGATCATAGGCCATGGAGATCCATCAAAACGTGTGCTTTGTTTTGTTTTTGCTTAAACTGGGGACTTATTGACTAGAATTTTGTTTAAAAACATCATCCTAAAAATTGTGTGCAAGGCATCTGGAACAAAAGAAGCCACGAGTAGAAAAGGGTTTTGTGATGCATTGCATTTTTGACAAGACAGGGAGAAATTCATGATGACCCCAGACGTGTAGTGGAGGAGAGTGAGTGGCCCAACCAGGAAACAGAGAAAGAGGATTAGGTTATGGGAAGTACTGAGAGAATTTAAAGAATGTAGTTTTAGTCACGTTGAGTTTGACAACCTGTGGCATCTACAGATACAGATATCTATCAGATGACTAGATATATGGAGGCATAGGGTTCAGGCAAAAGGCTATGCAAGTGGTTCAGATACACACACACACACACACACACACACACACACACACACTGAGCTGAAAGTAATCCACATATTAGAGAGGCAAGGAAATAAAGCATGAAACACAATGAGTATCACAGAGATAATAAGAACATCAAACTGGCTCTCCGGGTCTTAATAATCTTAAGTGATTATGCACTGGTTCACTAATGTTAATCATGTTCACTAACTTATCATGAATTGTGATTATAATTAAGACACAACCATATGTTCGAGTTTCACGTCCAGCTTAGGAAAGACCACAGTCCGTTATTTCTTAAGCTAGGCAGGAAGCTCATGAGTATTTATTTCATTATTATTTTTAATAACAAGCATCATCTCTTAAATCATACACAAATATTACAAAAACTCTTATATATGCTATATTTCAAAATAATAAAAATCCCAGAAACATAGTATCAGGACAGAGAAGAAATTTGTTCAAAACTTAACTTTATTAGTTAGGTAGGGAGGTGATGATGTGACCTACTATTTCCAACACGGTCCACGGTTCTGACCCTGAATTTCTTGAGGATTTGGCAAATTAGACATCGGGTCTATTGTGATGAGATACCGGGGAATTTGAGTAAATTGGGTAAAAAACTTATGGATTTGGATCATACACCAGAAATATGCCTGCAGGTAATGACACTTCAGTTGTGGCCATTCATCCATCCACTAATTTATTCAATTAATACTTTTTCTGGGTGACCCCTCTTTTCTAGGTACTATGCTGGCTCTTGGGGGCACAGAAATTAATAATACTGAGCCTTTCCCTCACAGAGTTGGAAATCTAGGAGTGCACTCCCACCTATAATCTCACCTGATAGAGGTAGGCACAAGGTGCCAGAGAGCACAGGAGAAGACGTGCCATGGAATGGATGTTTCCATGAGGTGCCATTCGAGCTGGTTATCACAGATAAGAAACTAGCTGGGGAGAGGTGGATAGGAACAGAATTTTAGGAAGAGGGAACTGAGCATGCAAAAATAAATAAATAAATTTAAAGCACCTGCGTTAGGATTGACATTCAGCCCTAAATAAAAAATACCAACATAAGAAAACACTGCTCTCTCGGTCGTGAAAATCTGCTTTCTTAGGCCAGAAACACAATGATCGTTCTCCACCGGAGTGGGGACCATCCCCAAGGAGGACCTACCCCCATTGTTCTGTTTCCCTCTGGTTCTCTACCTCTTCTCAGGCTCTCCCAACAACCTAGGTGATTCTCATTGAATGTAATGCTGAAGAAACTCAACGTACAGTAACCGATTATCCAGGTGACTGAAATAGTGTTTGGGGAGTTTTCCGTAGAAAGGAAAAAAGCAAGCAGGAGCGCCTCCCTTCCCCGGGGGCCTTCTGGAAGCCCTGATGAAGTGCTGTTCTTCCTGGTTTGCAAATTCGGAACCTCTGACAATCCTTAGACTGATTCCCCGAGAACGCCACAGTGGATGGTTTCCTGGATCTGTGTTTAGTATGTGGCAACACATGGCTCAGAATTTTAAAATATTTCTGTGCTGCAGTGATTGAACAGCCTAAAGTGGTTCCACATGGCTGGTAAAAGTCTCCTCCGGCAGAGAGATCTGGACTATTTCTCCTCCTCTGGATGCTTATAACCTGTAGACCGGTTTTCGTATTATGGCGTGGAACCAGCAGCTTCGGGGTGTACCCTCACGGGGAAGGAACACGGTATCTGATTTCACTCCAACCAAGTCCGGTGACTTGCCTCTTAAGCCAAGAGAAGGACAGCTGCCCCAAACCTTAACTCTGCCTCCTAACCATTCTCCTGAAAAAGACATCAAGAATGTTTTTCTGCCCTTGGCAGCCCAGGGGTCTGAAGAGATCTGCCAATGATGTTCAGGCTCCATTTTAATTTAAGAGAAGGTATAGACGCAAGTGTGAACGTTTCTTGCTGTCGTGTCTTCGTCCGTTCGGGCTAACGGTTTGGGAGACTGGACGGCTTATTCACAACATTTGCTTCTCACAGTTGCAGAGGCCGGAAGTCTGAGATCCGGCTGCCAGCGTGGTGAGGTTCCGTGAGGCAAACTGGCCTCCTTGTTGCAGCCTGCTGACGTCCCTTTGCACCCTCACGTGGTACCAAGAGGGCTCAAGAGCTCTCTGAGGTTCCTTCACAGGTGCCCTCACAAGGGCACTTATCTCATTCATAAGGGCTCCACGCTCATGACCTAATTACCCCCCAGAGACCCCACCTCCTAATGCCTTCACATCGAGAGTTAGAATTTCAGCATCTACACTTTGAGGGGACACCAACATATAGCCCCTCACATGTCATTATTTTAAGTTTGCATTACAGGCCATTTTCTATTAAATGGGCCCAACGGGTCTTTTTACAAGGAGATCATCAATAAATGAATGGAAAGGAAACACACACAAGCGTGGCCATAGCAGTGGCCTACAGAAGATGTCTCTGCCCCCGGCAAGGATTTCTTTCCTGTTAGAATCCGTTGCTTCCCACGAGAGAAAGAAGCACACCGATGTAAACAGGTCCTCGGTTATGAAGAGAAGTAAAGAGGCCGCCGTCGATCACCCACGCACTGAATCTGAGATTACCCGCAGAAGGATAAAAAGTTGGAGGAGAGCCCAGAGACCAGTTCCTCCCCTGAGGACCGTGCCTCGGGGTGCCGTGGAAGGAACACAGTGCTGAAAGGCAGTATCTAGAAGTGAACCCCAGAGACTTTCTTTGAACACATCTGGGATAGGCTCCTCCTTCACCGAGAAACACAGGTGGAGACACAGAAGTGTCACAGAGGAAGTGATACTTCAAGATGGGGTAGAAAGGACGTGGGATTTGCAGTGAAACAGCACGGGCTTGAAAACTCATCTCTGCCACTAATTCAGTTATTTAACCCTGGCAAGACTTTTCCCTAAGTCCTTGAAGTAACTTCTCCGCCTTGGTGACTTACAGAATTAAAACAAAAAATTAATATTTATTTATTTTTGAGACAGAGAGAGACAGAGAGACAGAGAGACAGAGCATGAGTGTGGGAGGGGCAGAGGGAGAGGGAGACACAGAATCGGAAGCAGGCTCCAGGCTCTGAGCTGTCGGCACCGAGCCCGACACAGGGCTCCAACTCACAAACTGTGACATCGTGACCTGAGCCAAAGTCGGACGCTCCACTGAATGAGCCACCCAGGCTCCCCAGTGACTTGCAGAATTTCTAAAAGCACGAAGTACGCAAATGTAGGGAATTAGAACCGTGATGGGCTTCTAGTTGCCACTTCAGAGATGAAGAGGCCCATAGCTGACTGTCTCTTCGACAGAGTTCTGAATCAACTGAGAGACAGCCGTAAGACCCAGGGAGATGAAAATCGAAATGCAGTGGGAAAAGCCACTTTGGAGAATCTGCCTTAGGATTTGGCAACGGTCGGCTCCTGTCCTGACTCTTAGAATTGGACTGACTTACTCACCCAGTCACTGCCAGTGACCGGCCGCCTCGAGCAAGGACACAGCTGAGCCCTGAGAGTCTATCCTGTCTGCAGGTAGGGAGATCCGAGGACAAAGGGGAGAGGAGGGCATTCTCAGCTTCTGCTAAAATGGCCTGCGGAACCCCTGTTTTGCCGGGGGCTGCGGGGAGAGTGTGGGGCCAGCGGAGGAAGAAACAGTGGGACTTCACCCCTACCTTGACCATCCACAGCCTGGAAGGACGAGGCTGCTGTGGGACTTGAGTGAACAATCATCCTGAAAGGTGCTGATAATATCAATAATGCATTTTCAAATGTTTCATGAGATACAGAGGACAGGGATCAAATATAAGGTAATTTAGAATGGAAAGAAACCCTCCATCCAGTGTAGCTTCCCCAAAGCCCCGGAGCAGGGCAGAAGGGAGGTGGTTCTGTAACTGTGTACCTGACGCTCTTCATAGAAGCCTTTCTCCTCTCTCCAACACGCACTTATCCAATGCATCTGCTAATTCCCGCGGAACACATTGCAGACTTTTGTATTTCAAAGGTGTGAATTAGAAATAAAAATGGCGTCGGGGCTAAAGGGAGGGATTTTGACTTTGGGGGTTGGCGATTCACTTTGACGATGGCTTTTTCTTCTTCCGCCCTCCGCCTGTAAAAGGACTCAGCAACTTCCCTCTCAAAATTCAAAGGGCTCATAGCTACCTCTTCACATCCCCTAGGGTGCAAGCATTTTAGTACGTTGAAGCAAATGTCACATAAAGGAAACTACTTTAAGACACGATAGGCCAAGCTTCCACCGGGGGTGGGGGGATAGGGGTGGCACCAGATGGCAATCAGCAGCAAGCTTGGTATTTTAGGTTGCGGGATCCTGACACGCATAACCAAACGATGGCCTTGCTTTCCTTGTCTCCCGAGTCTTGGTCAGTCCAATAAGTAAAAAACAAGAGATACTTGCTCTTGTCTTAAGCGTTGCTCTCAAATTGTGCGGTTGTGGCCCCAAAGCAAGAAATGCAGAGCCGAGAGAGACTGGGTCAAAGATAGGGTTAATTTTAGCTGAATCTCTGGACGTTAAAGACCACGGAACAATGCAACCTATTTTCTCTTCTAGAACATTGGGTCAAAATGTCCACTTGGTAGGACAACCGTACGGGCTCACATGCTGCCATACCTCAATGCCGTGTGTTTAAAATGTGCTGGGGCGCCTGGGTGGCTCAGGCGATTGAGCATCCGACTTCGGCTCAGGTCATGATCTCACCGTTCCTGAGTTCGAGCCCCGCGTTGGGCTCTGTGCTGACAGCTTGGAGCCTGGAGCCTGCTTTGGATTCTGTCTCTCTCTCTCTCTCTCTCTCTCTCTCTCTCTCTCTCTCAAAAATAAATACACTCTAAAAAAAAATTTTTTTTAACATGCTCAGGCAGTAGACTCACTTTGAAACGGCAGCCCTGGTGAACCCTGTAGCCAAAAGAATCCTTGAGTGGCTCGTCACAGCCTCACCCTCTCACTTCTGAAGACTCACTCTTCTGCTGTGATTGAGCCTGTGAGAGTATTTTCGTTAGGAGTACAGTGAGGAAGGGAATAACTTGAAACAGAACTAAAACAGTATGATATTTTGGAAACTCATAGTTTAAAAGGACGTTGGAGTTCATCAACTTCACCGTGATCACAAGGATGAGACATGCATGACACATGTCCCCGGGGTGTCACGGGATGGTGACGGTCTCAGGCTTAACACCGGCGCACCTGGGCTCCATTCGTTCCCCAACAATGACTGGTGTGACCTGGGCAAGTCACTTCACTCCTGGGATCCTCACTCTTCATCTGTAAAGTGGTCTCAGTCTGGCCAAAAGGAAAACACAAAGTGCCCACGCACGGCTGAACTAACGGATGGAAAGTGCGAGGAACAGCATTTATCAACAACAGAACATTCGACAAATCTCCATCTGTCACTGACATAGGTTGAAAAAATGCACACTTCCGTGTGTGTGTGCGTGTGTGTGTGTAAATGTCTCCTAGTGAAGGGCGCACATGGAAACTTGTCTAATTGAAACACCAAATAGCCGCTGAATGGCACTGTCCAAAATCTCTGATTTGTCATGTAGCTTTGAAACTTTCTTTTTCTCAAGGAACAAAGGCAAATCTGGAATATGATTAATACTCAGCAAAAAAGCAAAGAAGGAGGAGAAGAAGAAGGAGGAGGAGGAGGAGAAGGAGGGGGGAGGAGGAGGGGAAGAGGAAGGGGAGGAGGAAGAGAAGGAGAAGAAAGAGGAGCAGGGGAGGAGGGGAAGGAGGAGGAGGAGTGAGGAAGAGGAAAAGGAAGAAGGAACAAGGGGAAGGAAGAAGGAGAAAGAAAAGAAAGGGGAGAGGAAAGGGAAAGTGCTTTATCTAAGACACTAAGTTTCCTTCATTCTAAAAGAAAAAGGCAATGAAAAGCCTAGAAATATATGGTGTAACCAATCCCTCTTGAAAGTACATGATTAAAAAGAGAGACGCTTCCCTCTAGCTTCGTAGAGACCTGTATCTAAAGTAATGAAAATAAGCACCTTTATAGGAAACAAACAAACAACAACAAAAAAAAAACCCCACAAAACTCTGAGTATCGTAGGTGTACGTCTAATTCCTTAAAACCTGCCAGTACTTTGTCACTGAAGAAATTAAAAAATGCCAGCCCTGGCAATGGGAAGTGTGTGGATATAAAAGTGAGTTGCTTGGCAACAGATTAACTTACTGAAAACTTTTACCACTGCTTTGACAAAGAGGCTGAAAAAAGAAATGTGAAGGCAACAGTAAAATCCTCAGGATCAGAAGCTCCAGGAGACGCTCCAGAGTAGAAGTCTCGCTGGCCCGTAGGCCAAAGTCGTGAGTTTGCAAACGGCATTTCCTGTTAGATTCAGGCAGCCGCAGGTACTGGCTGGAGACCACCGGGCAGGGGAGAGAAGCGGTTTGTGCCCCTGACAGTGTGGAAGCTTCTGGATAGAGCTGGCTGTGAGCATGAGGGGACGTGAGACTCCAGTGGCTGGAGTCGAAGTAGCCCCTTTTTTGTAGCTCTAGGCCTGGAGCCTGGGGTGCCCTGCGATAGACTGTGATAGATCGATCGATCGATCGATCAGCTGTGAGAGTGTCTCTAAAATCTCAGTAGCGGGTGTAGACCTGCGGACTTCGGCTCCAGAGTGTTGGTGTATCCCATTCTCCGAATAATACCATTCTTCCTTTTCCCTCCTCCACACCGTTGGAAGTTCTCTTCCGTCCTCCCTACCCTCAGAGCAACCCCCCACCCCTGACCCATTTTAAACTTTTTCTTTGGAAACACCTAAAGTGGTTTCTGATTAGACGTTGACTAACGGGATCTTAAGGGAGTTTAAAGCCTCTCTCAGTAGACTCACATTGCAGAGCAATACGATATGGGCCAAAGTAGACATAAGCATTACGAACCAACCTCAGAAGGGTCTTGTGGTGGTTAATTTAAATCTGTCGGTAGAGAGTAATCAGTATAGACAGAGACGGAGGTTAAAGAAAGGCTACAGATGTAGATATTCTGTGGCTTCTGTTTCCCAGGAGAGCCCTGGCTCCTGCAGGGGTGGGTGCCTGGAGGATGAGGCCGTGCTGTAGGTGGCAGGGGCCAGACAACGAAGAGCTCTGATATCGGCCGAAGCCTCTGGGACTCTATTCTAAGGTTCAACAGAACCCTTGCTGTTTTGAAGGGAGAGGAGTGAAATGGTCATATTTTATTTTCTTGAAAAGCACCCTGGCTGTAGGAGTGTGGAGGATGTATCTCCAAGGAAACTAGACTTAGGAGAGCATGAGCCTCGATGGAACGACTCCTTGGAGATTCAGCTGAACCTCCACACGTCCGAGAGACATGTTTTCCACCTCCCAGCCACCCAGACCCAACTCACTTCTCCCTGCTGACGTCTGATTATCTCATCGTCAGTCTGGGCCACTGTGGGGGCGTGGGCTCTGCCTGGCACGTGGTCTGGATCCGACCACAGTGCTCAGAAACTATAGGCGAGGGCAGAGGGATTGACGGTGTGAAGCTGTTATTCTTGACCCAGAACCATTTAAATGACTCCAACCAACTGTAAGTAGATAGTGTGGGTGTCAAAAGGACATGGAGAAGACCCCTGACAGGCTTCGTGGCCACAAGAGGTCTTCACAGAAAGCTCTGGGTCTCTAGTCATGGTCTGGGGCTTAGCATGTGGTCTTGTTACCCAGAGGGAAGGAAACCAGCCCACAGAGTCTCCAAACATGGAACCAAGGGTGTGTTCTCTGTGTATTTAGTGAAACTTAAGCCTTAGAGTCCTGGTGGGCACGGGCCCCTCCCAGGGCCCTCGGAGTGCGTTGAGAGAGCCATCTGGTTTTGTAAAATTTGCAAAAGTAAGATACTTTGACCACAATCAACTAAGACCGCTGTCTCTTTCCATTCCGTCTTCTCTGCCAAACTTTCCCTTATGTCGGGTGCTATTACGGTGGCCGTGGGCACGTTGAGGCTCTCACTGGGAAGCACTCAGGCTGGGGTTCGTTTGGGTTTATGGAATGATTTTATATGTCTCAGTCACGTCCAGAGCCCTCGAGTTATTGTAACCATTGGGGTGTAGGAATGAAGTCTAGAAATAATCCAATTACCCACAGTGTTGACTTACCCACAGCCGTGACACAGAAGTGTAGGGCCAGAGGCCGGTTCACAACCTAAACTTACCCCTGGCCGCAGCAGCGTGTGGGGAGCCGTGGAGAAACAGGTCTCAAGATATGCAGAGCCAGGAGCTAATCTGTGGAAATGCTTTCAATCATCAGACATGTAAAAGTGTAAGCAGATAATTGGAAACAGAAGTTCTATCCTTCCAAGAATATACTTGGTGGTGCCGTCTATGCATTCAAAATAGCCACATTTTTCCTTTTTAGAAGGGAATCCGATGAAATAGAATTATTAAAATAACCGTTTAAGTTCTTGCTGATGTGACTAAAAATACCAACGTTAACAAAAACGACACGCTCCTACTACACCATCGCGACAGAGACATCACGAGAAGCTGGTTAATGAGTGTTGTCTATTCAAAGTTTTTACCAAAAAAAACTTGAAAAACTTGAAAAGACCTGAAATCTTCTAGGTTATAGCTCAAAGGAATGTGATGGTGGTTTTCCCAAATTTGACAACAATAGTAACTATTTCCATGGCATTACTGATAAGTAATGACACGGAAATTTTTTCTGAACTATTAATAACTAAAAAAAAATCAACCAGGGGCACCTGAGTGGCTCAGTCAGTTGAGCGTCCGACTTCAGCTCAGGTCAGGATCTCACGGTTCTTGGGTTCGAGGCCTGGGTTGGGCTTTGTGCTGACAGTTCAGAGCCTGGGGCCTGCCCCTCTCTCCTGCTCCTCCCCTGCTCATTCTCTCTCTCTCTCTCTCTCAAAAAAAAAAATAAACATTAAAAAGAAATCAACCAGCTATGTGAGAAGAGACGCAGCATTATCCTTCTCTTCTCTGTAGAGAAAAGATGACAAAAATCAGTTATATGATAAAATTATCAAAGATTATACCATTTGCCATACTATTTTGTAAACTCTTATCTTAATGATGTAAATTCTGATCCAAAAGCCCAGCGAATATTGATGAAATACTCTATTTTGTTATATTAAAATGAATTAAATTAAAATTATTAATTAAATTGTATTTAATTAATAAATTAAACAAATTATTTAATAATTAGATTTATTTTTATTTATTTTATATACATATAATATATATAATATAGAAATATATATTTAATTTATTTAATAAAATAAATAAACTAACAAAATATTTTATTTATATATTTACTTATATATTAAATATAGTTAAATTAATTAATTAAAATTAATATAAACTTGTATATTGTATATATTTTCTATATATGAATCTAGACAATAATTAAATTTAATATGTAGAACTACATACAATTAAGAAAATATTGCTATTTGTTCATTTGAACACTAGCCGACATTTACTGAGTGCTAACTATATGTAAGGTATTGGTCTACAAATCTTGCTTTTGAATGTATACTTCTTTATTTTGAGAGACAGAGAAAGAGAGAGAGAGAGAGAGAGAGAGAGAGAGAGAGCACAAGTGGAGGATGGGCAGAGAGAGGTAAGAGAGAGAACCCCGAGCAGCCTCCTTGCTGTCAGCATGGAGCCCCACATGGGGCTCAATCTCAGAAAACATGAGATCTTGGCCTGAGCCAAAATCAAGAGTCAGACACTTAGCCGACTGAGCCGCTCAGGCGCCCCAAGATATTGGCCTCTGCACCTGATGCATACATATTATTTTTCGAAACACATACGTGCATTTTTCCCCATAAGGTAATTCAATCAACTCACTCAGAGAGGACAGTCATTAATTCCAAATTAGAACTGTTTTGTCATAGGCAATTTAGGTAATCATTGGACAGTTTCCTAAGGTCAAACAAATAAGTTCTCACAATACGTTGAATTGTTTTTGTATCGTCATGAAAATTCAGCCTTGAAGGGTTTGAAGCAGGACTCACAACGATCCAAAGCTACATACCTCCCTTCATCGTGTCTCAGCTGCATAGTGCAAATGTCTGTGAGGACACGGCATCAAGAGCCAAGCTTTAATTTCCTTATTTTGGGGTGCCATTTCCCCCAAGCATAAGCTTTGGAGAGGAAGGAAAGGAGCCATGTTTACTCAGGACTCTCTCGGCCACTGCAGGTTAGTTCCTGGTCAAGAACATTCTGCTTTTCACTTGCCACGCATTAAAGATTTTCTCAGAAGAAACGTGGGCTCAGAGAGCCCAGAACCTGCCCCTTACCCTTATGGGGACAGCTGGCTCCCTGTGACAGTAAATCAACAGTGATCACATCCTACCTGATGTCACCTGCCATGGCCCTTCGTCTCACAACCTAGAAGTAGGGTCTGGAAGCACACCAGCCCACCTGCCCTTCCTCAAACCTGTCTTGCCTCCCACGTCTCCCTGGGGCCTCACACATCACCCCCCTCACTGAGATACATTCCCATCTCTCATCTATCTGTGGACTCTTGCCTACCATTCCAGATCCAAATCAAATAACCTTTCCTCAAAGTACTCACGTTCCTGGTGGCTCTTCTCCTTCTTAGGACCTAGTCTTTTCAGACCAGAACCCTCTCCTCCTGGGCCTCCTGGCTGGCTCAGTCGGTAGAACATGTAGCCCTTGATCTTGGGGTCGTGAGTTCAAGCTCCATGTTGGGTATGGAGCCTACTTTAAACAGATAGATAGATAGATGATAGATAGATAGATAGATAGATAGATAGAGTAAATAAATAAACAAGCAAACAAACAAGCTCCCTCTACCCTTATGACTTTGCTTAACCTTCCTTACTTCCATAAAAGCCCCATCTCCCAATTCAGGCATACTGGGGTTAGGGCTTCAACATAGGAATTTGTGGGCCAACATATTCACTCCATAGCAGGAAGGGGCCACTTAAATTGGAAGAGGGATGTGAGCCATCCAGAGACGGCACCTTGCAAGAGATGCCCGTCCCGGGGCTTTGGGGGGACTCCCAGGTGGCGGCACGGATGAGACGTGCTGCCTGTAGAGGGTGACACAGTGAGCCACCCAGGAAAAGCCACGTCCACGGCAGCTCGGAAGCTGCATCAGTCTTCTGCTCGGACTACTGCACAGGCTAAAGGGAGAGGCTGAGGGGAGGCTGGGGAGCCAGGGAACAGCAGGGGCTGGGGGGTTGAGTAAGGAGTCTGTCCTCCTCAGCCCCCGGTGGCTCAGAGACATGGATGTCACATCCGCGTCTTTGATTCCTAGGAGCGATCAGGGCACAGAGTCCGTGTTCAGTCGTTAGTCAATGAATTTCAGACGGATGCATGCGTGAGCCCGTGGTGAGCTCCCCGTAACTGCAGACCTCCCCCGCTGGGGCTGCAGCCGTCCCAGAAGCTGTGGAAGGCGGCAAAGCATCGGAGAAGCCTTTCAGGATTCTGTCCTGGCACAACAGTCGGACTCCTCGTTTACGTAATAAAGTGAACCAGAGCAACGTTCCCACGTCTTTCCACGCCCGAGTACATTTTTAGTTTACGCTATAATCCTACGAACCATACTGCCGTTTTACTTGTGAGGTTGCTTCATTCTTCAGGGGCATTTTAAGACGAAGAGAGCTAACGAGTTTCCTTCATTAGAAACATCAGACATGGTGGCTCTTTGCCTTTTTTTTTCGCAGATGTATCTATAGGGAACGTCAATGACATCTCATTAAAGGCTCTCTCTTCTTTCAACGGAGGGTATAGGTTGAACTTGTTCTAGGACCCAAACCCCCCTGCTGCCCCAGCAGGGGGTTGCCCAGCCTACTGAGGTGCAGGGGTAGGTCCTGACCACCGGCTCTCGCTCTAAGAGGCGTGCTGATGTGTACTGTTTGCCCCAAGAATTAGACTAGACAAAGTGGGCCCAAACGTAATAAGACAGCCCATTAGAAACATTTTCTGTGCTTACATCTAACTGACTTTTATCATAAATTAGAGATTTTGAAGAGAATGAGTCATAGAAAAGGGAAAAATAATAGCGTGGTTCGGCAATCAGCATATGATATCTCCCCAATGACTCATAACATCAGACTCAAGTCAGGACAAACAGAGTTCCTGTCAGAAAGAAGTGCAGTTAAAAATAAAAGCAAATGGGGGAGGGGGAGGGGACAGCTTATAACTGTACCTTGGGTTCTCCCCACCCTCGATTCCCTAATGAGGGGTTTGAGGGACAAATGAGCCGAAAAGCTTACGTCATCAGCCAGGAGGAAGCGGCCCCCAGGAGCCAAGACAAATGGATTTCTGAAAGAAAAAAACCCTCCAGGAAAAGAGGAGGGTGGCGTGAGACCAGAAACGTGCGTTATCCTTCAAAGGGGTCGGGGGAGGGTAATAGGAGAGGGCTCTGCCCAGGAGAAGGGTGGTCAGACAGAAGGAGCACACGTTTTGGCGGTAAACAAACTTGCAACTTAATTCAGCCTCCACCAGAATGTGCTGTGCAACCGTAGGAGGCTGGGGATTAGTTACCCTCTCTGGCCCTTAGGTTTCGCACCTGTTCCCAAGGACAGCAAGATGCACCCCAGGGCCATCGTGAAGACGACCTAGGGCGAAATGTGTGCAGCCCTCTGCTTGGTGTGTCAGTTTATCGATGGGGTGTTAAATAATTCTTTGCCTTAACAAAACGGATGAAAACAAATCTTGGCAGAGGCTTCGAGATCTCTAGTTAATAAACTCAAATATCTGTCAAGCATGATGTACGGTCTGAGCTCCATGAGGGTGGTTTAAAGCTCTGTTCACCGACGCTACGATGCCCTCCACATTTATTACAGCGGCAGACTTGAAGGGGCCTGGGGGGGCCGATAGTCCTTGGACGACAAGAGCCTCCTTCCTCGGTCTCTTCCCAACCTGCGTAGCCTGTCTTTCAATGCACATTTAGAGTCCTAAAAACAAGTTTTACATCAACTGACTTTGGCATAAGCCTTGACTCTTCCACTTATATTTACGTGACATTGGCAAGACGATTGACCTTTGGAGACTCAGCTTCCTTGCCTGTGAAGTGGATAGATAGCTGCCACCTTAAACAGATGCTGTGAAATTTTAAATAAGGGAAACTTGAAGCACCTAGCAAAGGTCAGGGGCTCGAAAGCAACTGATGGACTATTTTTATTTCTTTTTAGCAACTAACCTCTGTATCTTCCCCAGTGTAAATAGGGTAACCCAACAGCAGAAACCACCCCTCCTCCGTTTACAAATGCTTCATTGGAAAGGAATTAGCTCCGTGTCTGTTTCCGTGAAGGAAGACGTGACTGTCCCTCCCCAGGACAGCATCTCCGGGTCTTTGTTGGTCTCTGCTGTCTTGTTCCCAGGAAGGAGGAAGAAACACGCCCTCAAAGAAGAGTCAGAGGTGTGGTCTTCCCTGTGGCCTGCCTCTGGCACTGGTGTGAAAGATCACAGCCTTCGGAGACAGGCCGGGGTGGCTTGTGTCTTGCTTTGCAGCTTGGTAGCTGTGTGAAGCTAGAACTTGGCAGCCTCAGTTTCCTCTCTAGCACCCGTAGCTCTCAGGGTTGCAGTGAAGTTTCAACACAACAAAGGAGGAGACTGACCCACTGGTCATCCGGGCATCGTTGTTGCCAGGCTCTCCTGGCCACGCCTCTGCCTCCTGCGTTGTGAGTTTTTGCTTCAGGACCAGAGACTTTGTTCTTTGCACTTCCTTTCAGAGCAGACGGGCCCCATGTACTCCTCTGAGGCTCATCTCTATGAATAGTTGCAGTGTGGAATCTGTCTACAACTCACACTCTTCCCCAGTGACCCTGAAGTCAAGTCCCAGGGTCCTCTGTGATGGCAACACGCAGGGGGAGTGGCCAAGTTTTAGTAATTCGCAAAATCTATACAGTGACGTCCCCTGCCCTGGACTTCCTAGATCCCTTCTTTTTTTTTAATTTTTTTTCAACGTTTTTATTTATTTTTGGGACAGAGAGAGACAGAGCATGAACGGGGGAGGGGCAGAGAGAGAGGGAGACACAGAATCGGAAGCAGGCTCCAGGCTCCGAGCCATCAGCCCAGAGCCTGACGCGGGGCTCAAACTCCCAGACCGCGAGATTGTGACCTGGCTGAAGTCGGACGCTTAACCGACTGCGCCACTCAGGCGCCCCCCTAGATCCCTTCTGAGAGGGTCTTGAGCTTATCCTTATTTGGGGAGAACAGGATCACCCTACCGTCATATTTCTCGGTTTCGGTCTGCTTACGCCACAATGTTTTTTTCTTCTACAAATGTTGAATGCTTGCAATAATAGGTAAGGCTGGATGTGGGAGATAATATTCTCCAAAAAAGGGCCACAACAATTCTTCTGTTCCCTCCTGCACATCTAGACCCTTATCAGGAGGCACAGCATAGTGATGTTCACCTTAGTCGTGGTAGGTCTTAATGGCTGGCCCAGCAAGGACGAGGGGTCAGGAGTGACAAGTGTGACCTCTCAAGTTGGATGAGAAAAGGCGACATGGACTCCGCCTCTCTCTGTCTCTGTGCCTGTCTCCGGGCGTCCCAGCAAACTCGCTTTGGAACCGTGATCCATCACACAAGAAACGTTGCTATTCGGAAGACTCTAAGCCTCTTCCCAGCACCATAGATGGGAAATTTCCCAAGAAGGAAAGACTGTTAGACCTCAGAAATTTACCCCTGAACTTAAGAGTAGAAACAGATGGATGGCAACTAATTATTCCCACGAAACAACAGCAACGAAATAAGACAAGACCTAGATGGGGTTTGGTTGTCTCCTGAGATTGGGAATAGTGTAGAAGGAAGTAGAAAAGGGAGCTTCCTGTGGTCTCTTATAACACTTGTCCAAACAAAGAATTTCACTCGTTGCCCCTCCTCTGGCTGGGGAAGGAGGGGCCAGCAGCAGAGGAGAACCCAGGGGAATGGTAGCTTAAAACTGTTGAATCTGTCAGACCGTCTGTATTAGGAGGACAATCCAACCCAAACATGGTGTCTCCACCCACATAAGAAGGATACACCCTGGGCTAGTCGGCATAAAACCTATTACAACAACACAACTATGAAAAATTGTAAGAAAACATCCACCAATCAAAACAGTCATGACTGCAGGTGAAGCTCCGTAAGGAAACAGAAACATAGGCCAACAAACACCAGGAATCACCAGTCCGCCAAGTGAAGTTCAAGGGGAAGATACAAGCAGGCTTTCACGAAGGCAGGCAGGGAATCAAGGAGGATTTGCCTATGTTGTATTTGGGCAAAGAAAAGCGCTTAGTAGTGTTGCCAATATTAAAGATGAGAACCGTAAACAAGCAAATGTCCCGCTACCGTTAAAAATCACAGAAGGCAAGGGGTGCCTGGGTGGCTCAGTCGGTTGAGCCATCGACTTCGGCTCAGGTCATGATCTCCCGGTTGGTGAGTTCGAGCCCCGCGTCGGGCTCTGTGCTGATAGCTCAGGGCCTGAAGCCTGCTTTGGATTCTGTGTCTCCCTCTCTCTGACCCTCCCCCGTTCATGCTCTGTCTCTCTCTGTCTCAAAAATAAATAAACGTTAAAAAAAATAAAAATAAATAAAAATTAAAAAAATCACAGAAGGCAAAAGTAAAGGGGAGGAAGAGAGAGAGCATGTGATACTTAAACATTTTCTTCTGGGGGCGCCTGGGTGGCTCAGTCGGTTAAGCGTCCAACTTCAGCTCAGGCCATGAGCTCGCGGTTCGTGAGTTGGAGCCCCAAATCGGGCTCTGTGCTGACAGCTCGGAGCCTGGAGCCTGCTTCGGATTCTGTGTCTCCCTCTCTCTCTCTGCCACACCACCCCCCCCAATCTGTCTCTGTCTCTCTCTCAAAAATAAATAAATAAATGAATTAAAAAAATTTCTTCTGAAAAAAGGCATATACTGTTATAAAATAAATATTTTTATAAAGTATTTTCCCAAAAGAACTTATTAAAATACAAAACTGTCTAAATGAACGAGTGGTAAAAATAAAAATTAAAGGGGCGCCTGGGTGGCGCAGTCGGTTGGGCGTCCGACTTCAGCCGGGTCACGATCTCGCGGTCCGTGAGTTCGAGCCCTGCATCGGGCTCTGGGCTGATGGCTCAGAGCCTGGAGCCTGTTTCTGATTCTGTGTCTCCCTCTCTCTCTGCCCCTCTCCCGTTCATGCTCTGTCTCTCTCTGTCCCAAAAATAAATAAACTTTGAAAAAAAAAATTAAAAAAAATAAAAAAATAAAAAATAAAAATTAAAATCTGAAGCATAAGATGCCACTATCTGAACGCTGAGTTTGAAAAAAAAGAAAAAGAAAAAAACACAGACAAGAAAACAAAAAAACCCATCAAGACCGAGTCTGGTGAGGAAATACAACTCTTGTTGGGAGGAGTATGAAGGTGCACAATCAACTTAGAAAACTTTTTGGTAATCTCGCCGAAAACTGACTCCATACATACCCTAGGAGTGAACGATTTCACTGTTAGAAATAGGCTCCAAGGAAATAAACACACACACACACACACACACACACACACACACAGCAAAAGATAGGGGCAGGAACATTCTTAGGAACATGTTGCACGAAAACTCCAAAATGGAAAGAGTACAAATATTAATGATTAGTTGTTACAAAGGCACGCAATCCAGTGCTCTGCTGTCATGGCCAAGTTTTAACTATTGCTACCTGCAAATCGGGGCTGGCTAGAACAGACAGAATGCCGAGCGAAAGAACCCTAATGCGAATCAGTACACAGAGTATGATCTCACGGATACCAAGTTCTACAAACAAGCAAAACCTCACTCATCACTGAAATAAGACTGGAGGTTATTTTGAGGGAGCAGGCACTAGAACCGGAATAGAACAAGAGGGCGACCACCACTGAGGTCCTGCTAATGTCCCGGGTCCTCTTTTCCGTGGTCCACATGGATTTGTTTCCTTAGTAACACCCCCCAGGCGACATACTGGTGATTTTGACACCTTACTGTATTTGCCACACTGCCACCACTATTTCCAACGTTCACAAATCACCTTTGGACGTATGGGGTTGTGTGATTACCCTAGTCAGTCACGGTGGAAAAGTAGAAACGGAAATGCAAAGACTTTAGGTTACTTGTCCGAGGCTCAAGCCCTGCGCCGGGTCTGACTCAAACCTGAGTGTTCCTCTCACGACCGTCTCGGTGCTTAGAACCTCACAGTTTTGCAGATGCCTGGGTGATGACGGGCGGCTGTCATCGTCTGCCGGCAGGGGACTCACAGGATGATAACGGCACACACTCGGGATCCTCAGGCCGGGGTGGGGAGAATGTTGGCACCGGAAGAGTTAAATTGTGAGAGGACTCGAGACGGGGTGGTTCAAAGCCCTCGCCAATAACTCTTTATTATGTGCAGCGTTTTCAAAGCAGAATTACACCATGTTAGAAAGTGAATGAGGCAAATTATTGATGATGTCATCGAAGTAATAACTGCTAATGAGCATTTTACTTCTGGGGATTGCTTCATGCCACACTGACAGGAACCACTGATTTGCTTTCTGCGAATCTATTTGGATTATTTACAAGGCATCCTGAAAGTTGTAAAAGCATAATGTGAGAAAACGATAGATCAAAGTTGGAATAGAACCCAGGGATGACAGAAGGGAAAATGTATTCCCTCTTGTGTAATGGGTAGTTTGACAAGGGTTTGAAGGACTTTCCTAAGGGGTGACAGTAAGCACATATTTAAATGATTAGATTTCCACCCAAATTAAAAGGAAGCATAAATAAAAATTAAAACGTGCTTTTATTTCCCCAAAGGAGTTTGGAAGAAAATGGCCATTTAGTGGGAGATTTCATTTTGATGTGACATCCACTGTCCTGGGGACAGGGACACTATGGGCACTGGCCCTTCGGCAGTGTATTATTTGACAACCGGTGATGATCCAAGACTCAAGTCTCTGCTTGTCCTCTCCCCCCCTGCCCCTCTCTCTGCATTCCAGTGGCCATTAGCATCGTCCCCTGGGGGCAAGAAGCATAAAAAGAAAGAAATTGAGATTCTCGCTAGTCATGTGGATATTTGTAAGAACTGGCATACTAAACAGGAGAGAGAAAAGAGTCGCATTAGTGGCTGGGAAGGAAAAGAAAAAAGTCAATATGTTAAAAGATGTCTAAGTGTTGATGGGCTCTCATGCAGGCATTAGCAGTGAGCCGTAGGGCCTTGGTTCCATCTGTGACTCTACCGCCTATGAATATCCCAGCTAGGTGGGGGTTCTGGACACTGTCTGAAATCCCGGAAGGACCACCCAAAGAGGCCGGGTAAACGTAGCCAACATGTTGCTGCCGAACTTGGTCAAGGAAGATCTAGAAATGCAGAATAGGCAGCTTCAGTTCAGAGACACAAACGGAAGAGAAAGCAAGTCATTGTAGATGGATGTCGAAGGTCCAGATCAGGCACCCAGGACCCAAGCTTGAAAGGACCCACGCTTTGTTTAATGCTTTGCTGTCGCCATCTTGAAATTCTTACTAATTGTATTTTTAAACTATGCTTCCTACGTGAAGTCAGAGGCAGTGAAGGAGCACGTGTGTGAGCAGATACGCGTGATGTGTGTCCACCTTTCCCTTGTGGCTTGGTTCGCACGCGGTGTTTGGGACGCCCCATGCGTAGAGTTGCATCGGATCGCCCTGCCCAGAAAGCAAAGTGTGGACGAGTGATCTCATTGTGTCTATTGCTGAGTGAGCAGTGGTGACAGGCTGCACTTTCCTCTCAAACCAGGACTTGCATTAAATGCAGAAAAAAGGCAGAGTGACGTTCTAAGACATCATACCTTCTCCTGGTCATGTTACTTCCCCGTGTTAGCCAATCACGTATGAGGAAAACGAGGAAATAGAAGGAAAGTGGAAGAGAAGGCAACCCTTTGTCCTGCCCTACCTGTCACCCTTCTCATCAGTGAGTCAAAGGTGGAGGGGTGCCTGATGGCTCAGTGGGTGGAGCCTGTGCCTCTTGATCTGGAGGTTGTGAGTTCAGGCTCCACACTGGGTGTAAAGATAACTTAAAAATTAGAAAAAAAAAAGATAATGATTAAAAAAGGTAGAATGTGATAGTATGTGAGGTTTAAAAAAAAATGAGTTTAATTTCACGCCCTATTTCCACCGTTCTGGTAAGAATGAAGTTCACGTGCGTGTTGAGCCACGAAAGAGGACTGGGGTCCTCAGTGATTATACATAAGTGCTAAATGTGCCTTATATACTATCCTATGTTACATTGCACAGTACAACTTAAAGTTTTCCTTACTTAGAATGGCATCAAATGACAAATAAAAAATAGCGTAACAAGTACAGAAACCACAAGAGAAATAAAAAAAACCACACTTTTATTTGTATTCTAATGGTACTTGTATTCCTGCTCTAAGAAATCCTATATTTTTTATTTTTCAGTGGGCGCAACGAATTGTGCAACCTGTCCTGGCCAGAAACAAGGTCGCGGTGGTTAGCATGAGTGCTTCCCAAGACCGTCTGTGGCTTATGAAGAACTTTGTCTATATCCACAGGCGCACTGACCCAAAGTAGACATCGTAATGATTTCTCCAAAATGCACACGTGGTGGGTTCCAATGAACCAGTTTTAGTCTTACTCCATTTTTTAGGGAAATATTAATTAAACATTTATCAAGCATTACATGACATTGCCCAAAGGGAAAGCATAATATTCTAACCATTTTAACATGACAATCTCTTTTATTTCAAGGCAGAATTTGCTTCAATCTTTCTTTAACCTCTGGCCCCTGATTCCTTCCATGCTACACCTCAGACACGATTCTCAGCGTGATCCCCGCCCTCAACCCCGCACCTCCTCCTTAGGCACGACGAGGTTGCCGCTCAAGAACTCCGGGAGACACAGTTGTGCGCAAAAAGCTTCCCTCCTCCCTCCCTGGGTCCTGGTCTTAAAGCAACCCCTCCCCCTCCCTCCAAGCAAGAGCACAGACAACTTTGTGAGGGTCTCAGCTTCTGGGGGATCGCAGCCTTGTGAGGGTCAGGGTGTCACTTTTTACGCTCCCAGCACCTAGCAAGTAACTGGAACAACAAATAACTGCTTGGTTGTTTGTTTTTAATACTGATTTTCCCAAATTGGTTTTTATGGAGAGCATTCTACATACGATGTTTTTCTCAAATCGGACATGAATGAGCGGAATGAATGGGAAGTAGATTTGTCAATCGCTTCATGTAGGCTGATTTTGATGCAATAAACCATGTTTGGCTTGGCTTCTCAGTAGAGGGGAGTGGGAGGGTACAGAGTAGATGATGTTGAAACTTACGGGTTGTGGGAGAGGCTCCAAATATGATGGCATCATGCAACAAGGAGTTTCTCATCTCTCCAGAGTAAAGGGTTCTGAAAAGTAGCAATTCAAAATGAATCGACATTTTAAAGCTCGTGGAGGAGATTTGCCCCATCTGAAATTCTTGAAGGAAGAGGAAATCTTTGTTCCTCATCCGACAACGTTTTGAGATGGAACCTGGGAGTCGGGGGTGGGGCGGGGGGTGGTACGCCTGTCAATTACAGGGCTTTGATCAATTTTCTGGGCCTCGATTTTCCTCATCTGCTAAATAAGCCTACAGACACAGATCTCTAATTTCTTCCCCAGGATTTTAAAGTCCTAAAGACAGATGTCTATAAAAGCTGGTAAATTCTAAAATCCATATATAGTGAAGAAAAGGGAGACCTCTGTGGTTGAACCCCTCTGACATGCCAGGCTCTATGGTTGACACCTTACGTATATTATTTCTCTTAACTTTCATCATGATCACGAGAAGTTCAGATTGTTATTTCTTGTCGGGGATCAGAAGCAGGCTCAGAAGGAAAGCGAGTCAGGTCATGTTACGTATCAAACACCGCCAGGACAGGACATAGCAGCAACTAGAAGAGGACCCAGGTTTGGCGGAAACTGCCCCCCTCCATTCCTTCCTGCTCAATCCGTCTCCTCTCTTCCTCTGAGAATTT
This sequence comes from Felis catus, assembly GCF_018350175.1. Lineage (NCBI taxonomy): Eukaryota > Metazoa > Chordata > Mammalia > Carnivora > Felidae > Felis > Felis catus. The sequence goes on along the minus strand of NC_058370.1, from coordinate 130,992,077 downwards.
CCCAGCTCTCTTTTCCAGTCTCCTGGTACCCTCCAATAGGTAGAGTGATGGGGGTTGAGAAATGGCGCACCCCAGCTCTCCTGGCATGTTGGGTAGAGCTAGGCTCCTCCCCCACGTAAGAGAGGGCAGAAGAGGCATACACAGGCATTCGGGGAGCTAGAAAGCAGAAGTGCTGGGATCCAAAGGCAGAACAAGGATTTCACCTTACTTCCGCAAGTGGATCTTTTCCTCCAATAGTCAGATCTGCTGGTGGCTGGCTGCCAATAGCAGGTGGTAAACAACACTTTTAGCTGAATTTAAAGAACTAGGGCACAGGGAACGGATAGATTTACAGCAAAAGGCATACGCCGAGCCAGTCTTTGGTAGTTCCTTAAAATAATGATGACAATAATAAAGTCCTTCTAGGCTTAAACCACGGGATGATTTTACCCTGAGCAATGGCTCAGGGGTCTCCGCTGAGAATTTTTGCAAATTTCGGTCCAGATAACCGGCCAGTTAGGGTGAAGGCTTTCAGAGCTGTGGACATGAGGCCCCATGACAAACTCATGGGGGACACAGGCAGCCCTACTGTCCCTCCTGCTGGCACTCTTTCCATAGCCCAGAGACAGACAATAAGAGGGTTCCTGGGACCAGATCTGGTTTCAGGTGACAGAAGTATCTGGAAAACACTCTCCCAGGGGATGCGATGAGGGCTGCAGAACCGGTGACCTTGCTTACCAGCGGGAGCTAATTTGGGCTCGGAGACTAACAAATCAATAAACCAGGGTATTTTGACACAGCGCTGAAACGCACCATCATGTGTTGCCTCATTGTGTATGCGCACACTTGTGGTTGCCTCGCGTGGAATCCTCCTTGGAGCACCGTGCTGTCAGTGGCTCTGGGACGGCTCAGACCTCATAGCCTGTCACGACAAGTTGTTGCACCGTTCAGAGAGTTTCTTCACTTCCTAAATATCTTATAACATTATATAAAAAAGGTGGATATGAAAAATGTAGTTACTGCTGCCTAACTATAATGAAAGAAATGAATTTAGCTAGTCGAAGTGATGTCACCTTTGTCACATGCGTGGTGCACCAGTGAAACAAGTGGGTTTGGGAGACAACCAAGACTAAGTTCAAATCCTACCTCTGCTGGTCATCGAAGGGCCCCATGATCAGGGCTCTCATCTACGCGGTGAGAAACCACGATACTGCCTTACTTGGTTGTTGGGAGGGACACACACTCTTGCCGTAACCCATTTATTCTTCTCACTTCTACAGGAAGACCAGTTACGAACCACTAACACGTGGCTCACCTGCCAGCCTAAATAACTTCAAGAGGTCCGTGCCCTCTGTTACTCTCCACAGACTATTGTCAATACTCATTGTAAGAAACTGCAAGGCAATGTGACAAACCATTTGTTTGTAGCCACATCTACTAAATACTAACGGTGGACTATCTATGACTTTCTACACAAGGAAAGCATTTGAAGACCTTCAAAGTCAACTTGGAATTCTTCCATCCGCCTTAACTTCTGTTTCATATGAAAAACCCATACACGGGCCGCTGAGTGGCTCAGTCGGTTAAGCGTCCGACACTTGGTCTTGGCTCAGGTCAGGATCCTACATTTCATGAGATGAAGCCCCGTTTTGGGCTTTGCGCTGACAGTGCGGAGCCTGCTTGAAATTCTCTCTCTCCCTCTCTCTGTGACCCTCCCCTACTCATGCTCGCTCTCTCTCTCTCTCTCTCTCTCTCTCAAAATAAATAAATAAACTTAAAAAAATAACCCACATCATTTTTTCAACAAACACCCATTGAATGCAGGCTATGTGTAGGATGTCTGTACTGAGAGGTCCTTTTCTTTGTGAAGCCTTCCTTGGGTGCCTTCTTTTCTGGGCTTCCACTGTAATTGAGATACTATTTAATTGTAGCACAGTAATGTCCCCTGCTGGACTTGATGCATGTATCTTGGAATCATTGCCACCTGGCATGGTATTTAACACTTCATAGACAATCAGTTTCTATTGACTGGATCATTTTGAAACCATTCTTCGTGTTCTAAAGAATTAGGTTTAGAATATTGGTTTCACTTCCATATTCCCTATTTATGCCTATGGATAATTATTTTTGATAATTATTCTGGGATTTATTAAAAGCTTGGGGGAATCTCAACTCAGAATAAAATTATAGTTCTGTGTTTCAATAGCAGGGATAAAACTAGTCTTGCAGAAGGTAGAAGGAATCCTAATTTCCTGTCCACATCTTCCTTAGGCAGAGTCAAGGAGTGATAGCCACAGAGACGTGGCACTCGTATCCCCTATGAAGAAAAGACTTGGTTCCCCAGCTGTTGGCAGAACTGTTAGAAGATTAGCTTCAGTTGTTATCTGTTTCAAGGATTACCTCAGCAACAGATAGCCGCCTTGCCCAAGGTCACGCTCTTTCAAGAGTGACTCACATCTAATGGTTGATCAAGGCAGAGGCACAAATACCCAACCATTACAGCCCGATGCAGGACAACCTTGACGGACCATTGTAGTTGCAAAACTCTCCATGGGATCGACTGAGACTGTGCCTGAATGCTAGCTCAAATTTTCCTTTTCTCCAATCCCGCTTTCTACGCTTTCCTTCCGGGGAGATTGATCATGGGCATACTCTAACAAACCTCTTGAACATTAAACTTTATTTTGGTGTCTGTACCCTGGTGAATTCAAACAGCTGATTGATGTAAGCAGGACTAAGTTGGGATTCGGTAGCTGTGTTACTCACCACCCAGCTGGTGATTAGGATGCAGTCGCTTGTGGTTGCTTGTGCCCATATAGTCCTGGCACCAGACGGTACCAACTTGTTAAAACTTTCCCTGGTGGTGAGTTGGGATGCTATACCAACAGAAGGAAATGAGCTTGTGGGTGCAGTTCATCAGGCATCTGAAAGGGATGAGAAAATAAAGGATATAAGGGTAGTGAGATTATATTACTATCCTTAAATTTTGTGTAAGATCTGGGAAAACATAACAACAAAGTTAAGACTGATTAAGAGGCCAAGGGTGGAAGCCACAGTGTCTGTGGTGGTGTATAAGAAGACTCTAATCTCCTACAGCAGAATGGCAGAGAAAGCTGGGAGTCGCCCATAACTGAATCATCAGGGTAGCTGAGCTACAAAGAAGAGTACACTCATAACCACGGCCTGTTGATGCCTAGGTGAAGGGTCTTATTAGAATGAGTGGGACGGAGGTACATGGAACTGGAAACATGTGGGTTGCTGCCCCTAAAAATTATAAATTCTCAGATTCCCCCAAATCTCTGAGCCTGCAGAAATGGCCTTCCCCTCTCTGTTAACCCATCCAGAGGTCTCTCCCCTGAAAGACCGCAGGTACCCCTTCATGATCTGGCCCCATCTTTCTTCCTGGCCATTAGACCAATAACTAAGGTAAGTGGCAGCATAATCTAACCAAGTATATACTGAGCCTGGTAAGGGAGGAAAGGGACCACGTTCCAAAGAATTTGCAAGACCTGCTAACATGGACCAGCTGGGGCCAGGTAACTGGTGGGAGGATTGGATTGTGACGGTGCTTGATCAAGGACGCTGGGGCATAAGAGTGGATAAGGATGGCTTTAGTGACTCAGGACCACACTCTCAACTTACAGGATATGACAATTAGCAAAACCCCAGTTGATGGTGAAAACTGGTTCTTATAATCATGCAAACTGGTTCCTGGTTCCTAATACCCAAGATAAGCGAGGTCTAAATGCCAGAATTTCTTTATCTGATGAGGTTAAAAGGCTCAAGAAATAGGCATGCTGAAGTAGATATACAATGTATGAAAAGGTCACATTATGGTTATATTCCATGAGAAATTCCAGAAGAAACATCAACACCAACATCAACAAGAAGCTCATTCGTGGCTCCCCTTTGTAGGCAGGGTTAACAGTGGGAGAGGACATTCTAGAAATAGACTCACTCATGGAAATGAAGATGATAGGATCCCCGATGAGGCCAGGTGGTAGTAGTTAGTTGTTAAAATACAGATAAACACAATTGTTTTAAAATGTGGCAGGATTGAAGTTGCAGGCAAGAAGACCTTACCCACAGAGAATTATAGAGATAATCAATAGAACACAGTGTCCTTAGAGTCAAAACAGATGGAAAGCCAATAAGTGTAATATTCAACTTATCTCATCCAAAGAAATCAAGGATGAATGACCTAGAGCTTGAAAACAGTTGGCTCCACTCGATGTGTGTGTGTGTGTGTGTGTGTGTGTGTGTGTGTGTGTGTGTAGACATATCTGGACCTGAGCCAGTTTTAGAACTGAGGACCCATCAAAAAAAGGAGACAACAGAAAGAAAGATTTTGCAATAGTGAATTGTATAGGAATCTGGATAATGACTTTCCCCAAAGGGATCAGTAGACATTTATTCCAGTAACTTTATACAAGGGAATAGGAAAATCCAAATTGATACTGATGCTGGAACCCCAAAATGTCATCATGGTCCCCATGTTGTAGTGGGGTCAAGTAAGTAGACCGAATCCTGTCCAATGTCCAACCAACTATTGGTCCACAGTCTACTCCTCGTCCCATACCCTTCTGAAACTGATCCTTCCACCAAGCCCAGATAGTAAGTAAAAAAACAGTATCATGGCCCAGGGGTTTTTGCAAAATAATTTCATTCTCTAGTATCTAAATGATGTGCAGGGAGTGGTCCCTATCAAATCCCCAATTAATTCATCAGTCTCCTAAGGAAATCAGATGATTCTGAGAGGAAGATAATGTACCACCATAAACTTCACCAAGTAGTCACCCTAAGTACCATTGCAGACTTTGTTACAAATTAGGTATCTTTGATATTGCGGATTAACATGGTCTCAATAATGGCATGTGGGGCTGCCTAGGTGGCTCAGTTGGTTAAGTGTCCGACTTTGGTTCAGGTCATGATCTCACAGCTCGTGAGTTCGAGCCCCACGTCAGGCTCTGTGCTGACAGCTCATAGCCTGGAGCCTGCTTCAGGTTCTGTGCCTCCCTCTCTCTCTACCCCACCCCACTCATGGTCTGTCTCTCTCAAAAATAAATAAATGTTAAAAAAATTTAAAAACATAATGGTATGTGGCCATTGATTATGGTTTTTCTTTTCTATTCCCATCAGAAAAGAAGATCAAACATAGTTTGTATTGCATTGAATAGATAAAACCGTAGGTTCATACGTGTCCCCTATGATGATATTAATCCCTTCCCTCCCCAACCTTGTATATAGTCTGAAGAGATCCTGGACCATCTGACATCCCATAGAACATCCCTTTGACCCACAACATTGATAAAACACACTTATCAGACCAGATGGGCAAAAATGGCTACCTTGTTGGAGCCTCAATAAAACACATATACAACTGAGAGGGGAGATAAACCCTACAAAGAGTCATGGGATACCCATGAGTAAAATATTTTGATTTAGGAACAAACTAGGATTCCATATGTATTGGTTTTGCAAAGCTGTTGTAGGAAATTACCATAAAATGGGAAACTTCCAACAGCAGAAATTTATTTTCTTAGGTCTGGAGTCCAGAAGTCCAAAGTTACAGGGTTGACACGGCCATACTTCTTCCAAGGGCTCTAGGGACAATTTCATTTCTTGCCTGATCCTGCTTCTGGCTCCAGGCATTCCTTGGGTTGTGACTTCATCACTGCAGTCTCTGCCTCCATGGTCACATTGTCTCCATCTCCTGTGTCTGCAAAATCTCCCTCACGTCTCTTGTGAGTACACTTGTCATTGGATACAGGGCACGCCCAAATAATCGAGGGTGATCTGTTCATCTCTAGATCCTTACCTTCATTACACCTGCAAGGATCCTTTCTTCAAAACGATGAAGTTCACAAATTACGGGAATTAGGAAGTAGGTGTATCTCCTGGGGAGTCATCATTCAACCTACTGCACCATCCAAATTAAGAGACAAGTTATTCCATAATATGCTTCTTCTCACACAAAAAAAGAAGCATACCACCCGGTAGCTAGACCTCTTCACACTCTGGAGAGAACCCCCACCCGGGAACACTACTCTGGCCTGTGTAACAGGTAACATGAGATGCTGCCAGCTTCGAGTAAGGTCAGAATAAGAAAGGGCTCTGTAGCAAGTAGCATCTCCATTTGGGCCACATGACCAGTAGACCCTAAGATATTAAACATATCCGGTGCTGGGAAAAGATGACCTGGGGAGCCAAAGACCAGCCCAGAGAAAAGAATCCCAGAGCAAACTTTGAGATTCTGGAGTGAAACTATCAGTAGACCCATGCAATGTACACACAGTGGGAAAATCAACACCTTTTGAAAAACGACTTCTGGCTTGTTATTCATCCTGGTTAAAAAAAAAAAAATAGAGCACCTATACATGGTATTCTTTGTTACCCTGTACACCGAACTGTCTGCAGTGAGCTGGATTTTGTCAGAACACCCCATGCCATAAAATTGCCAACGTGGCCAACTATGATACGTCGTGAGAAGGAAGTGGCATCTCAGGAAGCACAGCGAGTTTCATGAGCAGGTACCCCTGACACCCACGTCTTCCCCCGCTGATGTCCCAGGACCCTCCATCAGCACACATCAGTGGCCATGTGGGGAGATCCCTGTGCCCGCTGGTGAAGGAGGAAGTGTCCTTCATAGAAGACTTATGTCACAGATGAGTTGGCTCCGAATATGAGCCCAAGTTAGAAATAATAGTCTCATTTGGAGGCAACCTTGAAAGATTAGTGAGGAAAAGTCCTCCCCCCGCTCCCAATGCGCACGACTTTGGGAAGAGCGTGTAGTGATATAGTGATGCCATTGGCCACGCTGTCATCAGCGCTGGTCATTGGTGGGTCCACTGGGTTTTTGCACGTTTATGTAACATCTCTTGTCAGTGGATTCAACCCTCCATACACCTTCACACAGCGGTGCTGGCCAGGACCTTGTAGGCAGGAAATTATAATCTATAGCTGAAATATCTGTCAATTTCTCTTAGAATGAATTGCTGGCCCTTGAAGTCTGGGAAAGGCTCACTTGGTCGGCTGCCACTTAGTGACCTGCTGGGTCTGCTGAAGGAATGGCGCTATACTTTCACACTGCCCAGAAGCTGCTGGCTTCAAAGAGGATGGGCACAAAGAGTGAAACCACAGCCGGAGCACCAGCTCAGTGACTGGTGGAAGATAGGTTACCATCTCCAGGAAGCAGTATATGCACCAAAGCACAGTCTCCCTATGACGTTGTGTTCCCAACAGGAAGAAAACACGGGTCCAGGAACAATGCGATCGAAGCAGAAATGGCACGTCCTTGAAAATTTCAGGAGAATCGTTTCCAGCTAGCATTGTCTGCCGTCCTCACCATCGATGCTGCATGATTATAAGAAGTGATTTTGACATGTTTACAGCCTCGAAACACTATCTGCATATACTCTTTTCTAGCTACCTACTTGCAGAGGTATTTTGCCAAAGGAGAAGCCACTCCCCAAAAAGATACTTCATTAAATTAAGGATTCTATACAAGAGAGCCCAAGGGGATCTCTAGGGTGGGAGGGGCAGGAGATCCCAAGGTGACAGCCGGAAAACAGGTTCAGCTAGATGCCAATCCAGACAGAGCCTCTGGGAAGCAACGTCTTCAAGTAGATGAGGTTTTTGTATTATTGGACGTGCCCAACTATATTACAAGGAGATTTTATTTATGGGGAGGGTTTTGGGATTGAATTAGTAATGATTAATAGAAGAGACAGGAGTAAGACAAGGTTAGGGAAAACAAAGCAGTCGAAGGCAAGTCATTAAAGTGTAGTGTATTTCCTGATTTTGAGTGGCTTTTAGAATCGCAAGGTAGAACACTAAACTTTATCCAAATGAAACTCTAATAGAGACGGGGGGAGGATGATGGACCAGGAAGCGTGCCTGAATAGGGCAGGGAAAGGAATATGAGAGAGAGGTGGATTCTCACCTTCAAGGGTCTAATTTTTATTAAAGTGCGATTTGGCAGAAGGTTATCAGCCCAGGAGCTGGAGCCTTATCACGAAGGCCTCTACTGTATTTGCTTTAGAGAAACGTTTGGAGATTAGTTTCCTTTTATGTGCACGTCACCCTTATGAACGAGTATAAGGTAGATTTCCCCCTGGCTGTTTTACCAAGAAATGTTATATTTCCCTGGAGAAAAACCTTTTTGGTGGTTGTCTTTACATTTTCCCTGTGAACACAATGAATCTTACACTAAGCAGTTTTCAGTCTTTTGCTTTGAATGCTAATACATGCAGAGGTCGCTTTGCATTACATTTTTATCACGTGCACAGAACATAATGACATTCAGCTTGCATACTAACTCTGCCGCTGAGTCATTGTATTTCCTGACTTCCCTTTTTCTTTCCTCCATCATGCCTTCATTTCCAAATTCTTATAATCGCTGTGTTTCATCGAATTGCCTTACATGATTTTGTTTTGGAATGAGGCAAGGTTAAAAACAAATAAACATATAAATAAATGGAACTTTGGGCACATTAATAAATTTTGGATGCGCTTTTCGTAATCACTCTGCTTGTTTATGTACTGTGCTGTCACCATGTTTTCCCACTGGAGCATAAATTTACAAACATCATGCAAATGCATTATTTGTAATAAAACTGACTAATGAGGATTAAAAGCCAATTATTCCTATACATCTGCTGGCTATGGCTGGCAATAATCGTGCATCATTCAGATTGGTGGCTATGTGTTTGCCTTAGTAAGATTTTAATCACTCATTAATTTATGGATTACAATATGCATCATGGGTGCCAGTGTGCCCCAAACTGCCTCAGACTTCTAAATCAAATAGCTAGAGAACTTGGAAATGTGATAACATAGGCTTCTTTCCTGAGTTGTGTCTTCATGCCGATGTCTACTGAGGAGTCATAGATGGGGTCAGACAAACCCCCCATGAAACACATCGTGTACAATCGATCCTCTATTCCATTGATGAATTACTTAACATTTTTTTCTTACAATATCATGCTATGCATTTTTGTGTTATTATTATTTTTTTTTTTTTTGGTCAGGTAATAACATCTTGATAGTCTAACCTCTGGAGGTAGGATATATATGGTATAAGGGCACGCTTTCACAGGTAGAAACAGGCTTAAATCTTGTTTCCAGTCCTTCTTTGTCGCAAGATCTTAGGCAAGTCACTTAGTGTTCTCAGATCCATTCATATAAACATATTTTATTTTATTTTGTTTTTTGTTTTGTTTTGTTTTGTTTTGTTTTGTTTCATTTTGCTTTTGAGAGAGAGGGCACGAGTGATCAAGGGGAAGAGAAAAAGAGAGGGGGTGGGGAAAGAGTGTGGAGCCCAAAGCTGGGCTGGAGCTCACCCAAATCAGGGCTTGTGCTCAACGGATGCAGGGCTCTAACTCACCCAATGGGGGGTGGGCTCCAGCTCATCTGATGCAGGACTGCAACACATGAACCATGAGCTCATGACCTGAGCTAAAGTCCAATGCTTAACCAACTGAGCCACCCAGGCACCCCATATAAACGCATTTTTAATAGAAAAAGATGCAATATAATTAGAAATGAGGATTCTGATAAATGGCACACCGGTCTTGGAAGAAATGGTTCTTAACGTTTGCAGGAATAAGTTTACTGGGAAAAGGATCAGTGACCGACTCCTCCCTTGACCCTTGAACCAGAAAGAAGAGACAGTGGAGGATGCAGCCAATTCCACTGGTGACCCCCCCTCAATGCCTCTCAGCTACGTGGTGAACAAAATGGGTGTATGGGCCCATGAGACTAAGTCTGTTTCCTTCCCTCTCACCCACTTCCCACGTATACTCAGCACCTCTGATCTCAGTAAGTCCAGCTTTGGAAAGGACATCAATGGTAGGACATTGTCAGCAGCAAATCCATGAGGGTTAGCAGAGATTTAGAAGCACCGTACTATGAGTAGCGTGTTTTTATGCTTACAAAACCAGCCAAAAAATGCAGAGTTTTTCAAACACACCAAAGGTAGGATGGGAGGGTAGTCAGAAGGCCATATTGAAGGGATCAGGGAAAAGCGTCTCACCTTACAGCAAAGCAACACAAGATAAAGGCCTACCAGATACTTAACATGTGGCCAGAAACAGTGCTTACGACACACTTTAAGATGTGCAGGGAATATCAAGGCAGCACCCAGGTGGACAATAAAAATGATCAAAGCCAATATACACTCATGCCTGTTGGCAAACTGCAGACACATACAGATCTCGCCTCATATAGGAAGAACTAAAGACAGCAACGGAAAACATCATGCGCGCTACGAAAAGATCCTAACGTGTAAAAAGGTAAGACACACCCATAAAGATCCAGAGCAAAAACACATTTATGAAAATAATTCAATACAAATGGCGGAAAAAAAAAATCAGGAAGTGTCTGCTTTGTGTTCTGGGCATAAAAGAAAATATTAGCGTGTGAAGTGGATGGAATGTGGGTTGTTCCGGTGACAGATAAAGTTTTAAAGGGGCTGGGAGAATCAGGAGAGGGAAATAGAGTTAAACCAACAATGCAACGGCGAAAATTAAAATCTATATTGGAGGTAGTTAAAAGTGGAACCAAGACTTGTAGAACCAATGATCTAATACAGGAGTCAGCAAATAATGGGCTAAATCTGGCCCATCCCTGGTTTTGTATCGTCCTTGAGCTAAGAATGATTTTTACACTTTTAAATGGCTAAGAAAGAAAAATCCAAGGGGAATAAAATTTTGTGACACATAAAAACATTTGAAGTGCTAATTTTGATGTCCTGCATAAAGTTTTATTGGCACACTGGCGCCCCTCCCCCATCATTTACATAATGGTCCGTGGTTGCTTTCTTGACACAGAAGCAGAGAACTTGTGCAGAGATCCTATAGCCTGCCAAGCCCCAAATATTGACTATCAGGTCCTTTACAGAGAGAATTTGCTAACTTCTGGTGTAGAGGCCTATTAACGAGAGACCTGCATCTCTAGAGGACAAGGAAAAATCATTAAAATTACAGGAGAGAGAAGAATAGGTATTACAGGTGGAAGGCACACATCGGAACACTTTTGAAAATCCTCTCGTGTGCTGGTGGTACAGAAGTGGTCATTTACGAGTAACAGATTTGCCTTAGTCAAATACAAATAAATAAGTGTACTGTGAGCACGGAACAAAAGTATACCACGTTCCAAAAAAACGTGAATGAAAAGAAAACTATTATCTTGTGTGAGTTTAAAACTAAAAGGAAAAAAAAAAAAGAAGAAAAAATATCCTTGGGCGTTTAAGTAAGAGAAGATTGGGAGGAAGGCTACTTGTAAAGGAACACGATCAGACTAACCTCAGAGTTCTTTGTTATGTCACTGACTTCAAAAGATAAGAGACTGTCTACCGAATTTGTAACCTGCCAAACAATCACTTGTGAAGGCAAAGAAAAGAGTTTCTCAGATGCTTAAGACCCATTACTGCCTCTCGCATTCACCTCCAGAAGACCTTGAATCAAGGTCTTGACCAAGACATTGAATCAAAAGTAAACTCTCAAAAAGGCAGAAGTCAGAAAACAAAGGAATTAATGACCACGCCTCATATCTATTAAATATAGGAAGGCACAGATACATAAGTGTTGTCGAAACAGAAGTTGAATTGAATGCAAGTAACAATAATGATGAAAGAAAAAAATTCTATGATTAAGACACATAGTGGCAAGTTATAATCATACCGATCTCTGATCATGGATTTTTTTTTAAAAAGACCCTGAAATTGACAAATATACAAACAAGTAAAAATGTTAAATTTCCCAAATGACATAGGAAGTAGTGTGAGTTCCTATATTGTTCAGGAATTTGGCAGTTATAGAAATATTTTGTGGTAGTCCGCTGTATAAATTCATCATAATTTAATAATAGGCCATCTTCCGAATGATTACTTCCTATATTTCGCTCTTCAAAAACACTTTTGAAGAAGGCTGTTAATAATATTGTACATTTTTAGAGCACTGGTTCCCAACCTGAGGTGATTTTATCCCCCGGGAGACAGCTGGCAAACTCCGGGGTCATATCTGATTGTCGTAACTTCTGTGGTGTTGCTGGATCTGGAAAGTATCGGTAGAGATTCTTCCCAAAGTCCGCCAATGCACAGGCCAGTTGCTGATAACATAACATTATCTGGTCCAAATTGTCAGTAGTATGAAAGAGCTTCCCCTTCTCCCCTCCCCGCCCTTTACGTATTTACTGGTTTACTTTTATATTAGTATATACTCAGAAATCCTTAGTTTATACTGTGAATTATCACCCATTATTACCATTATTTACGTGTGTCCTGTGTCCTTTTAATATGTCCCCATCATTTTTTGAAATGTCTCGCTTCCAGTGTAGCAAAAAATTCTAGGCTCATCTTGGACTTACGCTGACCCAGCCCTTAAATCAACTATTTCTCCAAGGAGTCCTCATTTCTTTTAGTGGAGAGTGGTTATTTAGAAACCAATATTTCAGTGCTAAGTGTGTTCATTGCTATTGGGATTCAATACAGTTGTCAACTCTAGGTCCCCTCCTGCAAACAGAACTAGACACATATACTCATGTGCACAATCTACGTCATTTTAAAAATCTATTTGTAACTATTATCTATCTACCTACCTATCACCTATTTTAAAAAACAAGAATTCAAACTGTTACCTCCAAGTCAAAACCAACACTATAGAGTTCATTCTAGTCTTCTCCATTTCTATATGTTAACTACCTTCTCTGACAATGAGAATCTGTTCCCTTATCCCCCATATATTTATTTATTGGCTTAATACGATCATACACATAATATTGTACTTCACTTGCTAAAACACCATTACTGAAAAATAGACCTACTGACTTAGCCTGCTATAATATACTCAAAATACCATGTTCAAAAGCAATGAGTTTCTTTGCTCCCCTCTGCTTTAGTGTGCTGAGGCTATTCACTTGGCATATTAGGGTCATTTGTCTCTGTTTGCATTCCATTTGGTTTTTTTCCCCTGTTATTCTGGCTAATTTAATTTTTGAGTGTGTGAAATATTATCATAATTCTAAACGTCAGAACCTAACAAACAGTATACTCAGAAGGTGTCATCTTTCTTTATCTAGTCTCATCTCCCCATCCTTTCCACTCTTTTTCCGTTTCCCCCGAGAAGACAAATAATGTCATTAATTTCTGATTTATTGTGTGCATACGTATGTGTGTGTTTGGCAAAAAATGAACACATCTCTATGTATTTTCTTATTTCCTCTTTTTGCTCACACAGCCGATAACATCATTTTGCATACTTCTTTTCCATTTAATAATATATCCCAGAAATCACTCAATACTATTAGTTCATAGAGATATCTGTCTTACATTTTTTAAAGCTGCAAAGGACTCTGTCACACAGAGGTATCATGGTGTTCTTAAACATACTCCCATGTCCGACATATGGACACTGTAGGTTTATTCCAAGGTTTTTTTTTTAAAATTTGTTAATGTTTATTTATTTATTTATTTATTTATTTATTTATTTAATGTTTATTTATTTTTGAGAGAGAAAGTGTGAGCGGGGGAGGAGCAGAGAGAGAGGGAGACACAGAATCCGAAGCAGGCTCCGGGCTCTGAGCCATCAGCACAGAGCCTGATGCGGGGCATGAACTCACGAACTACAAGATCATGACCTGAGCTGAAGCCGGACGCTTAACGACTGAGCCACCCTTTGCAGCTACAAACAATGTGGCAAGGAATGACCGAAGTATTGCCCTACTTTTTGAAGTATTCTGTTCTTATTTTCCGTGCAAGAAAATGTAAGCCTGGGGAAATTAAATTCCTGACCAAAGAATACAGCTTTGAAGTCTATTCCATCTCCAAGATCACTTTTCTTTCTGACCAGGTTGGTCACAATAGCATCAAGGTGGTGGAAATCTTGGACAACAACAACAACAAAAAGGTAAGAAGGAAAAGTAAAAAGCAGAAGCAGTGACTTGCTCATCAGAGTAAGCTACAGTTTGGACACTCAGTGAATTTAAAGAGAACACGGAGGCAGGATGGCAACAAATGTTTATTGAGAATTTATTATGTGTCAAGCGTATTTCCAGAGCCAGCAGAGCAGTGAACAATGAGAAGAAAGTAAATAAATAAACCTTACCCTCATATCATGTGTAGTTTAATGAGGGAAAGAAGTAACAAAATCAGCAGCCCAATAAATACAGTACATCGGAGGATGATTAAGTACTGGGTAGAAATACACAGTGGGGGAGGCAGAGAGAGAGGGACCTCACTGATAGCAGAAGTTGCCATTTTAAATTTGATGGCCAGAGAGAACCTTGAGAGATGACATCTGAGTGATAACCCATAATTGGTGACCGAGTGATTGATGTGAATATCCTAAGGGGAAGATTCCAAGCAGAGGCAACGGCAAAGGCTCTACAGCATGAACCTCCTGGTGTGTTTGAAAGTAAGGAAGCCAGGACTTCTGGAAAAGAGTGGCAGGAGACAGGACCAGCCGAGTAACAGGAACCGATGCATGGAGAACTTTTTCAGAAACCGAAATGACCCTAAGTGAGGTAGAAGACTGCTGAGCAGTAGGTGGGGGGTGACAGCTACTCTGCTGAGAATCACCTGTCGGATGAAAGAACATGGGCAGAGAGACCGGTCTTGCCATGTTGCAATAATCCGCTCGGGCAGGGTCGATGGGGTTGGGGTGATTTCTGAAATACATGTGGAAGCTGTAGCATAGTGGTTTCGCGAACAAATGGGACGTGTGGCTCACGACAGAGAAGGGTCTAAGAAAAGTTGCGCAAGATTTTTGACCCGATCAATTGCAATTGGGATCGTTCTCTCCTTGCGAGGGGAAGGCTACGGAATAGTTTGGTTTACTGAACCACCAGCCTTGGTTCAGTAAACTCTTAACTCTTTCCTGGCTATAACTTAGATCAATGATTCTCGGCTGTAGCCCCACACCAATGTCACATAGGAGGCTTTAAAAAATAGTCTGATGCCTGGGATCTGCCACTGGGTACCCTGAGTTAATTAGGGGAATGGGTGTGAGTATTGTTTCAGGCTCCTTAGGTGATGATTTGAACGGCCACATAGGACAAATGCTGAAGCTTGTAGGGAAATCTAATTAGCTCTGCTGGTGGAGAGGAGAAAACAGAAGCAGGAATTATGCTGAGAATGGAGTCAGGAGTTTTCCAGAAGGATGAGCACATTTGCCGGGCACATATTTAGTGTTCAGTTCATGTCTATTGAACGAACCACAGATAAATGAATAAACCGGGGGGCGCCTGGGTGGCGCAGTCGGTTAAGCGTCCGACATCAGCCAGGTCATGATCTCGCGGTCTGTGAGTTCGAGCCCCGCTTCGGGCTCTGGGCTGATGGCTCAGAGCCTGGAGCCTGTTTCTGATTCTGTGTCTCCCTCTCTCTCTGTCCCTCTCCCGTTCATGCTCTGTCTCTCTCTGTCCCAAAAATAAATAAACGTTGAAAAAAAATTAAAAAAAAATGAATAAACCGGTTTAGAGGTCATTTTTCACAAAGACGTTCCCTTCTCCCAAAATGGCCAAAGGAGGAGGAAGGGCAGGGACGGCAGAGAGCATGACATTTTAATTCTCACAGTGCCCAGTTAGCTTCCTCTATGTTTGTAGGGTTCAGGAAACGTATGTGTCTTCATTCTGCTCTTCTGGAAGCATAAATGAGAGCACATGGCAACAGAAGTCAGCTGCTGGCTGTTTTAACTGCTGTGTAACCATTGCCACAAATTTAGTGGCTTAAGATAATGTAGTCTTTTTTTTTTTCTTCTCTAACGTTTATTTATTTTGAGAGGAAAGAGAGGGCAAGGGAGGGAGGGGCAGAGAAAGAAGGAGAGAGAGGTTCCAAAGCAGGTTCTGCACTGTCACCACAGAGCCCGATTTGGGGTTGAACCCATGAGCCATGAGCTCATGACCTGAGCCGAGATGAAGTCAGACGCTTAGCCGGCTGAGCCACCCGGGCGCCCCGACAGTGTAGACTTCTTACCTCATGGTTTCTGTGGGTCAGAAGTCCAGCTACAGCCTAACCAGATTTTCTGCTCAGGCAGTCAAGGTGTCTGCCAGAGCTGGGCTCCCATCTGAGGCTTGACATCCTCTTCCAAGGTCACTAGTTGTTGACTGAATTCAGTTCCTGTGGTTGAGGGACTGAGGCATCCAGCTCCTAGAGGCCACTCACCATTTCCTGCTACGTGGCTCTTTCCACCATAAGGCAGTTTGCTTCTTCAAGACCCACAACAGAGGGCTTGCAGTCGCCTCTAAATGGTTTGTAAAGGCTCACCTGATTAGGCCAGGCCCACCCAGGATAATCCCTCTTTAGATTACCTCAGAGACAATGGGGCCTTAATTACATCTTCAAACTTCTCATCAGTCACCATATAATGTAACCTAATACAGGCAGCGACACCTTCACATGCACAGGCCCTTTCTGCACTCAAGGGGTGGACGTTACACAGGGAATGGTCGTTGGGGGTCATCTTAGAATTCTGCCTACCACATGGGCTCTTCTCTCATCATGTGGCCCTGTAGGCTTCTATGCTGTCTAGGGGAAGCCCCTGATCTCACAGAAGCAATGGACGTGGGGAGTGCAGTGTGGGTGTGCCCATTTCAGGGATGGGAGCAGATCTGAATGGCTTTGTGACCTCAAGCAAATCACTGCAAGTCTATTCGTTTTTCCGGTTGGGAGACACTTCCCCATTGGGTTCTCACATTTCGCATGTGTTGCATGCAGAAGCACTCAGTTTTGTTCCGATCGAACTTTTCGACGGCCTTGGAGATGGTATCGCGCTGCACAGCAAGAGAACAGGTTGGCTTACTATTGAGTAAAATAAAGATAACATCTCCCTCCCAGGCCCAAGTTGCAAAATTTGCTTGCGGCCCAATAGAGTACATGCTCTTTTCTTGAGCTTGGGGTTCTGCATCCATGATGCAAACCTACTGTGTGTGCCGTAGCCCCCGGGGCCGCCTGCGTGGCCCCCATGAGAACTAGAGGAGAGAGCAAAGCCTTGCTCTTTCCTGTGTGTTGCAAGCAATGAAGCCCCTCGTCTCTGACCCCGGGAGTCACATTTCTTCTGCCAGCATTCACGAAACGGGCCAGCTCCCTTGCATGCTTTGCAAAAAAGGATACAGCCTCAGATTTTTTTCATGGTTCTTAACGCTCCCCCATAGTGCCACGAGGCTTCTATCCTGGTGTGAGTGATTCTCCCTGCTGAATTTCCTCGGCGTCCCCACCTCCGGTCCTTCCAAATCTCCCTCAGGCATGACTTCTTCCTTGGAAGGTTTCTTAACTCTAGATCTACTCTCTCCCCTAGAAGGCGGCCAATCACCCTTTCCTTCCTGACACCTTTTAATTTATACTCATTTACCACAAAGGCCAACCTAAAAGGCAAGGTGGCTTCCAGAACACTCTTTGGAAAAGAGGGAGTTGTATGATATTCAAGTCCATACAAATCCATCACAGGGGAGTCTCTGCAATATTTTGTTTTTCACATCAAAGTGGTATTTGGAGAAGGGACGGGAGCACAAAGCCATCTCCATAAATGTTGGTGTTGGATCCCCATCGAGGTCACCTCATGGAATTCTGAACAAAGGGGGCAAAGAAATGTAACTGAGGCATAATTCCTCCAGGCTGGAGATAAGCTGTGACCTCTGAAGTCTCTTCCTGCCGTGTTGTCACAAACGAGGCTTTAAAAGATGGCTTTAAAAAATAAAATAAAATCAAGAAATCTATGCTGGGCAGGTCGTGACGAGTGAACGGAAACTGTGGTGTGAGAGTTTCCAGGGACGAGATCGTGTAAGGTTTCCAGAAGAGCTGCCTCTCCCGCAGACGAGATCGAAGATGTCGCGGGGTAGCTGCCCGGGGGCCACCGATGAGGGGGTGACCGGCCCTGAGCAACCCCGGAAAGACTATGAAGCAACTTGCATCACGAGAGGAGAGCAGAATGATTTAGCACGGTGTGTAAGTGACCCAAGTGCAACCGTAGAGCCGGTCTGAAATGTAAGTATTTCATGAAGTGCGCGGCCAACTTAGCGGCTCGTACCCAGGTTGTGCGCCTGGGTATGAGGGCGTGGGTGCCCGCACACAGGCGTGCAGCCCTGCTTTGGACTTTCCAATTGGGAATATAGGGCTCTCCTTCCGCGCACAGCTAGTTCGTATTCAGTCCTCTACTGTGAAAGTCCCCGGCCCCTCGTACGTGGCTAGTAGTCTCCTGAACCAGCTGAACTTAGGGATCGTCAATCCTCACCATCTTGCCTGGGGTCTGACACGCGGTGGATGTAAAAATTCCCAAGAGCCTCACCCGAGGGCTCCATTTCCTTTGCTATGAGTCTAGGGGATTCGACCCCCGCAGCCCCACCGCCCCCCCTTGGCTTGGCCGTCTCAAGAACCTGTCGCCATCAGTCACCGGGGTCCAGTGCAGGGAACAGCCTGCACGTTCCAGAAGACTCGGTTCAAGTCTCCCCTCAGAGGCCCGACCAGAAAGCCTGGCCCTTGTTGAATGGCGCCTTTGTGGCCGCCCCCTCCCTCTCCCCGTGGGGCCGGGGGGCTGTGGGAGAAGGGGGAGCCCTTGCTTTATGGCATGTTTTGCTAATGTGAGAATCAAAGGCTTTCCAGGTGTTAATGGCGGCAATGGTGCAGAAAGCCCAGGGTGACCTAACTTGGTCCTGGTCTGTGTCGGCGTGATTGCCTCTCTTGGCTCAGCTAACTCTTCGTTTCCTCTCACCTCCCGGTTGGAACGAACCTGGTGAGCTGAGGTAAAGTTTCCCAGGGATTAGGACGTGAACCTGATCTTCCTGCACCCCAGATCCCAAGGCTGGGAGTCAGCCGGCGGAGGAAGGGGAGGGAGGGAGCTGGGGACCGTTCAGTCCGCAGAAGCCACAGCTCCCCTCATCTTCCAGAGACGTGGGAGGAGAAAACGAGCTTCGTTAAGAAACAGAGCCCAGTCTTTCCTCTTCCGCCTTCATGAACGCTGTCACCTCCTTCGGCCTGCTCGGAGGTGAAACGTCTCTCATTCTGCTTTGTTTGTGAAATTCTCAATTTAAGGAGCTCAGCCTGGCTGCCTATGGCGCCTGGAGGCCCGGGGACAGCCCTTCCCAATTATCACCTCCAGAATAAACCGATCCAGCTCTCTGCAAAAACAAATGACATCACCAACAATAACCTTGCAATCGCGTGCCATTTACTTCTTTCTGAGCACTTCTGCCTGAAATGGGTTCCCTCTAATTCCAAATGGTCCAGTGGGGCGGCCAGTGGATGACAAAGGTCCTGGCTCTCAGACCCCGAGCAGAAAGAGCACCTTAAGAAAATCACTTCCTGCAGGGTCACCCTGAAACAGAGCTTTCTTCCATGGCTCTAGGGCTGATGTGTGTGGTATAAGAAACAGAGAAAGGGGGTACTTGGGTGGCTCAGTTGGTTAAGCATCCGGCTCTTGACTTTGGCTCAGGTCACGATCTCACGGTTGGAGCCCTCATCTGACTCTGCACTAACAGTGTGGAGCCTGATTGGGATTCTCTCCCTCCCTTTCTCTCTGCCCCTCCCCTGCTCATTCTCTCTCTCTCTCTCTCTCTCTCTCTCAAAATGAATAAACTTAAAAAAAAAAGAGAAAAGAAAAAGAGCAAGGTATTCAGAGTCAGTTCATACAGTGTTCAAACCCTTGATCCATAATTTACAAACAGTAGTATTTAACATCTCTAGAGCTCAGTTAATTTATTTATAAAATGATAATAATAATGCTTCTCTCATGGGATTTCTGAAAGATATAAATGCTAACAGACAAGTGAAGTGCCTCAGTATAAGTTAAGCTCTCAATAAATAGGAATTTCTTTCTCCTTTTCTTGAAGAGGCACAGCCCCTCACCATCAGGAATTTGACTTGCAGATCGCCCAAATGGCAGGACTACAGACAGACCTAAGAAAAAGAAGAAATCAAAATCTGAGGCCAAACGTCATGCCAGAGGTTCATGGTAGAAAGGATTCCAAAGTTGGGAATTTTCAGCCGCCATCTCCCCACGGGTTGGACGAGCCCCTCGCTGGACACTTGCCAGCCCCTCTTTGGCCATCAGTCCAGCTGTTCCTGACTCGTCTGAGAGCAGGACCTCAGACTCCAATCAACTCACCAGTTGTTTTCAAGCCCTTGGAACAAAATGGTGCACAAACATCAAACCAAGGCAGATTTCTATTCTTCTATAAAACCCAGAAATCCAGAGCCCAGACTCCCAGAAACTTCCTCTGTAGGGAGGGGCCCTCCAGTTGCCTCTGGCAGGCTGGTCAAGCCCTCAGTCCCGGACGGAATACCTGCACTGGCTCCTAATGCTCCCCGGACTCACATATTTACAAAGCTACAGGTGGAAGGCCCCGGTTTATTTTGAAGCAAACACGTCCAGCTGAGGTCCAGGAAACACGCTCACTCCATAGGTGAAAATAATTTGGGCAAAACATTCAGAATGTGAGACCAGAGACACGCAGGAGGAACAAGACAGCCTCTTTGTAGCAAAGTTGAGTTTTTTCAAGGATTTGTTGGTTAGCGGAACTTCAAACGTATTTACACAGATCCCTCTTTCTTCTCATTTTTTTTTTCAGCTCAAGCAGAGTCCATTTTCACACGTGTTTCTGATTCAGTCACACTTAGTTCATCAACATGTTTTGTCTAAATAATGTAATGCTGAAAAAACCCTCTGGTATCATGAGTCTTTTTTTGAAGAAAAAGACACGGGGCCAAGTACGGGCTTTGCAAGGCCCAGGGCAAATGTGCAGCCCTTCTTCAAAAACTGCTGAGAATTTCAAGAGGGTGACAAAAGATCATTAAACCCTGCATGAGGCCGCTCTAAGGACGCCCTTGTACATCAAAGCGAATTTCCCCATAAGAAATAACGGAAACTCAGATGATTCACTCTCCAACCCAAAAACATTCATAGAAAAATGATTACAATACCGTAACAGAACACAAAATAATAAAGAAAATACAAAACATGAAGACAAATAAATTAACCTGCACTCCCCTTTGTAAACCTTTGTGGCTGGTGTGAGGGAGACGAGAGAGAGACGAGGGTGATTGTGTAGGATGACTTTCACTATCACTAATGGAATCACTGCTATCTGTTGGCTCGGTGGAATCATTTCTTTTCGTGCAACTTTAACAAGGAAACTATCCAATGACACTAGCGTCTGCGTCCTTTTGAGGGTTTTGCAGAAATGTGACATTGCATTGATGATCACCCACAATCCAGAAGCAAGAGAGAAAGAGAGAGAAAGAGAGGAACCATTGGCTCAGTTGTGACCATGTGCCTTTGGACATCACGTACCACTCACGTTGCAAGACATCGCTTGTTTGACAAGTTAAAATCTATTAGAAATGCTTGCTTGTCTTGTAGATCGCTTGCAGAGCAAGTTACTCGCAATTTATTTCTAGCTGTTTATTTCTAGCTCGCCGGCATGGCACGGAGTCTTCTAAGTCCCACACGTTTTGTAAAAGGTCATTTACCTAGTCATTAAACTAGCTTTTGTAAAAGGTCATTTAACGAACCGGAAGTTCTGGTTGAGGAACTTCCCCAGGATGGACAGACAGTAGAGAAGACAGGGTGACCGCTGCTCCAATAGAGGTACCTGTGGAAGAAAAGTCATCCTTGTCAGTTGCTTATATCATGATGGGTACACAGCCTTAGCTGTGCCCATGCCCTTCATTGTCCTTCAGCTGTTCATGTCACTGACACAGGAGTTCCCAGACTCTGGTTTGACACCTACATGGCGATACAAAGACGGAGCAAGCAATGCTGTCCCAGGAGTCCGGCGGAAGGAGGGTGGGGGGCTCGCTCCCATGCCCCGACGTGCACAATCCTCAACACACAGCAGGCAGAAGCTCTGCCATCGGAGGAGACAAGATGGCGTCTGGTACACAAGGGTTTAAGAACTGCTCTGACACTTAGTAAGTGGTTGGGGGCGTCACCTAACCTCTGAGTCTCAGTTTCTTCATTGTTGGGAGAGGGTGAGCGGAGCTGGGGAGGATTAATATCAGGTGAGTGAAGACGTGTGCAGGGCCTGGTACTGGGGAGGTGTCCCATAAAGGGGGGTTGTTCTAACTAACCCCCAGACTTGCAGTCTGCTGCGAAGGGCCTCAGGGGAGGAAAAGGCAGGGCCCACTCTGCGGACGGGCATTTCCTGACAGGACTGGGTCTAACAAATGCTGGATTGATAGGCAGACTCCTTTTTCATGTTTGTTCAGCAAGTGACGCTGGGTCTGGTTATCAAGGTAACTAGTGTTTTCATGCTTTGCATTCACATTAACATGATTCCCCATTTTACAGGAATGCGCCCAATAAATGATTAACTGAAGCTCCATGACATACGACTTTTAAAATCCATTGATTATCCAACAAGGAAGGCTAAGGAGTTCATGTTTTGTAGATCATGGCACATTTGGAATCAACGCACGTAATTCACCAATTCTTGAAGCAGCCCATTGTTTCATCATCCATAATGTTCCTGAATGTTCTGGTGGGCACGGTGGACAAGGCAAAGAGGTGAGGGAAAGTACCCAACTTCTGTAGAGGGCTTACTAAATGGCAAGTGCTATTTCATTGAAATTCTTCCCACCGCCATTTGAGACAGGTGCTATTGCCCTCGTTTTATAGAAAAGGAAACTGAAGCTCAGATTTCTAGATGGTATCGACAGGTACATGAGCAGGAAATGCTAGTGCCGTGACTTGAAAAAGCCAGGTACATTTGGTTCCAAAATCTCTGCTCTCTTGACTCATTCGTACACTCTCCCCAAAGACGAGTGAATCGTCCCTACCCTTGATGGCCTTATTTATGCTACACGTAAGAGGATTTGAACTGAGGGGAGGCTATAACCATCCCAAGCTCCCTGTGTTTGGTTCTTATGCTCAAATACAGACATGGATGGCCCGGGGCTGGTACCATGGACGGGTCCATTATTTTCATGGCAAACAAGTATGAGCGAGAGGAACATGGATGCCCAGGAGCACTGCAGCAGATAGGATGTGGACACGCAGAGGTGGACAGATTCCAAAGGCTCTGTCAACCCAACTCCTCTCAACAAGGTACTCACAGTGGGTGAACAGATGTAGAAGCCAATTCAATGTTTTGAAGGTAAGTTTCAGCGATCCTTTTTTTGAGAAATGTTTACTCAATCCTTTGTCCATTTTCAAATCAAGTAATTATTATTATTATTATTATTGCTACAGAGTTGCAGAAATTCTTGATATGCTTTGGATTTTCACTCCTTATTTAATATGTGATTTGCAAATACATTCTTCCATTCTGTAGGTTGCTTGTTCACGTACTTGATTGTTTCTCTTTACTGTGAAGAGGACTTTAGTCTCATGGAGTCCCACTTACCTCTTTTTCGTCTGTTGCTTGTGCTTTTGGTTCCGTCATACCTAGACCAATGTCATGAGGCTGTTCTCCATTTCATGCTAGGAGCATTACCGTTTCGGGTTTTATGTTTAAATCTTTCTGTTTAAAAACAATTTTTTAATGTTTTTTTTTTTTTTTATTCTTGAGAGAGAAAGAGAGACAGAGCATGGGGAGGGGAGGGGAGGGGCAGAGAGAGAGAGAGAGGGAGACACAGAATCGGAAGCAGGCTCCAGGCACTGAACTGGCAGCGCAGAGCCCAACACGGGGCTAGAACCCATGAACCACAAGATCATAACCTGAGCCAAAGTTAGACGCTTAACAGACTGAGCCACCCAGGTGCCCCTGATTTTTAAATCTTTAATACATTTTGAGTTGATTTTTACGGGTGGTGGAAGATAAGGGTCCAATTTCAGAAGACACATAAAGGCTACGAGAAGATGTCTGAAAAGATGCCCAGTGTCACCAATCATCAGGGAAATGCAAATCAAAACCACAGTGAGGCTCACACTCGTTAGGACAGCCATTATTAAAGCAACAATAACAGAGGTGACAAGAACGTAGAGGAATTGTTCACTGTCGGTGGGAACATAAGACGGTACGAACTCAATAGAAAACAACATAGAGGTTCTTAAAAAAAAATAAAAATAGAACTACTACTATATGATCCAACAATTCCTCTTCTGGGTATGTATCCAAAGGAATTGATATCGGGTCTCAAAAAGATACCTGTCCTCTCATGTTCTCTGCGGTACTACTCACAACTGTCACGAGATGGGAACAACTTGGTGAGCGAGTGGATAAAAAAAAATGTGATATAGGCACACAACGGAATATTATTCATCCTTCAAAAAGAAGGAAGTTCTGCCCTATGTAACGACGTGGGTCAACCTGGAGGACATAATGCTAAATAATCCGTCCCCAAAGGACAAGTACTGTGCGATTCCGCTCTACGAGCTATCGAATACAGTCAAACATTACTGGAGCAGAGACGAGCAAGGTGGTTGCCAGCTGCTGGGTGGGGGGAATGAGCAGTTCAAAGAGCATAAACTGTCCGTTGTGCAAGAAGGAGTAAAAGCCAAGATCTGCTGTACGATGTTGTGTTCGCAGTCAACGGTACTGTATTGTGCCCTTAAAGATGTAAGAGGAATCTCATGCTAAGTGTTCTGACCACAGTGAAAACAAATGATCCTCAGCTCCTCCAGAGAGGTGGATGCGTCCCCCATCATCACGAAACTGAGCTTCCCGTCAATGGTGCTCCTCTTGGCCTGCGCCTGAGATCGGTCTAGAGAAATGTTAGCCAATACTGATGCCTGGGTTTCACACCAACGTGCCTATTTCAGGGTCGAGGCCTAAGTATTCTTTCTGAAATCTCTACAAATGAATCTAACCGGCAGGCAAGTTTGCAAATCGCTGATTTAGAAAATTCTCTTATCCTCCACGGAAATCACTAGCCCGGGCACAAATGTGAAGGATGCATTAACGGCAACAAAACACTAAAAATAAAAATAAAACAATGACAGATGAATTACATGGTGTCAACCTCCCTTTTATCTCTTTCAATTTCAGTGGCCTTTTCTCCTCACCACTCGGTGTACCCCCCCCCCACGCCAGCCTCATACCCCATCAGTGATGGTACTAATTCAACCCAGGACACAAACTCCTTGGATTTCTCAACTCAGAGAACATTTTCATTTTAGAAAGGGACATTAATACCTTAAAGACAACAACCACAACAAAACCCACTGGAGATCTGAGGGACCTTTTGAGGGCTTCTAGAGGAGCCCGCTTGGGACACTCCATGCTGTTGTTGTGTATCCTCTAACCCTACCCAACGTACCAACGTTCCTCAGAAAATGGTTGCCTGATTCTGAGGTGAAGCCCATTCCTGAGACTTTGGATTAATTTATCTTTGGATTTAAAGAAGGATTTATTTGTCTTTAATTTTTTTAATGTTTTTTCATTTATTTTTGAGAGAGAGAGAGAGAGAGCGTGAGCAGGGGAGGGGCAGAGAGAGAGAGAGAGAGAGAGACAGAATCCAAAGCAGGCTCCAGGCTCTGAGCTGTCAGCACAGAGCCTGATGCGGGGCTTGAACTCACAAATGGCAAGATCATGACCCGAGCCGAAGTCGGATGCTTAACCGACTGAGCCATCCAGGCGCCCCAAGATTTGTTTCTCTTCAGAGGGAAGATAACCTCACAAACCCTAGTGGGCCACAACATTCCCAAAACTCTACAACGACTCTCCAGCAGGTGGGCCAGTTAATGCCGGGCCCCCAGGATTATGTCATGTAGTTCAGCACATATGACCAAACATCTGTTCTGCACCACACTGTCCTGCCCGGGGCCCTTCCCCTCAAAGAGCTGTCTTCCAGAAGCCTGGAGGGAATACAGGGCCACAGTTGCAGGATAGTGAGACTCGTGCTTGAGAGCACAGAGGATGGGTCGATCATTCAACCACAATAGCTGTGCATGAGGGAGGTCTTCCAGCACGGATAAAGGCTGAATTGAGGTTTGGGGCACCCGGGTGGGTCAGTAGGTGAAGTGTCCCACCTCAGCTCAGGTCACGATCTCACGGTCCGTGGGTTCGAGCCCCGCGTCGGGTTCAGCGCTGACAGCTCAGAGCCCGGAGCTGCTTCGGATGCCGTGTCTTCCTCTCTCTCTCTGCCCCTCCCCCGCGTGTGCTCTCTTGCTCTCTCTCTCTCAAAAACAAATAAATAACCTTAAGAAAGAAAGAAAAAAAAAAAAAAGACCGAACTGAGGTTTTAGGGCACATCACAGTCCCAGGAGAAAGGCATTGCAGGCAGAGGGACCAGGAGGCCTTGAAGGAGCTGGGAAGGTCGCTGGATGGGACCCGAGAGCCTTGGGTGATTCTCCCCCTAACGCAGTCTGAAGTTCTCTGTGTGCACGACAGAGGGGGAGAGCCCCCTTCTCTGAGTCCCGTTCTCCAGCCATAATACAAGGCGGTGGATGATCTCTCTCTCCCCAGTGTTCCGTAATTCTAACTCGAGGAAGGCCTCCAAGCCACTCTCCCGCGCAAAGCAGATAGTTACATCTGCTCAGTGATTTTTGGTTCGCCTTCCGCTGATGTGCCCGATGACAGCTCTCTTTGTACCCCCCCCCCCCCCCCACTGCCCCGGGCAGCCAAAGAGGCCAAAAGAAATGAGAGTCAGTCTTGTGCAACCAACCAAACAGCCCAAGCGTCGCTGCTGGCGGTGCGGCCTGGCGCCTCCGCCTGGCGTGGCCGCGCTGTCCTGGGCCACGTGCTTGGCTGCATTTGCGCCAGAAAGTCAAACAACAGCCACCGCATCCCGTCAAGGCGGAGGCCCCGAGGCCGGGGGCAGGCGGGATAGACGAGCCGTCCACTCGGCTGTGGTTAGCAGGCTTTGGTTTCTGGCTCCCCAAGACTGGGTGCGAGGGTCTGAGGAACTGTTTTGCTTTGCTCTCCGGACTCTTCGTGGTTCTGGAAAAAAAAGCTCAACAAAATCCGTCCAGGATTCAAAGGCAGCAGGGTGGCCGGCACAAGGCGGGTCGGCCTCCCCAGGCTGTCCCACGGCTCACTGAACGACTGTCGTATTCTAGTGGATTCTTTTAGCTAATACTAAACCCTGCCGATGCTGGATTCTGTCCGCCAAAGCCCTCCGGAAGGTCTCGGCCGCTGCTGCTCCCTCGGTCACGGTTGTGTCACCACTGTGCGCCCAGCCACCTGGCTTGGAGGGAAAAGGCGGGAGACTCAGTCTTAGGGGACACCCGCAGCACTAGTCTTTGCGTGTGAAGCAAACGTTCTCATCCATCACGTGATGCCGGTACCGTCATTGACATGATCATGTTCGCATTCTCACCTCCAGGGGGAACCCGCCAGCTCTACCTTGACTGTTGGCTTGTCTGAGATGGAAATGGTTGTGCGGGCATCTGTGACCCCAGACGGCCCTGCAATCAAGGGGTGGAGCTTTGAAGCAAGAGTGGACCCGCTGCCACGCCCGGCCAACGAGAACAACCCCCCCCCCAAAATGAAACAGGGTCCAGTGTCTGGAAACTTCAAAGCTCTTTCTGCTTCACTCTCTGGGTAGGTTTCTGCCAGACCACCGAGAAAACAAATGACACGGAGCCGGGATCATTCAGGCGAGGACCTCCCTCTGGTGTTACAGGCACCTCCAAAGTCCTATTGCCCTGTAAGGCCCGGTGCCAATGCTTCCCTCCCTGGCTCCCTGGTGATGGGTGGGATCATGTTCTCCAACTTGTTGGGCCCTCACCCGGGATGTGAGTGTATTTGGAGACATGGTCTTTAAAGAGGTGAGTCACAACAACAACAACAACAACAACAACAAAGAGGTTACATGAGTGGGGCCTAATCCAACATGGCTGCCATCATTAAAAGAAGAGGAGACTGGGACATGCGGTCACGTGCAGAAGAAAGAATATGAGCGGAGGGGAAGGAAATCATCTACAAGCCCAGAAGAGAGGTCTCGGGAGAAACTCACCATGCTGACATGCTGGTGCTGGATTTCCAGCCTCCAGATCTGGGAGAAGAGAAAGCGCTCAGCTTAAACCCCCCGGTCTGTGCGTGGTATTCTGTCATGGCGGGCGGAGCAGACAAACCCCCCATCGCCAGACCGTCCCCCATCCCAAGTGGAGCTCATTTTCTCGCTGGCCGATGCTCAGATTATTGTACTCACAGATGTTTATGTTGTCCCTCTTCCTACAAGGAAAGCAATGCAATCGATGTGTATAGAGTAGACCTAAGAGGGGGTGAGGGGTGAGGGCTTAACTTTGAAAGGCCAGGCGTATTTTGTACGCACTAACTTACTTCCAGATACGTGAAATTGCAGATCTCACTTCGGCAGACCCAAAAGTATTCTTTTTCCTTTTTTGTTTGTTTGTGTGTTTGTGTGTGTGTGTGTTTGTTTATGATGGTGTCTCGAGTGAAGTGACCTTCACTTAAGTTTCCTCATCGGGAATTGGAGATGGTCCTGTCAGCCATTAAAACCTGTTACGAGTATTTAGATGTGATAGAGTCTCCAAAGCACCTCACAGAGCTGGGTACACGATAGGTGCTCAGTGGATGCTGATTTGTTTCTCATTTTTGTTGTCTCCTCTGGGAGCCTCTGAGCCAGGGGAGTCTCGCATACCATCAGACGTGTTGTTAAAGTTGGTGGGGTTGCCTCTAACGAACCACCCCAGAGTGCGGGGCTTAACCGACAGAAACATTGCCTCACCGTTCTGGAGGCTGGGAGTCCAAGATTAAGGTGTCCGCGGGATTGGCCTCCTCTGAGGGCAAAGAGGAAGAATCTAGTCCATGCATGCGATGATTAATCAGGGGTCAACGTGACGGGGCCATGAGGTGCTGGGATTAAACATCGCTTCCGGTTGTGTGTGTGTGTGTGTGTGTGTGTGTGTTGGGGGGGTGGTGTTTAGGATGGGATTAGCATGTGAATCAGTGGACTCAGGTGGCCCTCCAACCCTGCTGTGCATGAGCCAGAACAGAACCAAAGGAGGAAGAAGCAGAAATCCATGCTCCTCTTTTTAATGTTGCTGTTTTTTTTTTTCTTTTGCCTCATGGTTGAGCTGGGACATCTCATTTCATTTTCTCTTGCCCTCAGACTGGGATTTACATCCTTGGCTCCCTCGGGTCTCAGACCTTCAGACTCAGACTGAATTATACCACTTGCAAGACGACCGACTGTGGGATTTCTCAGTCTCCATGGCAGCAGGATCCAGTTATTCACGATAAATCTCCTTTTAGATACACATATTTATCTGTATCCATACGTATATACATGTATGTATTTATACACACCCATACCTCTTTATGGATGTACACGTGCATAGGCATGTGTGTCCCATGTATATGTCCCACATAGACGCCCCATGGGTTCTGTTTCGCCGCAGAATCTTGACTAACAGAACGCCTTCCTCCTGGTTTCTAGACGTTCGCTGGCTGTCTTTGGCTTAGAGAGGCATCACCTCATTCTCTTTCTTCTTCTTTACATAGCGTTCTCCCTCTATGCCTACCTCTTTGTCCCAATCTCCCCTTTTTCATCAAGACACCGGGCATACTGGGTTAGAGCTCACCCTGATGACCCCATCTTCCCTAATCACATCTGCCAAAAAACCTGTCTTCAAATAAAATCACATACTGACATGCGTGGTGTTAGGATTTCAACACGTGAATGGTGTGGGGGCGGGGAGGGGGCGTTTACAATTCAATCCATAACATTTATTTTCCAGTCGACGCTAGAATCCCGTTTACGACCTCTCTGTGACTATGTTTGGTCCAACTGATGAAACTTGACTACCTTCCCAGGCAATCTTTCTCTCTTTGGACATCTTGAAACATCATTTTTCCCCCCTATAATCCTCGCCCTCGTAGACACAAAACGTACCATTTTTTTTTCCTTCTGATTCATCAAAAGAATTGGAAGAAAAACGTTCTTTGCCGAAGGACCCAGGCTCCTCGGAGACCCGCATCACAGACATGCTGGACCTTGGCTGGCCCTAAGAATCACCTGGAGGGCTTTCAACAAAACAGTGCTCCGGAGCCATTCAGACCAACTACATCAGAATTTCTAGGGGAGGAGCCAAAGCCTCTGTTCGCTGTTCAAAGCTTTCCAGGTAATCTCAAGTGGAGAGCCAAGGCCGAGGAGAATAATCTATGGAGATACTGGAGGTTTATCTCATCCCCGCAGATAAGAAAACTTAGTGCCGAGGAGCAGAGTTTGAGGTCTTTGGAATTCACTCAACACAGCACACTGGCACTGTGACCATTAAAGGATTGAGAAGGGCTGCCTGAACCTGTGTCAAATATTCCTTCCTGATTTCAAGCATGTATATTTAAGCGGCAACGTGAACCATCTGTTTCTAATCCAGTGACACCGAAGTCCTCATTGGAATACTATTTTGTAAAAAAGCTTGCTGCTGCCTCAGGACTCCATTTGGAAAGTCCAGGTTGCTCAATCTGGAAGCTAAGTGGCCTGGGTTGGGCTGGGCAGGAAGGCAGAACCGAAAGCCTGAAGGATCTAGCTGGTGTCCCAACATGTACTCCACGAGTAGAAAAGCCCGGAATAGCTATTTCTTTATTTTTAGGACCGGGGATCATTTAGACGGTGGTACTTTTGAAGGGCGTGGGGGAACTGCAGATCTCAAGTGTCCTGCTGTCCTTGTCACATTGGGACCTCCCGGAGGTTTGGGGCTCAGGTCGTCCCTCAGTCCCTCCTCTCCCCCCTCCTCCCCTCTCCCCCTCTTTCACCATGGAGTCTTTAATCCGTTTATCAAACCTAAACTGATTTTCGCCAGACTCAATGTGATGGCAAGCAGACAAATTGACTAGTTAGGATAAAATCTGAGCGGGACGCAGCTCAATCACAGAACAAAATAAGGGCTTCGAGGTCAGAAAGAGGTTCCAGGAACACAAATAGCTCTGAGGGAAACACCACGAAGGAGATCGTCGTAAGATTTTGTAACTCGTCTGTAAGAGAACGTCTCATTCATTTCCCTCACTTCATAGATGCGAGACTGAGAGGCCAAGAGAGTGAGACATGACAACTCACCCAAGATCACACAGGAAACTGTTTACACATCCAGGGCAGAAGCCAGGCCTCCTGCCTCCCGGCCTGGGGTTTCCCAAAATCCCATCCTGCCGGGAGGTGCCCAGATAGAAATAACAATAAAATAGGAGCATGATTTGTTTTCTTTTGCTCCAACAGCCTTGGCCCGTAGCGCCACTAGCTTTCGGTAGCAAAAGAGGAGAGTTTTGCCGGCAATCAGGAGGTGGAGGGAAGAGAGTGTTCAAAGACAGGAGCCAGGAAATGACGAAACGGTGTGAGAAAATGGCTACGGGGATGGAGCAAGGGCCCCGGGGCGGAACCTGTGTCAAGTCAGGTAGGAGCGGGGGAGAGCTGTTGTGCATAGAAGCGAGTGACGGGGCCAGATGTGCACTACTGGACGAGGGCGTCCAGCCTTAGCTGTGCCTTAGAACGACCCAGCGAGCCTTTTAAACAACGCGGGTCCCCAGACTGTGCCCTTCCCTCGATTATTTTAATTGATTATTTTAATTGATCAAAAGTGGGGCCCAGAAATTTTACGGCTTCTGAAGCGAGTGGGCAGATTCTAAAGGGGGGGGGGCACCTGGGTGGCTCAGTCGATTCAACATCTGACTCTTTTAAAAAAAAAAAAATTTTTTTTTAATGTGTATCTACTTTTGAGAGAGAGGGAGTAAGCAGGGGAGAGGCAGAGAGAGAGAGACAGAGACCCAGAATCCGGGGCAGGCTCCGGGCTCTGAGCTGTCAGCACAGAGCCCGACGCGGGGCTCGGACCCACGAGCTGTGACATCATGACCTGAGCTGAAGCTCTGCTTGGAGCATGGAGCCTGCTTAGGATTCTCTCTCTCTCTCTCTCTCTCTCTCTCTCTCTCTCTGTCTCCCTCATCCCCCTCTTCTCCACTTTCTCTCTCTCTAAAAAAGAAAAAAACAAAACAAAACAAGACGCGGCAAGGGCAGGAAATGGCACATTGACAGTAGGGACCCTGCAGCCGAGAAGCCTCTAGGCAGAGAGAGGTGACGGGAGCCAGAGGATCCGAGCGATTAACCGATTAACCGGGTGAGGGGTGAGGGAAGGGGAGCTTCTGGCTCTTGGTGACTTGGCAGAAGATGCACCTACTCACCGGGCTTTAGAGGATGCAGGTTCGAAGGCGCTTTGAGTGCTGACAAGCTCGCATTTAGACCTGTTGTTTGAGATGCGCGTGGAACATGGGGGTGGAGTCGGCCGCCACTGACCGTGTGAAGGAGCCAGGAGCTCAGCAGGCAGAACATTTGGAGATTGCTCCTGGTTAATATTTATGGGCTCCCATCCTTACTCAAGGCGAGACCTGAAGCTTCCAGCCATCAGAAGGGCAGTAACCCGATCGCCCCCAGCCCTGGGACCAGGGGCAGGTGCACTGTCACTCTCACCCTGCCCGCTGCCAGAGGACGGCTCCGGGACGAGGCCTTCCCCACCCCAGGCACCCTGCCACCCCGGGGCTCAGCCTCACCAAGTTAGCTGTCATGTGGGACATGTCAGGTTGCGAGGAACCTGACCTACCTTAGAGGCCTGAGTGTCTGGGGAGCGAAGGGGAGAGGGGAGGGGGGGTCCATCCGGGATGTGGGACAGCCAGGACGGCGGGGGGGGGTGGTGGTGGGCAGCGGGAAGGGGGTGAAAGCATTCCACCGTATGTAGGTAGCTGTGAAGGGAGGAAGAAACAGATATCGATAAGACAAACGTCGGGGCCCGGAAAAAGATGCGATCAGAGCCTCAGATACTGGTCTCGCCAAGAAGTTAAGCAAACAGTTCAGTCTTCCATCTTGCCCTCCGTATCGCCCGATGTGGCTGAAGCCAGACCACCAACGAGGGCCCTCCCCAAGGCCCCGGTAGCCCTCCTGTGCTCTGCGGGCCAAAGCGGCCCTGCTTCGTTTGCGGGCAAAAACAGGGAAGCCGGCTCAGGCAACAACACGTCCTGAGCCACTCGAGCAGAAGAGGCGGCCGCGTTCTCGGAAGGTCCAGGCACGTTGCAATTCATTTTCCCCGTGCATGGGCCAGAGGCAACGCCCCCGATGGAGTCTGGCCTTCACACATCCCGAGGGGAAGTTCATAAAAGGGTTCCCGAAGAATGAGGACCTCTCCAAGCTTGGAGTCCCTCTCGCAGCTACATGTGACCTCAAGTTCAGGCCTCGCAATATCCAGGCACTAACCAAGGCGCCTGACGTACATGTCCGTACTTAATCGCCGTAAAAACTGCGCCAGGCTTTGGTTGTCTATTTTGACTAAGGGTGACCTAAGCAATGACTGGGGACTAGGGGATGGGACGTAGATCTATCTGGATCACACCTGTTCGCCAACGCCTGCTGTGCGTTGCTTCCTGCTTCTGTAAATATACGGACACATCTCTAGCCTGAGCCGCCTCCCAGACTCCCCTGCCTCCAGTGTTACCCTGAACTTACGAAGGGATATTTGTTGGTTTGTCAAGGGATGTAAAAAGCAATACAGCAAATACTAGGACCCCCAAATTTCAGTTTGAGTGTTACTGTTCTCTGGCCTGATAATTACAAAGTAGGCATTTATTTATTTTTTAATGTTTTATTTATTTTTGGGAGAGAACAAGAGAGACAGAGCGTGAGCAGGGGAGGGGCAGGGAGAGACGGAGACACAGAATCCGAAGCGGGCTCCAGGCTCGGAGCTGTCGGCACAGAGCCTGACGCGGGGGCTCGAACTTACGAAGAGTGAGTTCGTGGCCCGAGCTGAAGTCAGACGCTTAACCAACTAAGCCACCCAGGCGCCCTGCGTGTCTCCTTTAGAATAGCAATTTTCTCTTCTATACTGTAGGAGTAACAATGCCTAATTCATAGTTTTTGTAAAAGATTAAACATCAGAAATCTTCCCTAAATCTGTTAGTTTGGTCTCGCGGTCTTTAACGGGAACTAGAGAATGAAAAAGCTACCTGACTATGGGACTCTAGCCAAAACCTACGCATTATCTTTATGTTGGTTTTGATGAGATACACTTGGGCTTATTATATTTGGATATCTTTAAGTGTTAACAATCTAATTCAATGGCAACTAATTCCACTGGAAGGATGTAACAGCACCATTGACTAGTAAAATGCGAATATAAGATTATCCCTTTAAAACTGAGCCTTGATAATGATTCTGCATGCCTGCCCATGCATGCCCTCTCCCCGAGCTGAGATAAGCAAAAACCACCAAACAATGAACCCAGTAGGGTATACTGGTGAGGCATACAGGTTTTGGCAAAGCGGAAAAAAAAAAAAAAAAAAAAAAAAAGCAGCCTATAATTCCAATCTGGATGATGTGTTTCTTCCGCTGAGGTCCAAGCAAAGCCGGGAGAGCCAGTGGATCAGTGCTCTCCACACTCACCTGCCCACGTGTCTCCTCACACGGACGCAGCTGCCTGCTTTTTAATACCATTTTTGTCAGGCTTCCATATTTCATCAAAATCTGTCTCGATGTTTTGTAATAATACGTACAT
The DNA here is from genome assembly GCF_018350175.1 of Felis catus. NCBI lineage: Eukaryota > Metazoa > Chordata > Mammalia > Carnivora > Felidae > Felis > Felis catus. The sequence continues at coordinate 130,957,740 of NC_058370.1, read as the reverse complement.
TTAGGGATAGGGATGGCCCTGATTTGCCTTAAAAGGTGCGTGGTTTTTCAACCAGACGTTTTCGAATCTGGGTCAGGAAAGGCAGAGCAAAGCCGATTTGGAGCTGATGTTGGCTCCCCCCTCGACTCAGAGTGTGGGCGCTCTCAAAGTGCAATAAACAGTCCGCTCCAGAGAACAATGCCCCCATTGTAAACATCGGCGCTTCTGGAGCCGGAGCCTGGTCCACACCCGGCTAAGCGGCTAAGCGTGCGGGGTGAGCAGGCCGAGGCACCCTGGAAAGGAGGCTGCGCCAGCGTTTTTCTGCAGCTCCTCTCTCATCCGGTCTGAGGGAGTTTAATTGGATGCAGCTGCATTATCCCAGCGCTCTGAACTTGAATTTGCTTGAGGAAGGTGGGGAAAGCTGTTCCTGTAGCATTTGGGGCCCACAGGCCACGGGAGACTCCAGAGACAAAGACTGGGAATGTCACCTAAGCCGCTGTGCCTTCTCCCAACTGCCGAGACCCAGCTCAGCAAAACTGAGGTCACTCTTGAAGAACGCGTGCAGACGACATTCAGCTCCGATGGGAAACGCTGCGAATAAAAGTGAAGAAGAGAAGTAATCATTTGTAGCACTATTTACTTCCCCAAATATTTCCCCCTGTAGTATCCGTGGATCGACTCTATTCACTCTGTTCTGAAAAGAAGATTATTTTTAGACTGGGGCAGACACAAAGGAGGGGTAGCATGGTGGGCAGAGCATGACTGGGGTTCACCATTCAGCTCTGTGAGTTACCACTAGTTAGACGCTGGTCAAGTCACTGAAAACATCTCAGCCTCTCTTTAATGGTCCAGTTAGAAATGAGCCTATGGAAAAGCTCATCACAAACTAAAAACAAGGGATTATAAAAGATGTCATGAGACAGTAGTGAAATTAGACTTTTTCTTTTCTTTATTTGGTTTTACTTATTTATTTACATTTTTGTAGACCAGAAGTTATATGTCCGCATGAATGTATTTCCTTCCTAGAAGTTCCTTCAAGAGAGGAAAAAAAGCCGATCCCTATGGTTAGAACAACCCTTAGAACCCCATTGACTTCAAAACTAAAAACGGATAGGGTAACTTGCCTATGAAACATTGACTTTGTACGGCATGATTTTAGAGTCACACTCCTTTGCGTTTATTTACTTTTATCCCTACTGGTAAGTCACTGCATTTATTTACTTCCCTTGCCTTCGAATGATTTTTGGCTCTTTCCAGAAATCAAACCCATCCTCCAAGTTCAAAGATTTGGCATCAGTGAAGAAATTGTACAGTCTGTTTCCTCCACGTCTTAAATCAGTCCCTTACATATTGTGAACAATAACCGTGCAAAGGCTCTACCTTTCCCAGTGAGCTGCTCTGCAGGAGAGAGTACTTACATTCATTAGACGCCTAATGTATGCCTATGCTCTGAGTTAGATGTATAACATGCATATCTGATTTTCTCTCCATAACAATGTTGGAGGTAAGTAATGTTCTCTCTAGTCTAAAAATGAAAACACTGGAAGTTCATTTCTTTCACCCACCAGATCAACAGGGAGCTCGCATTAGACCCCGGCTCTTGCTGAGCTCAAAGTCTGTATTCTTTTTCTACCACACCAGGCCTCTCCAGCCATGTGGCTGCACCAAATAACCAGCCTCATCATTTACAGCCAGACCTCCTTCCTTTATTTGTGCATTCAACTACATTTGCTGATGGCGTCTGTGAATGTGGGCCTGAAGGTGGCCAACGAGAGAGCCAGATCTATATGGGACACGCTGATTTCTCTGGCCCCACGCTTCCCAAAATGTTCCATCTCTCCGGTGACCCAAACTAAGTACCATGACAGTGCAACATGTTTGATGATTGTTGGAACTGAATGCGATACAAAATTAGTTCCTTACACGCCACAGATCAATAACGCTTTGTCTTCAGAACATCCATAATGACACTTTACCTGGACCCGGGTAAGACCGAAAAGGTCTAGTGCAGAACTTACCACCTGGTTAACCGTCATCCTAGATGCGTGCGTATGCACGTAACTGAAAAGTTGTGCCCGAAGCAAATATATATTGAATTGTATTTGCCCTTTGGCCTTCACTAATACCGGAAATATAATTGTGTGGATCAAAAGTAATACAATTTGTCTCCCACCTTGAGTCAAGGTGGAAAAAAAAGGGCCTAGGTTTACCCTGCCACTTGAAAAAATACAAGTCGAACTAACAAAACACGCGAGAAAATGGTTTTCAAGGCACCGTACGTCAAGCAACAAAAGGCAGCGGTCAATGAGAGACAGAAAACAAATGATTTTAAGACTTATTATAAAGACACAGTTATCGAGACAGTATGGTGTTAGTGTAAGTATAGAAAGACAGATCAATAGAACAGAATAGAGTCCAGAAATTGACCCACACAGATTTGGATAATGGATTTTCAGCAAAGATGCAAAGGCAATTCAGAGGGAAAAGGATAGTCTTTCCAATAAATGAGACTGTAGCACTTTGATGCCCACATGCAAAAATAAAATAAAAGAAGCTGAGATCTCTGTCTTGCACCATATACAAAAATAACTCAAAGTGGATTATTGACTTAAATTCAAAAGCTCCAACTATAAACTTCTGGAAGAAACCTTGGTGGGCTCGGGTTAAGCAAAACTATGACATTAAAAACAGGATCTATAATGGGCGCCTGAGTGGATTAGTCAGTGAAGCATCTGACTCTTGGCTTTGGCTCAGGTCATGATCTCATGGTTTTGTGAGTTCGAGTCTTGCATCAGACTCCGTGCTGGCAGCATGCAGCCTGCTTTGGATTCTCTCTCTCTCTCTCTCTCTCTCTCTCCACCCCCCCCTTTCTCTCCTCGTGCTGTTTCTGTCTCTCTCAAGTAAATAAATAAAACTTAAAAAAATACCAGGATCTATAAAATAAAAATTTGCTAAGTTGGACTTGATCAAAAATTTAAAACTTCTGCTCTTCGAAAGACACGGTTAAAAAAAGAAGAAAGAAAAACCCACGAATGGAGCCGAACATTCTCCGTATATCTGCTAAATGACTTATATCCAGAATTCACAACAACCCTTCAAAACTCCAAGCAAGAAAAGAAACAACGACAAAACCTGAGCCGCATATTTGAACGGGCCCTTCACTAAAGGAGATAAAAGCATGTGGAAAATAAACTCTGTAACATTAATCATTAAGGACTGCAAATTAAAACCACTGAGGCACCACCAAACGCCCATGATGATGGCTACAATTGGAAAGAATGACCATCGCGAAGGTCAGTGAGGACACGAAACTCTCATACCCACTGGTATGGGTGCAGAGGGTGAAACCCCTTCAGGAGGAAGTTTGAGAGGTACGTCTACTCTTTGACCCATTCTACCACTCATCTCCCCAAGAGAAAAAGAAAGCACATGTCCAGACAAAGATCTGTTCGGAGATTGTCATGCATGACAGCTTTTATTTATTTATTTATTTTAGAGAGAGGACCAGCAAGGGAGAGGGAGAGAGAGAGTGAGAGGGAGAGAGAATCTTAAGCAGGCTCCACACTCAGTGCTGAGGACCCCGAGGGGGGGCTCGATCCCACAACCTGGGGATCATGACCTGAGCTGAAATCAAGAGTCAGGCACCCAAAGGACTAAGCGTCCCCCCCCAGCTGCCCCAGAAACTCTCATGGCAGCTTTCATTGCAATGAACCCAAAGGGGAAATAATCCTCATTTCCGTAACAGGTGAATGGATACACAGATAGTGGTATAGCCATACAATGGAATAAAAAGGATCAAGATATTACCGCACTATGGGCGAATCTAAAAATAACGAGGCCAGGTGAAAGAAAGAGTGAAGAATGCGTGCCGTGGGATTCCACCTCGATGCTATTCCGAGAAACGTTGAGTTAACGTACAGCGAGAGTAAGCATGGCAGTGTGGGGGTGCGCAGAGGAGCCGGAAGGAGGGATTACAAAGGGCCACAAGGAAACTTTTGGGGGGGATGGAGGCGGGCATTACTTTGACTCTGGCGATGGTTTTCACGAGCATGCGTATCTGCCAGGACGTATCAGATTCTTTGTCTGAAATACGTTTGGCTTACTGTAAATGAAAACGATAGGATGGTCGTCAAGGACAGTTCCCCGTGAAAGCGCAATCGATCATTTAAAAATCACATTTCCAAAAGACTAAAACCGGAGCAATTTTCTGATGACGTCCTGATTAAATTGTTCAAAAGAAGCCACAGGATATGAATGGGAAGCAGCTCTGCTTGTCCCGGTTGGCATCGCAGCCAGACGGCCCGAAGGGAAAACACCGACAGCTGAGCCGAACAGAACTCAGGGGAGCGGAAAGTCCCTCCGACCCCAAGGGTCCCTCAGAGCTACTCTACAGTGGGAGGGAAGGCAGCTCTTTCTAGCCGCTCAGTGTGCGTTTCTCGGCCCCTGGCAGGCCCTGCTGGCTTCCAGAAATGCACAGGTGAAACTGGCCTGAAGGAAGATGGCAAACAGAAAGCTACAGAAACGGAAAAGCTGTAATAAATCGGAGTGTAAAAACAGAGGAGAGGGTGGGAGCATTCTGCCTCTCTCCGACACATGATTCGGTGGTCCCCGTGGAAGGTGCAGAAGGACTTTAAGCTTTGATGACAGGGTGGGGCACTTAGCTCGGAAAGGCTGGGGGGGGGGGGTCTCCTGCTCACCAACCTCACACTCATGGCAGAAATAAAACCAGACCCTAGTATTTGCTTCTTGTGTCTCTGCACATTCATCCAATGGTGACAGACAGCCCAAAGCCTTATGTTACCCACGGAGGGCCTCAGAACACCTGGGTCCTATTCTCCATCTTTCATTATTTCACATTTCTCCTTCTTGACTCCTGACTGTCCTGTTTTTCTCTTCCTTGGTGTCCCCACCTCTCCTTCAAGTTCCACCTTCCTTCCAACCTGCTTTAGAAGGTATTTGGACAGGGGCGCCTGGGTGGCTCAGTCGGTCAAGTGTCCAACTTGGGCTCGGATCGTGGTCTCACGGTTCACGGGTTTGATCCCCGAGTCGGCTTCTGCGCTGACAGCGAAAGATGGGTTGCACTTCTCTGCCCCTCCACTTGGGCTTTCTCTCTCAAAGAAATAAATAAACTTAAAAAAAAGAAGAAGAAGGTATTTGAACAAGGCAGGAAATACATAATTTAAGCATGTGAAGATCATTCTGTCGGCAAGTATTTATTCAGTGGCTCTGATGTCCCCAGAGAGGCACCAGAGTAAGCAAGTGGAGAAAGAACAAGGCCCTTGAAAAAAACTTACTGAGGATCCAAGGGATGAATGCGAACCGATACGCCACCCGATGGTCCGCATTTGTTAAAGGCAAATGTATGTAAATCAATGATCGGCAAGGGCCCACAGCTTTGCCCCTCGAGTAGTCAGGGAAGAAGATAGCATTTCAGCTGGACTTTGAAGAAAGAATGGGAGTTCATCGGCCCAACACGAATAGGGTGTTCAGAAAAATGGGGGCATTTCCTGCAGCAATGCAGGCGCAAAGGCAGATCTTGGTACGTGGAACTTTCTATGATCAACAGTAAGAAAGACAGTCTGGCTGGAATGGGCCATGAGAATGGATTGGTATCTGGAACAGCCCTGCAGGGGCCAGTTAAATGCCTCCTCGATCTGGAACCTGTGTAAGCTGCTAGCCCAGGGCCTCCAATTGGTTCTTCTCCAGGAAAGGGGGAGTTGGACTAACTGACTTCTAATCCTGGCTTTACCTCTGTGACCTAAGGATACGTGCATGCATCAGCAACGGAATGTCTGGAATATTTTCAAGAAGCACTGCAGTGAAAGGAAATAGATTGGACATCCACACATCTCTGCCAGCCCCGTTCAATGCAATTTTCAATGCAACAGGCATACAATGTAGATAACCGCTCGTTCTGCATGCCCCGCCCCCCCCACCCCCGGTGTCTTCAGTGAGGGTGACACGACGGTGGAAGATTGAGCAGAAGACCTCCAAGAACTGCAAACTGGTTTGCACCTGCTTCCAATGCCCGGCTCTGTGGTCCCAAGCACCCTGCGTGTGCTGCTAGGAAGCAGACTGCCTGTGGTGGAACCGGGAGTTCCACATCTCCTCTTCGTAGAAAAGAAATCTGCTCCGGGGGCTTAAGGAATGGATTTCAGGTTGAGTCCGGGAACAAATGGCAGCCTCTTACTGTGACGGTGGCTTCTGGGCATCGGTGGGAGAGAGAGAGGAAAGCAGGGTTCATGGCATCAGTTAGGGCCAGGATGGCACTTCTCTTCTGCTCTTTCCGGGCTGAGCAATGCTTCGCGAGATGGTTGCCTTCTCTGCATTTCTTCGTCGAATGGGAATAATCACATCCAGTGCAAAGGATCGCCATAAGACAGGCAGTGACGCACGTTAAGTGCTTGGCATGGCGCCTTGAATACATTAAGCACTCACTAAGTGAGTCCAGGATAATGTCTCCACTGCATGAAGCCTAGCCCGTGTCCCTCTGGTGACATACAAGGCATGTTTCGTGCGGAGGTAGGGTTGGAAGCTAATATCGGTGGAAGGTGACATACAGTCAAACTGCCCGTGAAAATCATTGAGGGAGGAGCCATGGCAGAGGCCAACATATCCTTTAATAACTTCAACGCAGCCAGCAGAACTGGCGTTTTGTTTTGTTGTGTCCCATCCAGCAAGGCGACAGGTTATCACTTCATTTGGCTGACCACCTCCCCAGGTTTTTTAAGACACAGGCAATTAAGGCTGCTGGCAGAAGGAAGAACAGATCCTTTGTTTCCTGACCTGTCAAAACATAACACTGTAGTATTAGGTGCTCTGTCCTCCTTGAAACTTGGCTGTGAGGGTCAAATAAGGAAATGCGAGGAAAAAACTTTTAGGCTATCAGACGCGTGTAAATGAAAAATACTAAATAGATCTCTCTTAATGCAGTTGACAGGAAAGCCCTGATTGCCATAAAGAACAGTGAAATGAAAAAGACTTGAAATGTAATGGGTGATAGTCACCCTTAGGGATGGTCCAAGTTCGGTCCCGTAAGCAAAGGCCAAGGGGATTTAGAGACGCCCCATCTAATCACAGATATCCAAGTGGCGTTTTGCCTAAAGAAAGTGAAACGGAACTGTTTGGAGTGATCTCTTCCACGTGGGCAAAGAGTTATCTGCCTGCAGGTTGGACTCAAAGAGAAGCCACCAGCAAGGTCAAGTTAGTGTAACACAACTTGCGTCTGGCTGATAAAAAATAATGTAAAGAGCTGTTCTTATCTCTTGAAGTTGACATTTTCTATCCAGTCTCATCTGCAGGGCTTTGGTTTTGCTTCTGTTTTGAAAGTGTTTTATTTATTTTGAGAGAGAGAGAGAGAGATAGAGAGAGAGAACATGGGCTCACAGGAAAGGGGAAGGGCAGGGAGAGAGAGAGGAAGAGAGAGAATCCCAAGCAGGCTCCGCACTGTCAGTACAGAGCCCAATGTGGTGCTTGATCTCATGAAACGTCAGATCATGACCTGAACTGAGATCAAGAGTCAGACACTTAACTGACTGAGCCACCCAGGTGCCCCTGTTTCTTTTTTTTAACATATAATAAATCTACGTGCATCTCAAGTGAGAGAGTTTTAAAGTACTGTCAGCAAGGCAATATTAATGAAGTTGTCACTAACTACATTCATGAACTTGGACTTAGCTGTTCACATTGTCCTCACTTCTGTATCCAAAACGTTATACAAGGGAATTATAATATACCCAGTAATTCCACTACCGGGTAGTTACCCAAAGAAAATAAAAACACTAATTCGCAAAGACACACGTTCTGTATGTTTATTGCAGCATTATCCACAATAACCAAAATAAGGAAGCAAACCACATGTCCATCCATCGACGAATGGATAAAGAAGGTGCGGTGTGTATATACGAGACGATATCTCGTCATCTGCAACAGCATAGAGGGATCCAGAAGGTATTCCGCTAAATGAAATAAATCAGTCAGAGAAGGACAAATACCATATGATTTCATTCATGTGGGGGTTTTAAGAAACAAAGAAAAGAGAGACCAAAACACAGACTCTTAAATACGGAGAACAGGGAGACCTGGGTGGTTCAACTGGTTGAGCGTCCAACTACTGCTCAGATCACAATCTCACGGTTTGAGGTTGAGCCCCGAGTCGGGCTCTGTGCTGTCGGTACAGGGTCTGCTTCACATCCTCTGTCCCCCTTTCTCTCTGCCCCGCCCCCACTTGCCCTCGCGCTCTCAAAAATAAATGAAACATTTTCATTAAAAATAAATAAGTAAATAAGCAAATAAATAAGTTCAGAGCACAAGCTGGTGGTCGCCCAAGAGCAGGTGGGGTAAGGGGATGGGTGAACTAGGTGAAGGGGGTGACTTGTGCGCTCACCATGCTGAGCACTGAGTAATGCATAGAATTGTTCAGTCACTATGCCGCACACCTGAAATTAATATAACACTGTATGCGAATGGTGCCGGGATTTTTAAACGAATGCACAAAAATTTCAAAACCTAGCTCTTTCGATACGCCTGAAATGCAAATTTGAAGTGATAAAGAATATTGTGTCACCACAACATGGCGGCATTTCCCCCTCCTTCTGCTCCTCCTGCTTCTTGGTGGCTCGTAAAAGGAAGGTGGTTCTTGCACTTGGTGTGCGTTAGGTTAGGGGAAGGGCGAGTAACCAACCCCGCAGAGGGTAGGTAGCTGGGTTACACCGGATTTTGAGATTCTTCAACATCCTTGTCAGCCTGGTTCTTGGACTCACGGAATGGCTTCTAATGACAATCTGGCTTCCCCATCCCCGGCACTAAAAGGGGAGACCAGATGAACACTCGACACAAGTGGCCGAGGAAGAGTGTTTCTCTGGGCGCCCCAGTAATAAGGGAGCTGGTTTACAATTCTGGCACACCAAGCTTTGATCAGCAGGGTTCAGAACCCAGAGTCTGATCGCTAAAGGGCGCTTTAGCAAAATGCAACATCTCAACTGGAAAATCTGTGCAAAGGATGCCAAACCACGGTGATCTCATCGCATTTCTGTCCCAATGTGAGTGTGTTCCTGGGCAGCCAGCCTGGCTCCTACAGGAGGACACTGCTGTCCCTCCCCCCCCCCACCCCCCGCCTGTCCACCTCTGTCCCAGCACTTAGCGTGGCCTCCTTGCACTGACTCTCCCTTACATATCAGTCTTGCGCTCTGCTTGTGGACCCGGCCCTTGCCTTCCCGGTCCTTGCTGTCCCCTTGCCCTGCTCTGTGTGGCAGGAGGGCTGACCCCATTCAGGCTTCATTTCCCAGCTCCTTGTGTAGCTGCTTCAGCTTCGGCTCAGCCAACATGAGGAAAGGATAAGAGATAGAAGGCTGAGAAGGGCACAGCCAGAACATTTCTCTCCTTCTCTCTCTCTGCCTCCCCAGCAGCAGAATCCCCTGTGTCTGCTCTGAGTTTCCAGCTCCCCCAGGTAAGCTTGTGCCGGTTTAAGCTTGTACCAGGTGACCTCAAGTGACCCCAGCCCCTGGCTTCTGATGGCACCCCCTCCTTCCTTTGTCCTTCCAATGAAGGGGTGAGAGCAGTTTACTGCCATCCCAATTGATCCATTGCTTCTCTGTGATCTGGTAGGCTTCTAGACTTGTCCTTGTACAACCCGATTTCCTGTAAGACACGGGTCTGAACCCTGATGTGATTATGAACTCCTAAAACTCAATAACCCCATCCCATATCTTTGTGAATATATATTTGGGAGGGTACTTGAAAATTTATTGTCCAACTGAATTGAAAACTCACTGGAGTCGAAATTTTACATGAGCTCTAAGCTGACAGAACTGATTGGCCTCAGAAATCATTCCTTTATTTTCTTAACATTGCTTCCATTAAGAATTTTCTCATTTTTAATTGCAGTAAAATACACGTATTGTAATGTTTACCATCATAAACGTTTAAGTGAGAAGTCTTTCACTTTAAATGGAGACGTTTGCTTCTATGGTTAAACCAAGACTTGATTTAAGAAAATCTCGTGGTTGAGGTGCCTGGCGGGCTCAGTTGGTTGAGTGTCTGACTTCAGCTCAGGCCAGGACCTCCACATTCCTGAGTTCAAGCCCCACATCTTGCTTACTACTGTCAGCACAGAACTTGCTTCAGATCTTCTGTCCCCCTCTATCTTTGCCCCTCCCCTGTTCCCATTCTCTCTCTCTCTTTCTCTCTTCAAAAAATAAATACAACATTTAGAAGAAAGAAAGAAAGAAAGAAAGAAAGAAAGAAAGAAAGAAAGAAGAAAGAAAGAAAGAAAAAGAAAGAAAGAAAGAAGAAAGAAAGAAAGAAAGAAAGAAAGAAAGAAAGAAAGAAAGAAAGAAAGAAAGAAAGAAAGAGAGAAAAATCTCATGGTCATGTCCAGGTCATTTCCAGGAGCACAGGAGGTGCCTGCAAAGTCATTGCCTTTGAAACAATCACTGAACTCTAACCGAGTGCCTAGCAGGCACCTTAAAGAGAAGGCTTACAGTCCTCACCACTAGTTTCCATGATGCATAATACTGGTCCCATTTTACAGATGAGGGAATCAAGGTTCAGAGACAGTGGCTGACTACTCCAGGCCCACACTCTTGGTTTATAATTTAGTCAACATGTAATCCAGTCTTGAATTTTAAGACTCAAGTATCTGCTAACAAATGGAAATCCCAAAGAGAATCTATTTTAGCAGGTCAGAATTCATTCACTGATAATACCCGCACCCCTGATTTCTGATACAGGTGGCCCCTCCATCACACCTTGAGAAATACTGCACCAGAACGTAAGGAAAATGGGTCCGTGTTGAATTAGTTTCTTGATATATCCTCGGACCCTCGCCAAGGCCCTGGCACTTAGCCAATGATCAATAAGTAATTGCAGAATTGATAAAGGAAGGAATGAGTGAACAAGGACTTGGCCATTTCTTTTTAACAAGCTTATCTATTTATTTTGAGAGAGAGAGAGAGCCAGCAGAAGAGGGGTGGAAAGAGAGGAAGAAAGGGAATCCCAAGCAGGTTCCGTACTGTTAGCACAGAGCCCCCTGCAGGGCTCGAACTCGTGAACCGTGAGATCATGACCTGAGCCTAAATCAAGAGTCAGACACTTAACTGGCTGAGCCACCCAGGTGCCCCTACCTTCTATTTTAATTTAAATCCTAAACATTTTCTACTGCTATTAACTAGCTCTCATTGTAGACACCACACTGAAGCTTATTCATTTATTAACTCGTCCAATGAGTATTTTATTAACTCTTACCATATGACTTGTCAACGCTCGATCCTGGGGAATGTACAGATATTCATTAAATATTTGATCCATAGACACTATCCTTCAAAGCCTCAAAGAGTATCAATTATTGCAATGGAGGGGACTAAGCCGGTAAGGACAACAGAGATCCATAATCACATGTTAAAGGGATGTCATCGCAGATCCCTGTGCTGGAGATGAATTAGGACCCCAAAGAGGGGAGCGTCCAGTCTTACCTCCAGGGGTGAGGTTAGAGAAAGAGAACACAGAAGAGGCAATGCCCACAATAAATCTCCATGGGCAAAGGCTTGTCAGTCACATGCAGGGTGGGAGGTAGCCTTGTCACCTGTAGGTGGAGTTTAAGCAGCTCCTGGAAGTGCATTTGGCTCCACAAGGCTTGAGTTGCAAGGGTCAAAGTCACACACCAACAGATACGTAAAACCACCTAATGTAAAATCATTCAAATAGCGCAAATAACAAGGAGATTGCTCAGTTTGGGTTGGGAAGGAGGAGAATCCCTCTATTACAAACTATCCCTTTCCTCTCCCTGCCCCACGTACAGCAGTCCCCCTTTATCCACTGTTTCCCGTTCAGTGGCTTCAGTTGCCCACAGTCAGCTTCGGTCCAGGAGCAGATGACCCTCCTTCTGGCTGTGGTCGGAAGGTCAGCAGTAGCCTAACACTATGCCACCATGCCTATGCCATTCACTGCCCTTCACCTCCCCACGTAGGCACTTTTGTCAAGCCACAGAATCACAAGAAGGGTGCGTAGAGGACAGCGAGACATCTTGAGAGAGAGAGGGAGAGAGACCACATCCACAGAACTTTATTACAGCCTATTGTTACAATTGTTCTGTTACCCTTAGTGTTTCTCATTTCTTACCGCGCCTAAACTTTATCATAGGTATGGATGCGTATGTACAGGGAAAAAAACATCGTATGTATAGGGTTCAGGACTATCCATGTTTCAGGCACCCACTGGAGGTCTTGAAGCATACATACCCTCCAAGAATAATGCGGGGCTACCGTACAAACTTGAAGGCGAGGAAGGGTCCTTTGGTTATTTAAACCTTTAATAAGTAGTTGAAGCTGGGATTCTAGGTCAGGGGTATCTAAGCCCAAAGGCTGGGCTCTTTGTCACAACATTCACCCCATCTTCCAAGAAACTGGGGAGCAAGGGCTGAGGAAAACAAGACTCTTGATTCAACTTTTCCAGTATGTGGTCCTCGGGCTCTGCTTTTGTGCAAATCCAAACATTCATCAGGTAGAAGTCACGTGGTTGACCCTAAGTTAGGTGTTGTTCTCCTCACTGCCTCACTTTGTCCTCAGCATGTTTTTGTTTTAACGTTTTATTTATTTTTTTTTTTTTAATTTTTTTTTTCAACGTTTTTATTTTTGGGACAGAGAGAGACAGAGCATGAACGGGGGAGGGGCAGAGAGAGAGGGAGACACAGAATCGGAACAGGCTCCAGGCTCCGAGCCATCAGCCCAGAGCCTGACGCGGGGCTCGAACTCACGGACCGCGAGATCGTGACCTGGCTGAAGTCGGACGCTTAACCGACTGCGCCACCCAGGCGCCCCTAACGTTTTATTTATTATTGAGAGAGAGAGAGAGAGAGAGCACGAGCATCGGAGGGGTAGAGAGAGAGGGAGACACAGAATGCGAAGCAGGCTCCAGGCTCTGAGCTGTCCACACAGAGCCTGACACGGGGCTCAAACTCACCAACCGCGAGATCATGACCTGAGTCGAAGTCGGACGCTTAGCCAACTGAGCCACCCAGGCACCCCTATTCTCAGCATGTTTTGAAATTTGTATTATTTCCCTCATTTTCTAGGTGGAATAATCGAAATTCAGAGGTATTGAGATTGAACTGAAACGCAACAGCTTTTCTAAGATGACCCAGCTGGTAAGCAGCTCACCTCCACCTATGATGAAACTTGAACCACTTGTAATATTTTTTTTTTCCTGTTGCTGCTCTTGATGAAGTTGGGAATATCCAGATAACAATGTAAATACATACACTGGCAGACCACTTATAACTACAAACCAGTTTGGGCTTGTCTCATTTCCCTCCGCAACAATATACATTATCCCCATCTCACAGGGAAGGGTCCTGAAAATTAAATACGTCAGTGAGTTGGCAAGCCATACAGCCACGACATGGCTGGGCTTTTTAACTTAATTCACCTCTTACTTTAGCCTGATATTTCCATATTTGGAAGAAATCCATTGGTTTCTGGATTGTCTTTATTTCCCCAGAGTCATTTTTCAAGTATAACTCTTTAATATGGAAAACTATTTTTGTTGACTCTGGAGTTGGAAAAGGGGGCTGGAGGCTAGGGACATTTGATGGATTAAATATTGGTTGAGCCATAATCCAGGACCCCACTTTTATTCTCTCAATTTGTAAGCAGACCACCAAACTGTAACAGGTTTGACTTTTGTTGAGGAAAAGATTTTTTTAAATAGCCACAACATTAAACTTTCAAAATATTTGCAGCAACATTTTTCTATAAGCCTTAGTATTACTCTTCAGTATTATCACATTTGACATAATTACACCCTGTAAATACCTCAAACTTGTAATGACATCCTTTCAAGAATTATTCCTAATTATTATACTTGACATGACAAATTAAACATGTTGTTTGACGTAATTATACTAAATAATTCAAAATGCTAATTATGCTTAGAAATAGCAATTAGCATAATTAAGTTAAAAAATAAGCTACTGTAAATTTTGCTACTGATTCACTATCACCAACTGGAATTTTCTAGATTTTAATAAAGATTGACTGGTGTGACTTACAAAATTATATCTTCAATCAAAAATGGCAAGACATTTTCCATGGCTTCAGAAGCCATGCAAGAGATGGCAAGAGAATAAAAGCTTGGTGGCTTGGGGTTGTGCAAAGGGCCAAGTCTTTAGAGGTGGTCAGACTTGAGTATCAGTCTTCGCTTGGCCATCGTTAACTGGGTTACTCGAGGCTAGAGATACAGTCCTTTGAAACATTCTTTTTCCTCTACAAATGGGTATTATATTTGCCTCCCTAGGCCTGATTTGGACATCAGGATCCTTGAAGAGAGTTTGGAACCCTCTTGTTTATTCCAGTTCTCCTTCCAACAGCCAAGATACGGAAACAACCTTAGTGTCTACCAAAGGATGAATGGATAAAGACAATATGGCATATTCGCACAACGAAATATAATTCAGCCATAAAAAAGAAGGAAATTTTGCCATGTAACAACATGGATGAACCTTGAGACCATTATGCTAAGGGAAATAAGCCAGTCACGGGAAGACAAATACCACACAATTCCACTTATACGAGGTATCTAAGATAGTCAAATGCATAGAATCAAAGAATGGAATTGTGGTTACCAGGGGCTGGGGGGAGGGGGAAACGGGATTTCACCAATCAACAGGAGCAAAGTTTCAGTTCAGAGAAATAAGCTGTAGACATCTACTGTGCAAACATGTGCCTATAGTCAACAACAATGTATTGTACACTTAGAAATTTATAAGAGGGTAGATCTCATGTCGCACGTTCTTACCGCAATAATTTTTTTTAAAAAAAGCAGAAACTGAGGATGTAAAGACACAAAGTGCCTGACATGATGCATGACCCCTAGGAAGGGCTCCATAAATTTCAGGTTTCCTGACTCGTGCTCATTAAAGGGAGGAATATATTGACTGTGAAATTCCTAGGCCACCTGGAGAAAAAAGAAGAAAGGTATAAGGTGGATACGTAATTTTTTCCAAAAAAAAATCTGTGATCTAAAAAAGAAAGGAAATGATCTCTAATATGTAGAGATGTACAGATATGACGAGGTGATATTTAAACATATAACTACCAGAGCACCTGGCACATAGTCAGCTCTTCATAAGTTATTGTTTCATTTCCCTCTTAAATAGACTTTTATTTATTTTTTTCAATTTTTTTAATTTTTTTTATTTATTATTGAGAGACAGAGAGACACAGAGCATGAGCAGGGGAGGGGCAGAGAGAGGGGGAGACACAGAATCTGAAGTGGGCACCAGGCTCCGAGCCTGATGTAGAAGATGCCCAAATGTAGAAGATGCCCACCTTCTCTGGGGTACGTGCCTAACTATGCGAAACATCCCAATCACAGAAATGTTGAGGGTAGAACATAGGATCTAGCGGCAGAAAGCTCGAGTCTGAGTCTGGCTTCACCAATGACGTGGCAGGTGGCCATGGGAGCATCACTAAGCTTCCCCGAGCTGGAGTCTACCATTTGTAGAAGGCCAGGCTGTTACTGCACGGTGGGAGAGAAGAAGCCTGGACATGGAGATAGACAGGAGAGACGATGCTATGACCTCAGCTGAGACCAGCAGAGGCAGCAGGGAGGGAGAAAGGATCGCAGATGTAGACAACAGCAGCAGGGGAGAATTCGGAAGGAAGAGCAGGCAACAGTCTGTTGACTACCGGGCGGACCTGGGCAGTGGCAGAAGCCAAGTTTGGTTGACAGGTCTGCGTGAGCAGAAACAGCAGAGAGAGAAAGGCCAATGGGAGAAAATGGGGGAACGTCTGGGGACAGACGTTGGCTGGGTTTTGTGTTTGATGTGCCGAGTCACCATATGCAGGGCGTTTGATGGACATGAATCCCTCAGGGTGGGTTGGCCAATGTAAGTGTGGCTCCTCTTCCCAGAGGGTCGAGTAAGAGACGGGAGCACAGAGTTCTGGCACTGGTTTCCATGGGATGAGGGCGCCGCGGAGTGAGCCAAGAGTGAGAAGGAGGATCAGAGAAACACAAACAGACTCCAAGAAGAGCCTTTACATTTGTTTACATTTACAAACAAACACGAATGTGATTTTATCTCTTGGAATCAAAAGAATATACCAGTCAGGACGTGTCTTTCTCAGGTTTCCTTTCACCCAGTTCAAAATCTGAGTGGTCCCGGACTCCTGCCTCTCCCGCACGAACACGTGCCATGATGTGACGCCTACGCATCCCTTATGCCAGCCCCGCTCTCTTTTCTTGCTTCCGGTCCCCATCTTCATTTGCTGAGAAGACTTGAACCTACCTGTCCAGCTTTTTCTCTTGCCAATTCTCACCTCCTCTCCCTCTCACCACCATCCTATACCCCCTTACACATTAGGATCTGTGTCGTATTCCCCAAACTCTTCTGTATTCTCATGTCTGTGCTCACATCTGCCCCCTTCTTTGGAATGACCATCTATCTCCTTCTTCCATCCAGATGCACCTGTCTGGCAAACATTGACTTGGCCTTCAATCCCTTCTAAGGAGCCTTTCCTGACCTATTACCTGCACCTCCGTGCCCCACCCCCAGAGAAGGGCATTCTACTCCCTGTGCAGAATTCCACCAGAGAACCTGTAACAAATCTTTGTACCTACTTGTTCATGTATCTCTGACCTTCCCTGGCCTGGGAGCACCTTGAGCCCGGCAGCATTTCAATGCATTCTTATAGCCCAGGGCTCAGCACTGTGTGCTGAATGAATACATCAATCAATCAATCAGTCCATCAGGATTGAGCTTTGGCTATTTTTTCTGTCAGGATGTTTATTGGAATTAAGGCATTTACAAATATTTTAAAAAATGCAAAAAACTTTGTTATTTTGTTTTGTTTTCTTGGATGCTTTGTTCTGCCCATTGGTTTAGGTTGGCAACTTGAATGGGCAATTAGCGTGACAGCCCCAGTAATTACTCCCATAATCTGCAATCCCTAAGTGGTGGGAAATAGAGGCCTTGGGTAGACTTTGAGTATATTCCCTTATTAGGAAATCACAGTGATTTCATGGAAGTCACAAAGGAAATGTTTTTACTGAGAAATCACAAGCTGTAACTAATGAGGAAAGGAAGAAAAATACGTATCTTTAAATCCCACATACTAACCCTATGCCTAACAATGACATTGTGCATTCAGGAAATTCTAAGCTTATACTTGGCCTTGTTGAAAAGAGAGATGTTAATTTGCCTGAACCCACTGTGTATAAAGACACGTCTGACATGGTAAAGGCTTCCAGCACTGCGGCTCTGTCATTGTCAGGGACACTTACTCATGTATTCCCCACAAGGAGCAGGTAACTTTCACCTGTTGAGCGAAAATGAAAAAGGAAACTCTGATGTGTCGAGTGACTGTCGGAGAGCTTGCAGTGATGAGGTGAGAGCCGGGTTGTGAGCCCAGGTCTGTCCAAGTCCCACTGCTCCAGAGTTGTACCCCTTGGGGACGTGGGGACTGTGAGTTATAATCCAAAATAAATCAACTTAGAGGTTAGTATGAAATGATTTCCATCATTACTGAAAAATATGACAGTAGCTCCTTGACTGTCTTTGAAAATCCCTTCAATAAGTCCTTCAATAAAATATTTTTATGTGAAGGGAAAAAGAAGTGAAATAAAGCTTAAGGCACAAACTACTCTGTTTCTGGTCCTGGCTTTGATGACAAATTCACTGTTTGACCTCGAAGGAGTCATTTTATCAGACTTGGTCCCAGTCAAACGAAGTGTTTGGGCTTGTTAACCTCAAAAGTACACCCATCTCTATGGGCCCCTCGGTCAGTTAAGTGTCCAACTCATGATCTCAGCTCAGGTCTTGATCTCAGGGTCATGAGTTCAAGCCCCACATTGGGCTCAGTGTTGGGTGTGGAGCCTACTTAAAAAAAAAATTCTGTACCCATCTCTAACTTATGGGAAGGCAGATGGCAAAACTTAAAAAAAAAAAAAAAGAAAAAAAAGATTTAGGATATCCTCTTAATGACCAATTCTTAGACTAGGCAGGATCCTCAGCAAGGTTGCTGGCAGGTACTAACAGCCAGGACCCACCAATATTCACTTTTAAATAAGTAAATGAATTAAGGAATCGGTTGTCCATTCATTGCATTTTTGCTTGGGTTTGAATTTTTCAAGAAATTTGTCTTCTTGTGGATGCTGTGTACATATCCAATTTGCCTTAGCCTCTACCGACGAGTGGGCAACGCAAATTGCCCGTATCAGGACAACATTAGAAGAAAGCAAGAGAAGTTGTACAAAAGGCAGCAGAATCAACAGCACATATCAGTGGGTGACATCTCAGCTCAGCTGAGGCAGGAGGGTGAGTGTCCACAGGGCTCTTATGAGTCACTGACTCCATGAGAGTTGTTATCTTCTCGGTACATATTTTGTCT
Organism: Felis catus; assembly: GCF_018350175.1. Classification (NCBI taxonomy): domain Eukaryota; kingdom Metazoa; phylum Chordata; class Mammalia; order Carnivora; family Felidae; genus Felis; species Felis catus. The sequence continues at coordinate 130,939,378 of NC_058370.1, read as the reverse complement.
CCAATCAAATCTCTTCTTCCTTTAAAGGCGAGAATTTGGCAAATGTTCTCTTTTTTTCTTGACAAACACAAAGGAGACGGGAATCCAAATGGTCCTGGACTTTAGCGGAGAGTCTTTTGAATGGTCTTATACAGACCCCGACGTCATGTTTCAATTTCCTCCTCACTACTGTGCACCGTGTTTTCTTTTTATTGGGAAAAGCAAGCTGGTTATGTCTATAATGCATACCTCTGTGATCTCAGTTACGTACTCAACAGCTCTCTCTGATCCTAGGTTTTGATAACAATTTCTTCAATTCCTATGAATTCAATGAATTCATATTTAAGCAAGATTTCTGAGTCAAGAGCTTTGTCCAGTTTATTCAGGCAACATATTCCAAATGGCAGGCTGTTCTGGGTACTGGAGATACACCGACGAACAAACACACAATCCCTCACCCTTGAGGATTTCTCCAGCCAAGAGGGAAGGCAAGTATGTAAAAAGCAAATGTTGTTTAATGTGAAACGTGCTATCATAAAGATCGTGCATGGCACAGTGAGCCCTAAGGGGAGGGCCCCCTACTTCGGAATGAGGGAGGGTTGAGTCAGCATAGACCAAGTTGCTTCATGATAGCAAACAACCCTAAAATCTTAGCAGCTGACGATAAACCTAAATTTATCCCTCGCTTCACATGGCAATCACAGACCGATTCAGGATTGACTCCACACCATCTTTATTCCAGAATGCAGGCTGACGGTGCATTCCCCGCCTGGAACGTATGGATCCCCTGCCACGGGACACGTGGTCGAAGGGCACAGTGGATCAGAAATGCTGCGTGTCGCTTCCTGCTACGTTTTAAAGCAAGTCACATGGCCATGACTGACATCCAGGCCTGGGTTCACCAACTGCTCTACCCAGAAGGACCCGATAAGGAATGGCGGTGAATGTTTTGGAAAATGGTAGCACCTACCACGGGGGAAGATGTCTGTTATTTATTGTGGCCAGAGCATAAGGGAAGATAAAGGGTTCGTGAGAAATGAGACGGGATATTAAGGCAGAAAATAGATAATGGAGGACTTTGTGGCACAGAGAAGCTTGGACCAGGCGAAATCAGAAAACCGGTGAGTGAGGTCAAATTTCTAGCTTAAATATAGCATCCTGTCTGTGTTGTGGAAAATGGTATGTAGGCAGCACACTGCTGGCAGGAGCAGAGGAAGGGGACACTGCTGAAAAGTTGACAGAGGTGTGAGCTCAGGACAGAAGATGAAAATGGAAGAGAAAAGAGGGGAATGAGAGCTCTAAGGGGTGGCTTTACCCACACCGGGCATGGACCAGACCCATGGATAGAACAAAATTGCTTCCTTTCTCCATGAAATGATATGTTGATACTGACGAAATGTCTGCTTTGTTTGCAAAATGCAGTAGAAGAGAGGCAAGGAATACTCCGTGTCAGGCCCTGTGAGGTCCCAGAAGATCTGAAGAGTCTTTGACTCATTGAAGCTCTCACAGGTGCAGTATTGACCAAGAGAGATGAGAAACAAAAGGCAGACTTTCCCTGTGATCCAAGTGTTGCCAAAAGATTGGCCGGCTTGTTTGCACAGCACCTCACAATTCACTGGATGGGACTGAGAAAGCCGGGGGCAGGGGGTGGGGGGGTGGCAGGAACTCTGGTGGGGGGAGGCACCTGCAATTCGGTCCCAGTCGGACTACTTACAAAAGAGAAGACCTTGGACAATTTACTACATTTCCTTGAGCCAGTTTCCTCGTCTAAAAGGAAGGAAAGAGAGGGGGAGGGAAGGAAGGAAACAAAGAAGAAAGGAAGGTATGGAAGTCAAGGTTCTCCAGGGAACCAGGCCAGCAGGAGACAGAGATTTGTTTGAAGGAATTGGCTCTCGTGATTATGGACTCTTGGCAAGTCTGCAACACGATGGGGCAGGCCTGCAGGCTGGACACTCAGGGAAGAGTTGACATCGGAACTTCAAAGGCAATTGGCTGGCAGAATTCCTTCTCGTTCAAGGGAGATTCTTTTGTTCGGGTCAAGCCTTCAACGGATTGGCTAAGGCCAGTCGACCTCACAGAGGGCAATCTGCTTCAATCCAAGGGCAACCATTTAAAGGTTAATTTCATCCCCCAAAAACACCTTCACAGACACATCCAGAACCATGTTTGACCAAAAACCCGGGCTCTGTGGCCCAGCCAAGTTGACACATCAAATTAACCTTCACAGAAGAGAAAGGAAAAGAAAGAAAGGGAAGAAAAAGGAAAAGAAGAAAAAAAAGCAACGTGATATCCTGTGAAAGGCCAGGACCTGGTAGCAGCTCACCAAAATGATGCTCATTTTATTATTTTTATTATCATTAAATCATTTTTATCTGTTCATCCATCTTTTGTTTACAGAGGGAGAAACGGAGACGGGGACATGCTACACGCAGTTCTGTGTCCTGTTGAGGGCATTCAGTCACTGGATATGTGTGGCCATTTATCAGACTGGGGAAAATTCTGAGATGGGCAGAGTACCCTGGTTTTGTACGTAACCGACTGAATTCCCCCATTCAGCAAGACCAATCAGAATGATCAATTGAGAGTACAATTGAATTCCTTTGGAACTAACAGAAACAAAAGCTGACCTAGTTTATATTGTCGAGTGGGGCTCCAGAGATTCAATCTCCGCTTATGAGGAGCTAAGATGGCCAACGGGCTTTGTTTCACGGGGACGTCATCAATTCATTTGCTGATTTAACAGGATATGATAAACATGTTGTATCCTATATGCCTAGCACAGCACGGGGCTTTGAAGGGACCCGGAGAAGTAGGACACACAACGTGTATTGAATCCTTACGTCCCTGCCATCCTATTTATGTGTATGACCTAATTTTGCCCTCGTTTCATTTTAAGCTGTGTAAACCTTAGGGAGGCACCAGCCTTCCTGGTTTGTCTTTGTTCTAAATGTTGAAGAGTTTGTAAGAGGGGCAGGGTGCCGCGGTCCTGCCTCACGGTCGCAGCGGTGAGAAACTGAAACATCGCAGAAGAGTCGAATTGCTACCTTGGACGAGCGGTGTCGAGTGGGAGGTGCGGGCAGGTCAGAGGACCAGGCACCCGATGGGGAGGAGGTGACTGGGGGCGGCATCGTAAAGGCCCACAAAGACAGATCAATGGCGATGAGCCCCTCTGGAGGGCCGGAGGGTCCGGAGGAAGCCCAAGTCCCACAGCTCATCAGTAGCAAGGTCCGATCAGAACGTCTGCAGACCCCGGTGTGATGTGCTGCCCTGACCTCTGTCCTAGGACCCCCCTCCCCTAGAGCTCTGCCCTAGAGCTGAACAATGAAGGCAGCGGGGCCGTACCGTGGCGTAAGAATAAGCTTGGAGTCGGGAAAAGGAAACAAGACCACGGGGTCCCACCTCTGCGATGCCTCGAGGGTGAGCTCTCAGGTAAGTGACCTGCCCGGCCTCCGAAATGGGAATAAGGGGCGGGCTTCGCAGGGCTCGCCCAAGGGAGTGATGGATGTGACTGTACAGAAGGTGCCAGAGCCCGGCACAGGGCAGGTTCTCCAGATGGGGTGCTTCTGCTTGGTACCGTCTCACCCCGCCTAGACGCGGCACCCTTAGGGGGCTGTGGAAATGAAACTTCTGCTGTACCCAGAATTCGGCTATCATTGTTGGACACAGCCACGCTCTTTTGATCTGAGATTGACAAAGAGGCTATTCTTAGGGCTAATTACGGAACACATCCGGCGAGTGCCCCTCTCCCACCCACGCACGGCTATTGGAGCTGTCGTGTGCAGTCCGGCCCGGCTGGCCACGTGGCCTCAAACCTCTGGTACCTGTCGGCAGCAGTTGCCCATAGCAACAGCAGGGGGTGGGGGGAGTGTGAGGAAGGAAGTTACCACCGGTGTCGGTGTTGTTTGTCAATTATTTGTCTTCATGGGTACGTCCGTGTGAGGGTGTCTGCAGTCAGAAGTGAGGGGAGTCACGCGGAGGTAAGTGGACAGGTGCTTCCTGTCTGCGTCCCTTGTGATGCAGGATTTCTTTTGAAAAAGAGTCTAGGTGGGAAAAATACTCATGCCCATTTTTTTGTGTGTGTGCAAATATATCTGTAACAAGTGGGGACTCCCGCTTCCTCCTACTCTGCATCATTCGACTCCCTCCCGCGGGCAGGGGGATGGTGACGGTTCCGTGATCCTCTGGGGCTTCTGCACGATGCATCTGGAGAGAAGCGTGGCTGGAGCACGTGATAGAAGAGGCCGTGGTATCGCACAGAAACTTCCACCGTGGGGAGTCAAAAACGTCTACTGCAGACCCAAGGCTGCTTGCAGCAGGAGTTGGGACGGTCCAGGGCGCGTAAGGAGCTGGCAACGAGGTGCTTGGTGTCCTCAGGCCGCCCCGCCTTCAAGCCTGGGGATTTACCGGGCACTTCTCTCAGTGGCAGCGTGATTTGGGGCACTCATGAGCCTGCCGGTGTCTCAGGGCTCTGGACCTTTATCCTTCAGGTGACCATAGCTTTCAGCCTGCCAGGCGGCCGGAAGGAATCACTGCTGTGTAGAAAGTTCCCGGCACAATGCCTGGCTTCGTGTGGCACCCAACGAATGGACCCTTTGTCCCTTCCGGGGAGCACTCTGGAATGGAGCGGCGAAAAGGAGCTGCGGGACGGAGAACGATTCCCAGCCCACCTTTCTCGCCTGCTTACGTGTGTGGCTGCACCAGCTGCGTCCGAGATTCTGCCACGTGCCGGCTGCACGAAGATCTAGGTGAGTCCCTGGACCTCCTGAGCTGTCCTCTCCTGGTTGGTAAATGGAGGTAAGGGTGCCCACCCCTGAAGGCTGGAGCTTCCAGAGTACCGGGCGTGATGCCACGTGAAGCTCACCGGCCCGCATCCCGGTGACCAGGTTTGGTCCCCTCGTCAGAACCAGCCTTCTTAAGAGCACACTATGATAGGACAAGGAAGAGATGTTTGGGATTTTGTGACTATGGCGTGAAAAGTCTTTTAAACGTTGTTTTTCAACCTAAATAAAAGTATCCTATGAAGGGAGAGCTGGGTCGGGGTGGGTGATACAGCCACGGTGGGGGGAGTTTTTTGATAGTGGAACAATTAAGGGAGAAAGAAATCTGAGATCAGAGAATCTGAATAATACTCTTGCCTAGAAATCTTCATTTTCTCCAGTGCCCCAAAGAACTTCATCTGTGCCTCAGTTTCTTTTTGATTTATTATTTTTAATGAAGGCATTTTCTTTCTTTTTAAAAAAAAAATAATGTTTATTTATTTTTGAAGGAGACAGAGGCAGAGCGTGAGCGGAGGAGGGGCAGAAAGAGAGGGAGCCACAGAACCCGAAATGGGCTCCAGGCTCCAAGCTGTCAGCACAGAGCCCAGTGCGGGGCTCGAACTCACAAATGATGAGATCACGGCCTGAGCCGAGGTCAGACACTTAGCCGACTGAGCCACCCAGGTGCCCCAAGGTATTTTTTCTTAACCATCAATTAACGTTTGGTTCTTTTTATTAGAAAGTAAAGTAAAAAGAAGTTTCTAAAAGCATATACAATGTCACCATCTGAATATTCGTCTTGCCATAAGTATATCTTCAAGTTTGTATCTCAAGCAGTGTCCTAAACATATTATTCAATAACTGTCATTTTATTAATTTCCAATGTAGCTTCACATTTTTTTTACTATTTTGTTTGAAAAGGCCTTTGTGTTTCTTTGACTTTTCGTTGAAATGTCTCCTGACGCCTTTCATTTGATCCTTATTGTTTTGATATGTTTTCCCATTGGCTTTTTTGATTTGAATTTTAATGCTTAGGATATGCAAAATATTTTAATTTGTATATATTCAAATCTGTTTTCTTTGTGATTTTTTTTCCCCCATTGCTATGGAAACCCTTCCCAGTCCAGGAACAATTCAATTAAATAGTCAATTAGATTATAACTTTGCCCTGGATTTCATTTTTAAGTCCAACAGGCATGTGTTTTAGCATATGACCTGAGGTAAGGATTCACTGTAACTTTAAGAACATTCTTAGCCAAATTGAGAAGCGTATTTTAATGAAGAATTTACCCCCCCCTCTTTTGTTTATTACATATCCTAATTACACATTAGATTCTTATCTGCAGTAGGAGTCGTTTGCTGTTTTCTGTGCCAATTTTTGTGCAGCTATAATACTCTTAATTTTGTGGCTGTGTAGGAAATTGCGACATATGATCAACTCAAGTCCTGCATCTTATTTTATTCTTCAATTTTCTTATCGACTCCTGTTTGTTTGCCATCAAGATGAAATTCAGGAACATTCTGTCTTTTACAAAATCTACAGCTTGATAATAATTGTGTCAAATCTGTAAATTAAGCTGGAAAAGGCTGAATTCTTGCCGTGCAACTTACTTATCATATTGTGCTGTCTCCACCAGAATCAGATCGCCTGTCTCATACGAGGAGCAATATCCACTCCTGATAGTTCTTCCCGAATCAGCGCTCAGGGCCTAACCCAAGGGCTTGCACACAGTAAGCATTCATTACCATTGAGATAACTCAGAGCTCCAGGAATAATGTGTTGGCTTTTTTTTTTTTTTGCAGTAATTTTGCTAGAATCCATATATTCTAGGATGTTCTGACCTCAATCCATGACAATTTCTAATGTATACTTACCCATCTTTTTTAGTGTGAGTTGATCCGATGGTATTTATCCTAAGGAAAAAATGTGAACGTGTCGAAGTTTTTAGAAATTTACCACTTTCCGGAAGCATCTCTGTGCCTGCAGAGTGTATGTACAAACAGCACATAGCACATTGCATGTTTAAAAGCATTCACTGAGGTTCCATATATATATATATATATAACATAGAATATATAATATGGAATATATACTATATATATATTATATATGTATTGTGTGTATGTATGTGGATTAGTGGTGAGTATGAATGTAATTTCAGAACGAAAGTTCATGAACATAAATTATATGTTTCTGAGCCCAAAGATTCAGGAACTGACACAGGAATTCTTACCCCAGCATTCCAAACGCCAATGGTGTCCAACCATCTAGATGACTAAGCTGGTAACATCACCTTAAGCAAGAGCTGCACACTGCATCTGTCTCCCTCTGGACCTCAGTTTCCCCAGTGGGAACTGTAGAGACTGGAACCAAAGATCACTGAGGGACCTCAGGCCGGCTAGTTCTCGGGAGCTATTTCCTCACCTGTGAATGAATTTAATCTCTCAGGGTCTCCCAGCACTGGCGTCGAGATTATATCCAAAGGTGGGTGTGGCCCTTGGGAGCATTCGCCATCCCCAGTCCCGGTGGCGCCTGACAGAGGAGAGAAAGAGAGCCACCGAGTCTGCTGAACCCAATGCCACGACAGTCCGCACAGCTCAGTCACCTCAGGTCACCGAGCAAAACCCAAAACAATTTGAAATCGCTTTTTTTCACAGAGCTCTAAGAGAGCTCTTGGAATGACATTGTATTTTCCTTTCAAAATTAAAATAAAAGTGTTACAGGAAAAATAAAAGTAAATGACAACAGCCAAATATCTTATGATTGTCAAGAAAATGAAGAAGGAACCGTGCACCTGACATGGAGTCCTCCTGGTTGCCTTGATCTTCCGGAAGCCAGTCGTCAGCCCCCAGCTCCTATGAACTGGCCTCTTCTGGCAACTCCTTTTGGAGCCCATGCCTGTTACAAAAACTCAGGGACCAGGGCATGTTCTCACTCCTCTCCTATCTCCTCTCTTCCTCTTGCCCAACCCCCAGCTCTACCATAAGTACACGGAAGGGAGAGCCCATATAAAATGAGTCTGTCATGCCAAGTGCCATGAATAGTGTCTTCCCATAGGAGACCATGAAAAATACATTTTGCACCGGGCGGAAATGCTTTATAATTTACTATTCAATGGCTAACTTTCTTCCGGATAGGAAAACAAAGGAAACATTTCCAGAAAAGAAAAAGAATGGGAAACTGGAAAGAACAAGGAGACCAGGCAGATCTGGGTGTGAATTCTGACTTCACTATGTAGCCACAGTGAATCATTTAACCTCTCTGAACGTCAGTTTCCACATCAAGGCACAAGGCTGATGGTCATCCCCAGCCCAGGGGCAGCTGTTTATCACACAAATACTACGGTAAAGGGCCTAGCGGAGGCGTGTAGCACCAAGGGTGCTCAGGGACCCGTCCCGCCTTTCCTCACTTTCACGCCCAGCGTGCTCAAAGATGGTGTTCTGCTGCAGAGAATAAATTTTCTAAATTTTCATTTTTTAGAGAAAGAGAGCATACACTGGGGAAAGGGGCAGAAGGAGGGACAGAGAGAGAATCCTAAGCAGGCTCCACGGTCATGGCAGAGCCCGACATGCTGTTCGTTCCCACGACCCTGGGATCATGACCTGAGCCAAAATCAAGATCTGGACGCTCAAACCACTGAGCCACCCAGGCACCCCGAGAATGCACTTTCAGAACTCAGCTGGTGCTTGACATTCGTAACATCCCCCACTAATGGAGGCCGCCCTGTGGGGTGTGAACTGCTTTTGTTTGCTTCTCTGTCACCAGAAGGTTGATAACAAACCCACTGGAATAGACAGTCTATGGAGATGTCCTCCTGGAATTTGGTCAACGGCTGTGAACTAGGCACCAATACATCGGCCCTGGGATGAACTTGCCCTGTGGGCTCTCATCTTTCCTGCAGACCCTGAGATACCCGGGTCAGCCCTCCGCGCCCACACCCTGCCACCTTTGGCTTCAGGGACCTTGTGTATTGCCTTTTGCCTAACCTCTGAATCTACATGGGTGAAGGGGATGCACACGCTGTCCTTCCTCTCTCCCCCTGCCCTCCCTTTCTGCCTCAAGCACTTACTGAGCACCTACTCTGCATGGTCCCTGTGTAGGCAATGTGGAAGCAGGGGTGAATTAGCCCCAGTCCTGGACCTCAAGGCAGACTGGCCTTTGAGATGTATGTAAGGATTTGAAGCATGTGATGATGACACACAATTAAAAGTGATGAGGCATGTAGCCTCTTTGGGAACAGAGGTAGAGTGATCACCTGTACCTGGAAGGTTTTGGAAAGGACAATGATGAATTTACCAGAAGGCAGGGCGAGAGAGAGAAGGTCATGTCAGGGAGAGCATATGATATGTCTAAGTGCACAGAAAACTTGCCCGTAAAGAGGCAATTATGGTGAAAGCATGTTGAAAAAGGTTTTCATTCTCAGAAGAAGATCAAGTTATCTTCATAATGACCAAGTAGCTGTATAATCATAGTACCTATTAAGTTATCATCATCCTTACGTGCGTTTACATTGAACCTTACACTTCATTCAAAATACTCTAAGGTATGAATCCTAATGTCGCAATCATGAACCAAGAGTTGTGGGTGGGAATTAGCGTCACCCCTTATCAGCCTCGTGGCCATCACCAGCTTACCTCTCTGACTTCAGTTATTGACCCACTAAGTAGGAATAATACCATGGCCTCCCTTGCAGGGCCGCTGTCAAGGTCGCAGGTGGTGTACAGGTAGGGCAAAACAGGTGGCTGGCTCACGAGGAGGCAGCTGTGTTCCTTTCTGTGCCGAACACTCACGCGGCACCAGCCGGACCACGCACCAACACCAATCTGGGGGACATATCAGGTTATGGTTTAAAGTTCTCCATCCAAATGCTGCCTGAGCTCTGTTCCTTATTATAGAACAGTCAATTACATTGCCTCCTACAGCAACCCTGTTTCTCCGAGGAGATTACTCTTCAATTGATTTCACAGTCCTCCCTGGTATATAATCCCCCTGGCTACGACTGCCTGCGAGCTCTTATAAAGACATTCAATACCGCTATCAAATGAAATTATATCATTTATATCCAGAGCTGAAATATGCACTGTTTTTGGAGGTTAAAAAAAATGGATCCCTTGGAATAAAGCTATAATCAGCATGAACTGTGGCTTTTAATTGCCTGGGAAGGTGAGAAGCATTCTTGAAAGGGAAGCACTAGGCAGTAGCCATCATCCGTAGAAGCACATCCTCATGCACAATAAGACAAAGAAGGGTGTGAGGATTATTCATGACTGCAAACACTGGAGTTTATGGTTAAAACCTCTTTTTCTTCTTTCTTAGGTTCCTCTTGCTGATCAATATATTTTTTAAATTAGTTTTCTTTTTTTTTTTGATGTTTTATTTATTTTTGAGAGAGAGAGAGCAAGTTGGGGAGGGGCAGAGAGAGAGGGAGACAGAACCTGAAGCAGGCTCCAGGCTCTGAGCTCCCAACAGCGTCCGACGTGGGGCTCGAACTCGCAAACCGTGAGATCACCACCTGAGCCGAAGCTGGACGTTTAACCGACTGAGCCACACAGGCGTCCCCAATATATCTATTTTTTTAATTGTCACGGCCTCTCTTGGGGGAAGAGGACACTGGGGGAACATAGCACATCTGAAGGGCCCCAGGGAAGGAAGGTGGGAAGGAGCCGTTCCCAGCAGGGTTTGGGTTTATGACTCAGATGAGCAAATGTTAGAGGACAGTGGTAGGTCTGTTTGTTAAGGAGATGCCAGCACTCATCTAGTACAGACCTACTACATGGTAGCCCTCAGTTAATTTTGGGGTTTTTCACGTTAAAAACATGCAGGAAAACCTTGGATGGTGAGTAACTTGTTCTGCGAGTATTCCGCAAGACGAGCAAACCTTTCTAATAAATGTTAACTTGATACGCAAGCGATGTCTTGCAATACGAAGTAGTACGTGGTGCTGAACGTCAGTCATGTGATCACCACTGAGCCAATGGGTTCTTGCAATTCGTTTTGATACACGAGTGCTTTGGATTACAAGCATGTTTCCAGAATGAATTATGCTCGCCAACCCAGGTTGTACTGTGTGTGTTTATTAACACCACACTCGCTCTGGGTCAGAGGCCGTCCTGGTAGGTCAAGTTTCCTGCCTCCAAGAGGTCATAGTTCAGAAGGGGAAACAAAAATTCCTGCTGTATGCATATGCATGCCGGAAGAAGAGAGAGGGCCCTAGAACTGCCAAATGGATGGGGCAGGCTGCCCAGAGGGGGAATCGCTTGACATGGCCATTGAATATTGACTTGGAGTCTGTCCCCTAGGCAGATGAGGAGAAGGCAAGTAACATCATGTGTTTTTAATGGCAAATAGCTAAATAATTACAGGAATGGTCTTTCTACCTCCATGAGTCTAAAAGAAATGAACCATCTTGCAAGAATATCCCCACATACCGGATGTAGTATGATTAGAAGTAATTCTGATTCCAACAAAACCGTCACTTGGTTTAGCACATCAGTGAGGCACGGATGGTCCCAAGAGCCACACTGGAAGGGAAGAAAGTTTCGAAGGCTTGCAAGAGGTCTTGCTCCCCTGTGGCCAGCAGCAATGAGATTGATCTGCCCACCTCACCCGGGAGACCTGGCACAGCCCATCCAGCCTTGGGGGCAGGTGTCTGATTCTGACCTGCACAGTCTCACCCTGTGTCGGCTGGACGCTGCAGAAGCAGACCCGAGAGGGAGTTAGGAACACTGGAGGTTTACAGGGAAAAGGCTTGTGAGGAACGAGACTTGGGGAGTATGCTGGGTTGGGCCCTTGAAGCCTTCAGAGTGTGAGGGGCACTTGACTCCCACGAACAGGTGCAGATGTGACCATTTCGGCCAACCCAGCAAGGAGGTCCAGAGCAAGGATCGCTCTCAGATGCATCCTGGGTGGGGAAGAACGGGCCGACCCTCAAACCATAGCCTGCTTCATCACTGTTTGGGGCTGGTCTGGAAGAGAACAGCCTAGACTTGAAAGGTGAGGCAGATCTTGAAAGTGCCTTGCAGCAGACTAGAGATTCTTCCTCGAGGGGAGATCCTGGGGGTGTGCCCCATGGCTGCCACACCACGCGGCACCATGTCGTCCTCTTCAGGAGCTTCTGCACCTGAACTGGAGTTGCCTACTCCTCAGCACCAGCTCGGGACAGCTTGATGGACTCTGACCGTTGATGGACTCCTGTATCCATCACCCGTATCCACTCATGCTGATTCTGTCCTGCAGCTTGCCCACTCTATCCACTCTAATAAATGCACCTCACCATTGCTCCAGGGTTCAAGCTACTGCATTTCCCCAGTTCCTGTAGCGTGGGTCCCTATCCCGCTGACTCCTGTCGCCCAGTCCGGGATACCGACCATGAACTCCAAATGTAGGACCGGTGTATTTCATTTCCTCAGAACTGCAAGACCATCTGTTTTCCTTTCCTTTCCTTGAGTGTTCTCATGCCTCCCTGCCCAAGTCCTGGGGAGGAGTAAACGTGGTGGCAGTTCTGAGACATCATAACCCGGAGAAGGAAACTTAGACATGAGGTGCCCCCTTACCAAGGCCGCTCCCTGTGAAGAATGTTCACATATATTTCCTGATGTTTGCCTTTTCTTTTTTTTTTATGTTTACTTCCTTTGCAAGAGAGCACAAGTGGGGGAGGGGCAGAGGGAGCCAGAGACAGAGAATCCAAAGCGGGCCCTAAGCTCTGAGCTGTCAGCATAGAACCCCACGTGGGGCTCTAACTCACAGACCGCGAGATCATGACCTGAGCCGAAGTCGGACACTTAACCGACTGAGCCACCCAGGTGCCCCTGCATTTTTTTTTAATTTTGTTTCTTACTCCCCATTAGACCAAAAGCTCCAGGAGAGTTGTTGGGGAGCAGGGGGTTCTGTTTGTCTCTCTACCGAATTGCCACAGTTCATAAAACAGGGCTCGGCAGCTGGTAAAACATTGAAGACATAATTGTCGAATAAAGAAATGTGACCCCGTCAGCAACTCTCAGAGGAAAGTGCAATGTATCACAGGAGGGGAAACCAAGGTTCAAGAGAAGCACTCATTTGGTGAGAATCACCTGGTGACCAAGGCTGCCCTGAGTTCAAGGTCTGACTGACTCCCCATCTGGTACACATTCTACACTGACTCCAGAGTTTAGAGAGGTCCAACCCAAACACGTGCACACCCAGTTGGTACGATTAGAGAATATTGGGGTGTCAGTTGTATGTTTTCCCCACCAAATCTTTACAAGAAGCCAAGGAAGTAGATACTGGTCCTGTCCCCCACGGACAGATAAAGAAACTTAAGCTCTGGGCAAAGGAAATGAGCAAACGAATCAACAAAAACCAGAAACACAAGCCGGCAATTGCCAGAGCCCGGGGAGGAGGGGGGTGTGGAGATGGGTCAGACAGGTGAAGGGGATGAAGAAGTACAGACTTCCAGTTACAAAACAAGTAAGTCATGGAGACAAGAAGCGCAGCATAAGGAGCATAGTGAGCAATACCGTAATAACGAAGGGTCACGACGCCTGCAGTCGTGAGTACCGCACAATGTACAGAATAGTTGAATCACTATGTTGTGTGCCCGAAACTAATAGAACACTGTCACCCATGCTTCAATAATAAATTTAAAAAAAATTTTTTTTAATGTGTATTATTTATTTGTGAGAGAGAGAGAAAGAGAGAGACCAAGTGCGAGCCGGGGGGGGGGGGGTGGTATAGGTAGAGGGAGACACAGAATCGGAAGCAGGCTCCAGGCTCTGAGCCATCAGCACAGAGCCCGATGCAGGGCTCGAACTCAGGAACCGTGAGATCATGACCTGAGCCGAAGTCGGTGCTTAACCGACTGAGCCACCCAGGCACTCCAGTAATGAAACTTTTTTTAAAAAGGGAAGAAAGAAATGCAAGCTCTGAGAGTCACGGTCAGCTGGCAAGGGAAATATATAGTGCTGGTTTTACTTGGCTTCAAACCTCTGTGTTTCTTGTCCCTTCTATTGAGGATTCTCTTCTGTGTATGTCCACCTGGGTGCTGCCTTTTCATCCTGTAGCTCACAATTCCAATGATCTCCCTCCAGGGTGGAGGGCCCGGCCCACCTGGAGATCCCACTGGAGCAGCCCCGGTCTCTCTATCAAGTTATCTTCCCCTTCTCACCAGTACAGGAGAGCATCTCACTCACTTAAGGGTTTGTCCCCCCACACGGGGATCAAATCTCTGCGTAGACGAGGACTCTTGTCTCATTTGTTCCTCCCTCCCTGGCGTCTAGACAGCACTGGACACAATCAGGTTTGGATAAACACCCACGGACTGACCGTCTGTTTCCACTGCAGGCAACTCCTTCTCTTCTTGGGGCAAGGTTGCGTCTCCTGGGCGGCAAGGCCCTGTCTGGGGTCACGGAGTGAATGTCTCTGCCGCCCAGACACAGGGAGAAATGGCTGCCATGTTCCCATCCTCCCGAGATGAGAATCACAGCGTGGCTCAGGAGCTCACTTCATGGCCTGACCACCCTGCCAGGAAATTCTTCTGCAGAGCTGACCCAAATTTGCCCAGCTGTGGCGGAAGCCAAGCTTGTCCTGGGTGGTCCTCAGAGGGGACCAGCTGGTGAGAGAAGTCTTTGTGTGAAATGACTGCGTCCCACCCTGACCTCTCCGTGAGGGGAAAGATGGGGCTCGGTGTAGGGCCGTGGCCTCGCTGACCTAGCCGGCTCCAGGAAGGCGTCCAGGGTGCAGGGGACAGGGCCCCAGAGAAAATCTAGAAGGTCTGGCCCTGCCTTCCATCTCTTCACTTGCCTGCTGGGGAACCTGGGCCAGCTCAGCTCACCTCAGGAGCCCTATTTAGTCAGCAGCTGGGTGCCTAATAACACCTGACTTACAGGTATGTGGGGTGGCAGCGGGTCATTGCTGTCTGTGTCTTTCTTCATTTATTTTTTTTAAAAAAAAGTGCCACTAACTTATAAGGGGCACGAGTCCAGAAAAGAAAAATGACCACCCCAAGCTCAAAGTCATGGCGGAGTTCAGACCATGTCCTTCTTCCAGAGTCACAGCATTACCTTTAGGATTCTTCCTTACCCCTCACACAGGGTTGAAGCCCCCTCTCATTTTCTCAACTGGACAAAGGCTTTTGTTAAACAGAGAGAGGGTCCCAAGGTGGAATTATTTTTAGACCATGGGATATGCTCCCAAGAGGAGACTACAGGCCTCCGGCCACCTGGCTGGCACGTGTTGGACTCATTACCTCTCCCAACAGCCCCTCATTCCATCAGCTGAACGTGCCTAAAGCCCTCTGGTCCCCATCACCCCTCAGAGTCCAACAAGTGGGAGCTGGCGATGCGAAGACGCCGACGTGACCAAGGCTTCAGATACGGGCTGTCCTTCCTGGCCTCCATCATGGGTACATGCAACTATTTCAGATCCCTTCCTGAGGAGCCAACCCAGCCATGACTTGGATTGGGTATTGTCACTGTTTCCACCTAAAATGAGCACTTAAAAAATTTTTATCTACAGGCATCAGACGCAGAAGGACTCCTCAGTGCCAGAAGACACCTTAGCATGTCGTACAGATAGAGGAGCTAAGGGGCCCAACAGTGGAGTACCTGATGGTAGGACAAGGCGGGGCGAGAACCCAGGCCCTACGCCCAGCTCTGTTTCTTTCCCACAGCATCATATTCAGGCCATTGGGTGAATCTGACCCAGAAAATCTCACCGGCGTGTAAAGAGTTTCCTGCTCCCCCTTAGTTTGGAATCGTGGAATTCTTGAACGAGTGGATTCTTCTCATCGAAGTGACAGCCATTGTCCCAGAAACTAATTTAGGACGGGTTGCTGCTACCACTGTGATTCAGAATGAAGGCTCTAGAGACCGATTAACCGGGTGTGTAACCTGTACATAACACTCACTGGCTGCGTGTCCTTAGGTAAACCCCTTCATCTTTTCTGCCTCAATTTTCGCATCCACAAAATAGTGGTAGTCAACCCAAGTGACCTTGCGAAGTTGCCGTACTATATGAGTGACCCGGTAGTCACTGCTTAGAATGACTGGCACCTCAGTATTTCTATTTAATAGATAAGGAAACTGAGATGTTCAGAGGAAAGTCAGAGGGGAAATTACTGGATGTGGAGACATTTGCATCACGCTCTCCAGACTTGGGGCACAACGCCCTTTCTTCCATGTCAGCTAAATTAACAGAATCACAAAGTGTCAAGGACAGAACGGGCTTTCTACATGTATTGGCCCAGTTTCTCTGTCGCACAGGAAAGCCAAGGCCCAGAAGGGAGCGTGCCTGGGTGTGTACTGGCCAGCTGAAAGTCGGCAGGAAATGATTACTGGATTTTACTCTGAACCCATGGAATTTCCAGAAATGGCATCTGAAATTTTGTCATCGGAACAGTTACTCTCACGAAGCCAGGTCAAAGCAGATTTGTGCAGTGATGTTGGGGGATCCCTGAATGAGAACATTCCAGCCTGGCTTAGGTGGACTACTTGGGTGACTGGATTAATAGTTCTAAGCTAGTAATCTAGAAGTGATTTTATTTCGCCACTCTTTTATATACCTTGATTTGTTTGTAAATTACACGCTCAGACTCCTGTACCCACAGTATCGTGTTCGTTATTGAATGGACAAAGAAAATGTAAAAATTTCAAAAACGAGAGAGGGTAAGGTAAGAATACGTAGAAGTTCCAGTATTGTCTTCCCATCACAGTGGGTCATCCTCAGCACTGCCTTGAGTGAGCACACCCCGGTTTCAGGACCGTAGCTATAGAGATGACCAAGATACTGTTTCTTGTCACCAAGAGGCATGTGATCAAACCACTGCTTCCCCGTCTCCCTCCCTGGGCTGTCACTGCTGGCACAATTGTGAGGGAAAATTAGGTACACTATCCCTGAGGGTACTAACGTGCCCAGATCTGAAGGAATTGCTGAACTGATCATTGGGGAAACTCCCCAGTGTGCCCCCTTCTTGTCCCTCCCCCAAAGAGCGAGCGTTGCTCATCTAATGTTTCGTGCATTGAGCCACGTCCGTGAGTGGGTGTGTCTCTGTGTGTAGAAAGATTATAACATGGGTGCGGCTCTTCCTGCTTTGTCCTCATCTGGCTGGAGTGGTAGCCTGACCTCAGGGCAGATCGGTTCCCTTTTCTCTTTCTTCTCTAACTCCAGATACTCAAGATTTGGGTCCAGGGGCTTGATAGGTATGTGTTAGCCACACGTTTACTTGACTAGATACTGCACTTTATCGGCAGCATTTTGCTTTGACCTTGTATCCTCATGTAGACCTACCATCACCCCCCCTACCCTTTGCATTTTCCAGATGGGTCTCTGCTACTATGTATTCTGTACTCACCACAGATCAGTTTGATTCCAGTTACATTTGCCTAGTGTGCTTTTTTAACAGGCAACTTAAGGTCCACGCTTGGGTAGCACAAATTCTGCTGGCTTTGAGCCAGCTACTGTGCGTTTCATCACTGATGTTTGGGCAGCCATGGGCAAACCAATTGATCTAGAAGTGTCTGTGTTCTTGTCTGTAAAATAGAGATACTAATAACCCTGCCTACCTCATTTCACTAGTATGAGATGAAGCTTGTAAATGCTTTTAATAAACTTAAAAAATCCCATCCAACCCATGGGGCGCCTGGGTGGCTCAGTCGGTTGAGCGTCCGACTTCGACTCAGGTCATGATCTCGCGGTTTGTGAGTTCAAACCCCACGTTGGGCTCTGTGCTAACAGCTGAGCCTGGAGCCCGCTTCAGATTCTGTGTCTCCCCCTCTTTCTGCCCCTCCCATGCTCATGCTCTGTCTCTCTCTGTTTCTCAATAATGAATAAATGTCAAAAAAATTTTAATAATAATAATAATAATGATAAAATCCCATCCAAATGAAGGGATATGGAGCTGCCAATGGAAAACAGACAAACAAACGACCATGACTGTTTTTAATGCAAGGCAATCTGAAACTCGTTGGGCTTTTCCTCTTTAAATGAAATTCTCATTGGAATGAGCATACTAAGAAAATTTGGTAAAGACCTTGAGAGACAGGGAAAATTTATATAAATAGCAATCATTCATTCTTTATTCCATGGGAAATGTGCACTGAACCCCTATTTTATGCCAGACACACTTTGCCAAGTACTGGAGGAGAAAGAAGGTAAGTGAGACCGGTTCTGGCCCTCAGTGAGAGAGAGAGAGAAACAAAGAGAGTGGGTGGGAGGCAACCCTACAATGACAGTCCAGTGTGTGCTGAGGTCTGTGATGGGGATGTGAACTCAGAGCTGGGGAGAGTGAATGGGAGGACCACCCAACTTCATCTGGGACCAGGGGGAAGTTACCTGAAATCAACACCAAAATATACAGAAGACTAAGTAAAGCCAAAAGTGGGGCGGATACATTCCAAATGGAAGGGAGGGCAAATAAAAACATTTTGGGATAAGAGAAGGCTTGGCACCTTCAGAGATTACAAAAAGCCCTGCATGACCGTAGCGCCCTCTGCACATGGAGTGTCAATAGGGAGGTTGAGAGAGAAGCATAGGGCAATGGAAGCTTGAACCTGAGAAAGCACATGATTCTGATCTGTGTGTTAGAAAGATCATTCTGCAGACTTCTTCGGTGTGCTGCCGTAAGTTCGAGACAAGGTTTTCCAAACCAGCAAGAGCTGTCCGCATCATTCAGGAAAGTTGTACTAAATTCGGATTCCTGGACCCCACGTCTTTGAAACCTGAATCCAGAGATGTGTCTTTTGAACATGCTCCCAGGTATTTCGGATCAGGCTGCAAGTACAGCTGAATTGGGCTTAATGGTGGCTTCCAAAATGATAGGCCCATGTCGTGAACCCTCTGAGCTATGTATGTTGCTTTACTTGGAGAAAAGATCATTGTTGCTCATCCGGGATCGTGTGGGTAGGTGCCACATGCGAGGACACATGTCCTGAAAGACACGTGAGGAGGATGCCGTGTGTCTGTGAAGCTCCCCATGGAAGTGATGTGGCCACAAGCCGAGGAACGTCTGGGGCCACCGCAAGCTGGAAGGGGCCAGGAACCGACTTTCCCCCAGCGCCTCCAGATTGCGTGAGGTCCTGCTGGCCCCTTAATTTTACCCCTCCGCCTCCAGAGCTGTGTAAGAGCACATTCCTGGTGCTTTGGACTACCCGTTCTCGTTTGTTACAGAGGCCAGAGACACTGACATACCGGCCAACAACGATTGTGTTTTTCGTTCGCTCGCTTCCATGAAGGCAAGAAAATGGTGGCGGAGACTGAGGCAAAACCCAGTCAATTGTTAGTAGGCATTTGTTGAGAAAGAACACGGCAAATGGCATAGCAATGAAAGGAGCGTACCACCCGAGCTGCAGGCCGGCCTTGACAGAGGCTGAGCTCTGAACAGAGCACCTTCTTCCCCCCCCACCCCCACCCCCACCCCCCCCCGCCGCCCACCAGGGCACACCATTCCAGTGAGCCCTGTTTTGCTCTCCGGTGCTGGAAGTGGCTATGTGGGTAGACAGTCTTAAACACAAACAAACCTACTTCTTTCTCTTTGGGAGCCACAGTCACCGACCCTCAAGGGAAATCTCCAGGCTAGCGACCAACCGCCTTGAAAAGCACATGCTTCCAGAAAAGCAGCACGCTGATGGCCCGGCTTCGTTAGTGCTGTAGGCCTGGCCCCATCACAGGTGCAGTGCAGGTGAGAGAGCGCGTCCCTGAGTCATTTCGGGGACCCGCCAGACAGACATCAGGGACCTTCTATATTTATTCCTTTGTGAGGCTGTACAAAGAAGGTCCCCTTAATGGGCCACTCTCACATGTAGTTGTGCGTTTGTGTATGTTTGCCTTCATGTGTATGTGTGTAAGTTTCTGTTTCTGTGTGTGTGTGTCTGTGTGTGTGTGTGTGTGTGTGTGTGTGTGTGTGCGCATTTAGCTCTTTCCTAGGAGCCATCTATTTGAGAAGGACCTTTCAGGATACTAAGGACATTTCCGGAGCATCTAATGTAACCCAGGCCCCGTGGGCAACACAGAGGAAAATTAGATTCACTATCTGCCCTGAAAAATGTTCACAGCCTAGTGGAGAGAGACACAGCATAATGTAAAAGTTGCAGAAAATGACTTTGGATTCAGACAAAACTTCATTCAAATTCAGGCTCTGCCTTTCATTAGCTAAGTGATTATTAGCAAGCTTCCTAAGCCCATGAAGCTTTAGATCATGCAGAATGAAAATAATATGTACTCTCAAGGTTGTTGAAAGGATTTCTTGAGTCAATACACGCAGAACCTTTGATGCAGTATCTGTTGTATCCTAGGCAGTCAGTAAAACAGAGCTACTATGATTTTATTTGTGCTGTAATAGAAGCGGCCAGGCGATTCAGTAAACACAGGAGAAAAGAAGGAACTAAGTCAGCTTGGCAGAGTCAGGAAAGGTCTTCCAGAGCCAGCTGGGGGAAAGAGAAGCTACCGAAATCTCTGAGGTATAAGGTTCAAGCAGGAAGAGGAGCTGAGCCTGGGGAGGTCAAGTCTTCAGGAACCCTGGCTGCCATGTTATTCTTGACCGTGTTATCTTGACCTGGCTTCTATTTTAATATTTATTTATTTATTAATGTCTATTTACTTTTGAGAGACAGAGAGAGACAGCATGAGCGGCCGAGGGCCAGAGAGAGAGAGGGAGAACCAGAATCTGAAGCAGGCTCCAGGCTCCGGGCCGTCAGCACAGAGCCCGACGCAGGACTCGAACTCACAAGCTGTGAGATCATGACCTGAGCCGAAGTCGGACGCTCAACCGACTGAGCCACCCAGGCGCCTGACCTGGATTCTATTTTAATTTTGACCATGTGTTAAGGAGGGCGGGGGGTGCGCGGGGGGGACCCTACATGGTTTTGTAATTGATGTTAGTTGAGAATTAGCATTACATTCTTCTAACTGTACACTCATGAAATAGAAACTATTTCTTCCACCGGAACAGTTTGGCCTCGTTAAATCATAACGGACGCTGATCGATCAATTGAACAACTACAGTTTCAGTCCTCAGCTGGAGAAAGAGCCATTACACCTAAGAAAATTTCTTAAAAACTGATATTTGCCTTGTTTAGGGCTAAAGCATAAATAACTAGATAAATGAAAGACATTTAAAAGATCCAACTTAAAAAACTCAGCTTTTAGAAAACACTTCCTTAATGCATTCCACATGTCTCGCTTTTTGCTTAAAAACATACCGTATTATCACATTTTCTGAACAGCACAGGGTCATCATCACACACATGAATTACTTAGCCGTGCCACTGATGGACCCAGTCACAGCCATTCACCCCCTGTGAAGTGTCCCTGACTGAACAGCTGTCACACTGGCCACTTCTGCTCTTGTTTTGGTCATGAATGTCCTCCCCCAGCTTCTCCCCGTGTGCTTTTGTCAAACCTGATCATGGCTCCAAAAGTGCCTTCCCACACTTGATCTTGTCTGATCTTTTATTGGTACTATTATTATTATTATTTAAATTTTAGTTAATAACATACAGTGCAATACTGGTTTCAGGAGTAGAACGCAGTGATTCATAACTTATATTCAACACCCAGTGCTCATCACAACCAGTGCCCTCCTTAATCCCCATCACCCATCTAGCCCTTCTCCCACCCACCTCCCTCCAGCAACCTGCAGTTTGTTCTCCATCATTAGGAGTCTCTTGTGATCTTGTCTAATCTTAATCCTCACAATGGTATTAGGAGGTAAATACCACTGTCCTCATTTTAAAGAAAAGGAATCTAGCAGATCTCTTTGAATCTAAGAGATTCAAAGAACTCAATCACTTAGACGCAGCTAAATAATGGCAGATTAAAGCTGAATCTATTGGATTCAAAGTCTCCTCTTTCCACACCACAGTCTCTTCCAATTACATTCATTCATTTACTAAGTGAACAAGTATTTGTTGGGTCCAACTGTGTGGGACACCATACTAGATGTTGACGCTTATCCTTTGTGGTCTTCCATCTTTCGCCAATTTTTGTCCTCATCTTATCCCTTGAGATATAACAGATTGTCGACTCTTTCAGATTGTTGGACTCCGACATTAGAGGACCACCAACATACTCTTCAAGAGTATCTTCTGTAACTTGATTTTACTACCCCAATACTGGTCTTTTTTTTTCTCTGATCATGTGCCACTCATCAATGGAACGGTGCTCAGCTCCATGTGTAGTCATCCAACATTTCACCGACCGATGCAGAGCGAAGCCAAACTGTTGCTGCCTTGTTCTGCGGCAGTGATCTCTAACTCAGGCCAATAGGACTCCAGGAAGATGGAATTTTAGTCTAAAGCAGTGTTGCTTCTCATCTGCCTCATGCTCGTTAGGCCTTGTAGACAGAGTGAGGATAAGGCACAGCAAAACAGAGAGGAATCGTCAGATGAGAAAATGATTCCAAGTCTCAGAACCCACGGGCATCTGAATGCTTTTTCCATCCATTCAATTCGCTGAGCTGCAGATTGCACGGTCGACTGTTTTATTAGAACTTCCTCCAAAGACTTCAATAAATCTCAGTGGAGTCCTCTTCTCAAGAGCCCAATTGCTCGTGGAAGCGATGTGTAGTCATGACGCTCCATGTTTTTAAATAAGATGAGGCAAGCGAAAGCAAGTATTCCATAATTCGTGGGGTGCACTCTCGCAGAAAACTTTTTTTATTAAGAATTCGATTAATAGTCTAATCATATTGCACACACAGATGACTCGGAAGCTAGAAGACGCATACAGCCATTTCAGGAAAAAGTTCCTAACGCTTTCAGAGGACTTTTCTCCATCTCGGATGAAGGGGGTCTGGGAATCGGAATGAAAAGGCAGGCAGTGAACCCTTATTTGTACGCCTGAAGGTATTCAGGCAGGAATATTTTTCGAGGAATCCAAATTAGCTGAGCAGTAGTTCTGTTCAGTTAGTTACTTCCCCAAGAGGGAGAGACAGCTGACCTGGTACATCACAGACAGTAGGCAGGCCAGCCAAGGATTGACTCCAGGCTCTGCCACTCACAGACTGTGACCACACGAGGGACTGGGCCTGTCTAAGCCCCAGTTTCTAGTTTTACAGTTGTGAAGATTAAACCAGGAAACGAGTGCAAAATTCCAGCTTCATAGAAGTCACTTAATAAATGCAAGTCGCTTTCCACGTAAAAAAACAAAACAAAACAACAAACAAAAACAGGCGACTAGATGTTTGCTGTTTGCTAAATGCTGGGCTGGGAGACCACAGACACTTGTGGAGGCCTGACATGAGGCTCACACATTTAATCCTCACACACTCGGTAGGGAGTTAAATGATGGGTCTGAAAAATAGACGCTTACATCGAAATCCCCTGTGAATGTTACCTTATTTGGAAAAGGAATCTTTGCAGAAGTAATTCAATTAAGGATCTTGAGGATGTCGTCTTAGATTGTCCGACGGGTCTTAAAGCCAATGAAAATATCCTCATAATAAACACACAGGGACACACAGAGGAAAAAACATTGTAAAGATGGAAGTAGGGATTGGACTGAGGTGACCACAAACCCAGGAAGGCCAGCAAAGCCACCAGAAGCTGAGAGATGTGAGAAATGGATTCTCCCTTAGACCTCCCAGAGGGAGACCACCCCCACCTAATTTCCGACTTCTACTCTCCCAAACTGTGATAGAATAAATTTTTCTTGTTTTGGTCACCACACTGGCGATGACTTACTACAGCAAATTAAGGAAATTAATACACCACCCTTGTTCTGTGGACATTTTTGAGCAAGAAACGTCAGAAAAGTTAAGCAACTCCTCGAAATGCAGACAAGTATACATAGCAAGGCCACGATGAAAAAGTAGACCTCCCTCCCAGGAAGACATGCAAATTCTTCTCTGATTGTTATTCCTATTAAATGGCCATCCTTAAATCATTCATAATATCTGTTGAATTTACAAAGAATTTTTATTACTCGAAAATGTTAGAAGAATCATAATGAACATGTCACCAACTCCCATCCATCAACAGGTGGCATCCTAACTTGGCCTTCCATATTGTTGGAATGAATAGATGCAAACATAGGTAGACAACTATTTGAAAGAGCAAAGCATTTAGATTATCCATCTCTGGTTCTAGTTCAGGGTAACGAATAAAAGAAAAAGCTTTACAATAAGGGAAAGTGGGATAATCAAATATTGGACAGACAACCAAAAGACCTGGGAATTACCAGCTGTACATAACAGATATGGGTCAAGTTCGTATATGATCCACAGAGAATCAATAACCTTCTCTCGACTCCATTTTCGTCACCAAAAAAAAAAATTAGGGCTGGAATACGTTATTTCTAGAGTTTCTTCCAACAAGATTTCCAAATATTACCTTTAGGGACATTTCCAGGACATATCTAGAAATTTGTAGAATTAGATACACTTGAAATTTATACCAAGTCGTAGCTTATTTCTATGGCTACCTTGCCAAAAATCATTGGCTAATACAAAATCCAATCAATACTTTAAAAATATCATTCAAGAAAAGACTGAACTAAGTCCATGTTGAACCTTAACAAGCAAGGAGAGATTCATTTTCTAGATGTCAATTTGTCCTGTGATAAGCAAGTTATTCCTACGTGAATAACCCCTGACATTTGACATTATGAGGTGCTTTCATGCACATAATCTTTGATGTCCATCCTGCGAGGCAGGCAGGTGTTGCCGATGATTGTCGGAGGAAAGCAGGTCAGAGCCTGTGAGCCCTTGTCCAAAGTCACACTGCTAATAGAGATCAAGGCCAAGACTGAACCCAGACCCTCCTGCAAACAAAGCCTCCACAGGACTCAGTGCCTGCTGATGACCCCATGGACCTAAAACGTTATAACGTCAGCTACTTTTTGATTTGAATTGGAGAAATGGCTTCCAAGCTTACAGTCAATGCCTCTCATCTCATAACTGAAGATCACTATTTGTCTTTGAAGGCAACAGAGTTTATTTTATTTTTCCCTGGCACCTCCAGCAATGGGTGACACGCCATAGAAACTTCATGAGTAAATGAACAAATGAGAGATTAAGTTAACTTATTAACTTGGCAGTTAAAATCCAGGGAGAAAAAGCAACTTGACCAGAATCACCCAGTCGATAGCACCAAGACAGAATTCATGTGTAGATGCCTCTTGAGGGCAATTGTGAGGGCAACATACATCCGAATCTCTTTATTAAGGGTTTTCTTCAGTTACATTAAATGGTGAGAGGTTTATTTTGCCCAAGGGACAATTTAACATTATAAGAATTTAGAATATAAATTAAAGATATGTGGCATAAGTTCAAAACCACTGCATTTGTATTCTTGAGGCAAGACGAGGCGGGGTGACAGAAGAACATGTCTGGATAAGCTGGAAGTTTTCCCCAAAATACATTTGCGCTATGTCACGGATGTTGGGTCCTCTGTGTTGCACTTACTGCTTCCTCTGCATCCCGGGCTACACTGGCCCATCTTCTTATGTCTCCATTGCCTTCAGTGTAACCTGTCCAGTTACGTAATTGTTCCCTTCACCAGGAGACCTCAGAGGTAACTCACTATGGCATGATGTCGGGACAAGGCCATCCTCTGCAAATCAGACAGAAGCAAAGAGCAAGCACGAGCCACTCCTTCTGCCTGACTCTTGTCCCAGCTCAGGAGGCTGGTGTTGAGGATTTCAAGCCCATGGAGAAAATAAAATGTGTCCTTGGAGCAGTGAGGGCAGAACTCTTGCTGGCTCTCTGCCTCTCCCTCGGGAATATCAAAGTGGGAGAGGAGGGTGCCTTTTTGTGGCATCGGAGCTCCTCCTGAAAGTGGCTGAAATATTTGGGAGCTAGGAAAAGAGGAAATGAAGTTCATGGAATTCACCGACTGTGCTTAGCCTGACCCTCTTGTCCAGAAACAATGAGAGCATTCCAGAAATGAATAGGTCCCCGGGGACCAATTTAATACCTTCATTTCCTTTGCCAAGAGAGGGAGAAAGGAAATACCAAAGGTCACCCAGTGAATTTGTGGCAGAGGTCAGTCCCATCATATTTGCCCAGACTGTCCAAGGCTCACTCACATCTGCCCAACTGTAGCAGGTCACAGGGCATCAGAACCAGAGAACCAAGTATTTAATGATCTCTAGAGTTACGCCCTCTTATTCTCTGTCACCATTAACAATTTTGGCAAACTGCAGGCGCGTAATACGTAGACTTCTATCTGGAAGGTCTTCCGCGTTGATTTAAGAAAAATTGAAAAGTGGATCCCCGTACACACAAGCCATTCAAAGCCTTCATACCTGTTCTCCCGCTCTCTTCATGCCATCCCCTGCCTTCTTCACTCCTGATCTCATTTTCCAAAAGTGTATTCCTGAACTGACTTTTCCAATTTGGCAGCACTGCCCCATCCCTGTCTCTTACGTGAACCTTGAAATGGTTCCCGATTCCAGCCCCGTTAGGTCTTATTTCTTTATTGTCCAGACCTCGGAGGCCCTGGACTTACTCACTGAGGAGAGTCAACAACCAGGATCTGGGCATGACCGCCCGAAATTGGAATCTTTCCAAACCATTTTACTGATTCAAATAATCATAACAGGGAATTTCAATAGTAGTCAGGAAATCCGGACTCTAGCCTCAGTGGTTTGTTCCATAGCCCTTCTTCTATTTCTTTCTATGTTGTTTTCATCGCTTCAGAGGCAATGAAACTTGAGCTCTGGCTTCAGCGCCAAATGAATTAATGAGGTGGGGAAGATCAGACAGGTAACGAGAGAGGCTTTTCTGAATTAATGGTGTCTCTCATCAAATTCATTATGAAGAAATCCACTCCCTGGAGAGTTATTCGGCTAAGCAAATGCTATGCAAACATGAGAAATGGCATTGATTTCCTTACTGTCACAAGCTGTAAACTAACTTATTTGAAAATAGAAAAATAAAATTTCCTAGTCCACTGGGAGCCATTTTTCTTATGATTCCCCTCCCCCTCCGCCCCCACACCTCCTTTCTCTGAATGGAGCATCTCAGACGGGAACATTCTGGAGAACTTTGGAAGATGCTAGACTCTGCCATTTGAAGAACAGATAAAGTGGAACATCGTTCTAGTGTCCCCATCTCATCTAGTGCCTACTTCCCCAGGGGTAACCTGGGTTATCGTTCATTGCTCACCGATTCTCCGTCAGAGGAAATGAGATTAACCCGAACTCTTAACTCTGGATCCCACCCAACCATTAACTACCCACTTCCCTTTCTAATTCTTCCACTATCTGTCTTTTAATTGATTTCTCGTTAATCCCCTGCCCCCAACAGTGTAAGAAACCCCAGACGATCTCCTCGACATGCTCCTGACCCACGATCTCCTGTGCCTATTTACAAACACTTAGGAAAAACAGGCCTCCTTCTTCAGAAACAGAAACCTCCTGGCCCCTTTCATCACTTACCTGGATTCTGCATAATCCCTGGCTTGTGACCCAGCCTCCAGACCTGCTCCTGTCCCTTCTCTGTCTTCAGAGCACAGCCAGCATGAGATGTGGTTTGCTTGGGTCACTCCCTGCCTTAGACTCTGTTTCCTCATTGCCTCCAAAACGCCATGCGTCTTCGAGTCAGTCACAGGACCTGAAACTACCACGCTGATTCTCCCCTTGAATGCACGCACGCCTTTGTTCATTCACACCTTCCTTCCCTGGCTTTAGGAAAGAAATGTCAGGGCAACTTTATTAGCATTCCTCATGGGACTTAATTATGACTGGGCACGCCGAGCCCTCCTTTCACCAGCTTCTTTCCCCGTGAAATGGGAATGTCCACAGCATCTTCAGGAGAGCACAGCCAACTCCAGAAGATCTCTCCAGCTGGCCTCTGTCCGTCTCCAACCACATGTCACAAATGTCATCCCAAGGCTTTGTGGTGATATCTGTATTTTTAATTTTCTCATTCTTCACTTAATCTTTACTCTCTCCATAACCCCTCTCTTCTTAAAAAAAAAAATTTAATGGTTTATTTATTCTTGAGAGAGAGAGAGAGACAGAGCATGAGTGAGGGAGGGGTAGAGACAGAGAGCAGGACACAGAATCCGAAGCAGGCTCTAGGCTCTGAGCTGTCAGCCCAGAGCCCGACACGGGGCTCGAACTCACAAGCGGTGAGATCATGACCTGAGCCGAAGTCGGACGCTTAACCGACCAAGCCACCCAGGCACCCCATATAACCCCTCTCTTTAATGTTAAATTGTACTAGTAACAGTGGTAAAGATAAAAACTAGAATTAACATTTGTATTGTACAATTTTGTACCACATTCAGACACT
Organism: Felis catus; assembly: GCF_018350175.1. NCBI lineage: Eukaryota > Metazoa > Chordata > Mammalia > Carnivora > Felidae > Felis > Felis catus. The sequence continues at coordinate 130,911,435 of NC_058370.1, read as the reverse complement.
GGATTTCCCAAATTGAACTTTTAATTGGGGGGTAATTTCGATCCACATGCAGTTACAAGAAACGATGCAGAGATCTCACGTACCTTTACCTGCCATGCCCCAGTGGTTCACAACTTTGCAATGATGTTGCAAAACGCCAGATGACTACGACGACCAGGCTACTGACATTGATACAGTCAAGATACAAACATTTCCATCACCACAAAGATTCCTCCGGGTGTCCCTTTATAGCCACACTCGTATACCATCTAATCCCCTTCTAAGTAATCTGTTCTAAGCATTACTTAGAGCGAATCTGTTCTAAGTATTACTTCAAGAGTCTTATATGAACGGAAACAGACAGTACACAACATTTGGGAATCGGTTTTTTCGTTTAGCAACAATTCCCTACAGATTCATCCGAGTGATGGCATGTGTCAGGAGTTCTTTTTATTGCTGATGAATGTGTGATGGAACGTGTGGACAAAAGATTGTATAATCACCCATCTATTGAAGGACATCTGAGTTATTTTCAGTTTTTTAGCTACTATAATTACTGCTGCGATGAACATTCATATACTGAGTTTGTGTGAACATAAATTTTCATTTCTCTGGAAGAAATGCCTGGCGAACAATTGCTGGGTCCTAGGATAGCTGCATGTTTAATTTTTTTTCATTGGGCTTGGTGCTGGCAGCTCAGAGCCTGGAGCCTGCTTCGGATTCTGTGTCTCCCTCTCTCTCTGCCCCCTTCCCGCACATGATCTCTCTCTCTCTCAAAAATAAATAAACATTGAAAACTTTTTAAAATTTACATGCAAAGGCATAAGCCCTGGAATAGGTAAAGCAATCTTGAACAAGACAAATAAAGTGGGAGGGGTCCCTCTTCCTTACGAGCAAGGTTACCAAGGAGCTAGAGTAATCAAAGCACCATGGTATTGGAGGGGGACAGATTCATAGACTGCTGGGATGGAACAGAGAACGCAGAAATAGATCCCCACAAAGAGACTCAACTGATTTTTGACAGAGTTGCAAAAGCAAATCAACAAAAGAGAGACTGACTTTTCAATAATTGGACACCCATAGGCAATAAGTGAATGCACGAACTAAAGAGCAAAGAAACAAGTTAAAGGAATGAATGGTTGAATAAATGATTGAATGAATGAGTGAATGGATGAATGAAAACTGATCTAATCCAGCTTAGAGCATTGAGTGCCTTGAAGAGAGAAATCATTTCTGATCTATCTCTGGAGCCTACCCGGGTGGTGGGGACACACACACACTTTGTGGATAGTGAATAAATGAATGGTTTGTGAACGCTTGTGTTAAATAGCAGGAAAGTGGCTAACCATGCATTTGAGGCTCTCTTGAGAAAGCATCTAAGCTGAAATTTCTCTTTGCATCTAGAGGTCTTGGCTCCCTACCTGTAGAAGATGAGGTCTGCACAAACAAATCCCTAAAACTGCTTCACGATCTACATGTCTCTGAAGTTTCAACTGCCATGAGGTCGTCGCGTCTCTCTTCCCTTCCAGCTCACGTGGTCAGGCACCAACTCTCCAGCCACTAAAATAAAGGCACGTAGGCTTTCACAGAAAACCTGGTGAATCCTGATGTTCAGAGATGAAAAGGAGAAAATGAGGACTGCGTTCCCTTGTCATAAAAATTCCTTCCTAGACTGCGGAGTTCCTGTGCATTTGAATGAATTATCTAAGAATCCGTGTTGGTGCTTAATTGGGAGACAGAGAAAACCGCAAAGAATCTGACAAAGGAAGGCAGATGGAATAGAAATGTCTCCAGGCATTGAAAAGTTTGACAAGCAGAAGAGCTTGGGATTTGAAAGACAGCTAATGGAGAACATGAGTCAGCATGAGATAACTAAAAAAGGTTAAATAATTAAGCTTACATAATGGGTATCGGATTGAATATCTAGATTCGGATTTAATTAACATTTCTAACCTCTCTTTGTCAGTAACTATATATTATTCAATTTAAAAATGGAGAACTTCCATTATTTAAAAAAAAAACCATTCATCGACAGTGTGTCCGTGGATTTATTTCCGAATTTAGCAAAAAAGCTATTGTCCTTCCAACTCCCTCCTCCCCCCTGCACACCAGTTAGATTTCTAGAAGGAGAAAAAAATTAAAGAGGCGGATAACCCCGTCATCCTTTTCCATAGGCAACTTGGAATGTAAATATATCATACACTTAATTCATTGGCGTATTTTCTGGATGGCAGGCCCTTCCTAATCAGGTGGCGGGGGGTGTCGTTGCGCTTAATCAGAACTAGTCACTGCTGCCTTTGAGGAGCTCCCAGGCAAAAGGGAAAAATAGATCATTACATGCATGCCATTCAGCTCTCTTCCCCCCTGGTTGCTTGAAGCTTGGCTGCCATCACGAACGACACAGCAACTGTCCAGACCAGGAAGTTCATGACCAACCAATCCCTTTGGTAGAGACAAATGGTCATTGCGGTCCTTCACCCTGGGAAGGTGACGGTACCCAAGACGGAAATCCAGGAAAATCTAGCCAAAATGTGGGAGACGACACCGGGTGTCATCTTTGCCTTGGCATTCGGACCCCATTTTGGCGGTGGTGAGACGACAGGCAACCAGCAGGCAGTACGATTCAAACACCAGCTCTTTCTAGTATGATTCACAGGTCTGCCTTTGGAAGGTGCTCTGGAAACACAAAAAGCTAAATCACATTTGATTCCTCGCTTCCCAGGAGATTACAGTCTAGTAGGACAGGCAAACGCTTATAAATTCATCCCCAAAGGTAAAACTGTACCAGAACTTCCACATAGCCCTTCAGAAATCGGCCCAAGTATCCCTTTCCCCGAGAACTGTTCTATGAAGATTCTCATCAGAGGACTATTATGTGTCTTATGTGTCTTAGACTCTCACTGGACCATATATTTTAACGTTTTACTGTGCCAGTAGAAAGCAGGATTGAACATAATATTAGCATGCTAAGTTCTCATTCACTATCTATTTATGCAAGGAATCTACACTGAGTGTGGATTAGGATCCCATTCCCTCCTTAGCTGTCAAGAATCTCAATGCAAATACAATGTGAGTCCTGACCTACGGGGACTTAGTGTTGGCTTAATGACTTTCTAAGAGCGGGGTACACAGCTCTAACCAGATGTAATCCTGTTTGTAGGGACCGGGGGCTGCACTTCTTAACTAGCTCGTAGCAACCCTCACTTGGCCAGGACACAGAGGGCATGCGGATAATTGCTGCCAATCCAGAGTCCCGTTCCGCTGCTGGGTTGAATCAGTGGCCAAGCAGGAGAAAGCAACGGGAATTGATGTGGTTTGAAGCGTCGGGGTTCAGGGCCAATGGCCAGGAAAGAATTCTTGAGACGTCTTCGTTGCAAAAAAAAAGGCGGTTTTATGAAAGCACGGGGCCAGGATGCCTGCGCAGAAAGAGCTGCACGGGGGTTGTGGTGGGTGATGGATTATATACCTTCCGGTTGGGACAGGGTTAGGGATAGCGTAAATCTCTCAGGTGTTTTGGAAACAAGGACCTTGAGAGGCTAGCTGCTGTTAGGAAAAGGTCATTCATTACTGTTTGATAAAAGCTCAGTCATGAGACCCTTCAGATGTATTATCAGTGGGCTTGGAGTATAATCGCCAACCCATATCTTGGGGTGGGGGGTGGGGTGGGTAGAGATAGAAGAAGTTTCCAAAGGAATTTCTATATGTTACAGTAGACTTACAGGATCCCGGGTGGTCCGGATAATGTTACGCTAAGATTGCCTTTTGCCCCCAGCAAAGTGTCATCATCAAGGCCGCTGAGCTCCTAGCGTAAGGTCACTCTACTTGACCTGAGGACCAGAGAGGCTGACTCAAGGGCTGTAAGCTTTAAGGAAATTTAATTTTTTCTTTTGCCTTGGTTTTCCACATCAGAATCGCCCTGTTCTCTGGAACAGAACCGCCAAGAGGACTCTCCTCGGTACACACTTGGGTAAATGAAATATTTAGCAGAAGAGTGGAAAGACAAGTTTCATGTGCTATAGCCAACTCTCGCTGGATGAAGCATCGCCCCCTGCCACCCTCTCGCTGTTCCCTGGGGATTTTTCTGGATTACGTGTTGGAGTATAACACAGTTTTGAAGCTTTTCCATCTCGGCAAGCATGCATATGTATTCATGAACACCAGCAAGAAAAAAGACCAAAATAAAAACACTTTTTAAAGAAAAATTGAGAGCCCTTGCTTCCCTTTGCCGTCAGGAACACAGTTCTGGGGTGAAGTGAGTTTCCTGTTGTTCTGGAAGCAGGAAAGTTGGTGCCTTGTGCACTGTCTTATGTGCCTCCAGGGAGGGCCTCTGCCAGGCAGTACAGCAGAGAAGCTCTCTCCGGGCACCCCTGTGTGCTCGGGGACAGGGGCCAGCTCCAGGGGGGCTCCCTGGATCCAGCAGCAGGTGGCTCACAAATGTTGCAGGTCGCGGCGGGCACGACCCCAGCCAGTTTCACAGTCTTGGTGGTGGCATCTTGAGGGGAAGCCAAGCTCCTTCTGTGACAGTCCGGGTGGGATCATCCTATACCTCAGTTTGCGTGGCCTCCCCTGCTTCTTTAAAAAAAAATTTTTTTTTAATGTTTATTTATTTTTGAGACGGAGAGCGACAGAGCACGAACAGGGGAGGAGCAGAGAGAGAGAGAGGGAGACACAGAATCCCAAGCAGGCTCCAGGCTCTGAGCTGTCAGCACAGAGGCTGACGTGGGGCTCGAACTCATGGATCGCGAGATCACCGCCTGAGATGAAGCCAGAGGCTTAGCCGACCGAGCCGCCCCGGTGTCCCCGGTGTCCCCTGCTTGTGAATCAAGCCATCGGCTTCCTGGAATGGGACACACCTCATCGGGAGAGCATCTGCCCCAAAGCAAGGCAACGTGTCTTCTCCAGAAAGAAAAAAAACAGTGAAAAACCGTAACACCCAGGGACATGCGGGCCCACTGAGCTCAGCCTCTGAAATACCGGAGGCAACAGGACCCGGGTGTGAGCGCTAACTCTACCGCCAGCTGAGCGACCATGGACCAGTTAATTTACCTCTCTGAGCCTTGGTCTCCTGATCTTTCCAGCAGAAATAACGGGCGCACCTACCCTTCGCCGAGGCTCTACAAACGGCGATTGTGAATGCAATGCCGGAACACATGAGACAGGCCACTTCCATTTCCCCGCCGTGGGAAGTGTCCACACCGCACACCGAACCCCGAGGCGGGACCCCGGCCACGGCGCTCTGCGCCTGGGGGGACACAGGCATGCCACACAGTCGTGTTGTTCCTCGGGAAGGAGCTCCAGACCCAGACCCACCGCCGTCTTCAATTCCCTGGCAGCTATGGCTGCAGAACCTCCAACTCAACACATCCACACTCGAACCTGGAATCTTCCAGAGTCCCCGCCTCAGTCCGTGATGTTGTCGGGCTTCTGGCCACCCACGCCAGAAGCCCAGGGTGCTTCCCGCGCCCGTTCCTCGTGCTCTGAACCAAGTGATCGGTGGGTCCCGCCGGAGCGACCCCCTCATCACATCTAGAACCCGGCGCCGACCCTTGCACCCCTCCACCAGGCAGGCTCCCCGGCCCTCACCCCCTCGGCAGGCCTCGTCTCCAGCCCTAGGACCCGGCGCTGGTGGAAAACCAGGCCTTCCCAGCTCGCAGCCACGCGAGTGGCCATCCCGGCACACAAACGCGATCGCAGCCAGCTCTTCCTCCAGATTCTGCTCCGGGGAGGAGTCACCTCCTCCTGGTGACTTGCGAGGCACCCGTGCTCTGGACCCCGAGGTCTCCGCCCTCTTTCCCGCCACGCCCCTCCACCCATCCTGCATCCCAGCCACCTGACGACACCGCTGTCACTGGGTGCACAGGGTCCTCTGCCTGGAATACACTTTGCCCCCTGGGTCCTCCTGACAAAGTCTCCTTCAATTATTAAGGTTCATCTGACCGTCACCTCCTCTGTGACTCTCTCAGCCTGGCCTTTGGTACGTGGGAATATCCGTCTGCCTTCCTGTTGTTTCCGGGGCTGTGGTCCCCAGGATGCACTTTCGGCCTCCCAGCTACGCTGTGTATTACACCCTAATGGGCAGGATGGTACGTTGGTTTGGTTTCAAGTCGCAGCACCCAGGACAGGGCTTAGAACGGAGCAGGTCATCATAAAATGCTTAATGAATGAATGAAAATCATTACTTAATTAATGAAGGGCAAAGGTGAGGTTCTTTCCTCACGGAGATCAATACAAAGCCATTAGAGGACACACAGGGAATAGTCTGCCTCGGATGCTATTAACCCAGGGAGCTGGGTGGGCCACTTCCTGACCCCTCAAGTCCCGGCCCAAACGTCACCTTCCTGGTAGGTCCTCACTGGTCACTGTATTTAAAGAATCCTCACCCTCCACTCCACATTCTCCTTTTCCACCTCATTTTTTCTCTGAAGCCATTGTTAGCACGTAGCTTAGTTTTTTCTTTTCTTTCTCCTTCCTTCCTTCTTTCTTTCCTTCTTTCCTTCCTTCTTCTCTTTCTCTTTTTCTCTCTTTTTCTCTCCCTCTCTTTCTTTCCCTTTCTTTTTTTCTTTCTTTCTCTCTCTCTCTCTTTCTTTCTTCTTTCTTTCTCTCTCTCTTTTTCTTTCTTTCTTTCTTTCTTTCTTTCTTTCTTTCTTTCTTTCTTTCTTTCTTTCTCCCCCCCAACTAAAACGTAAGCCTTAGGAAGGCAGGAATTTTGCCTGTTTTCTTGTTGCTGTATCTAGAACGATGCCTGTCAAATCTCAGATGTTCCACGCATGTTGTATTGTAGATGAATGAAAGAATGTGAGGTCTTAACTATCTGTGATGTGGCTGACAGTTTTGTTAGAAAAGGGATGAACCACTTTAGCCTAAAGGCTCATGGCTCCCTTGAAGTTGAAGTTCCACTAATCCCCTTTTAATAGGTTCCGTGTATCAGAAAAGAAAAAAAAAGAATATCCTCTCTTTTGTTGTCATGTTAATTCATTTTTAGATTCAGAGTGAACCGATGAAGGGTCAGATTGCTATCAGTATAAAATTAAAATATTAGGGGCGCCTGGCTGGCTCAATCGGTTAAGCGTCCGGCTTCAGCTCAGGTCACAGTCTTGCAGTTCGTGAGTTCGAGCCCCACATGGGGCTCTGTGCTGACGGCTCAGAGCCCGGAGCCTGCTTCAGATTCTGTGTCTCCCTCTCTCTCTCCCCCTCCTCTGCTGGCGCTCTGTCTCTGTCTCTCTCTCATGAATAAATAAACGTTAAAATTTTCTTTAATTAAAATATTAAACCAAGTTGCTCTGGAAACAAGTAATAGTGACAATGAGTATCAATAGCAAGGCTAATACTTGCTTGGCTTTTACTATGTGTTAGGCCCTGTCCTAAGCCTATTACCATATACTAATTTATGTAATCATCAAACTAACCCTGTGGATCAGAATTATTATTATCTGCATGCTACAAAGCAGAACAGTGAGGCGTGGAGAGGTTAAGTGAGTCACTCAGTGTCACAGAATTGCACTGTGAGGAGCCCAGGACTCGTGCTCAATCACAGGAAATAAAGTAGTTGCAGCAAAGGGATTGGATTCCAAGTTCTGCCTCTCAACAGAGGAGTCGCGTGAGCAAGAAACTTAATCTTCTAACCATCAGTAACCTCAGCTGTAAAATGGGGCGACTGTGTCCATTCATACGGCTGGCGAGAGGCAGAAAAGCAAAGATGCGTGAAAATACCATCAAAATGTGAGCTAAGGTTACTCGGTTGGGTAATATTGTTGCATTAATGCTTCCTTCCGTCACCTTCCGTGTTGTCACGGTATCACGATTATTACGTTATTGCTTTCATCCCATTCCAGGAAATAAACGCTGTTATCATTTGCCATTAATCCATGTAACCCGGGTACATTTGCCTGGAGTTGGCTGCGCTAAAGGCTGAGGTTAGAGTCTCTTCCTGGCAGGGAGAGGAGGTCTCCTCCGACCACAGCCAGCCAAATGCCATACCAAAAGCTCTCCATCTTTGTAACAGTGGAAGCGCCTAGTGGTTGGGGTTGAAAGGTGTGGATCTGAAGGAGACTCACCTCCGCCACTTGACGAAGGTCTCTTGCCGGTGCTCAAACACGTCCTGCCTCAGGGTCTCCATACTTGCCAGTTCTCTACTTGACATGCTCTCCCCGTCCCTCTTTGAGCCGGTGAATCCTAAGGGCACGTGCTACTCCCCAAGGCCTGCACAGGGTCCCCTGTTCTGGGCTCACATGTCACCCCAGGCGTCTCCACCGGCATGGCCACGGCTGTGATGAAATCATCATTTGCATAAATGCTAAACGTCTGCCTTCTCCATTAGAATTAAGTTTGAGGAGGTCAGGGACAATCTCCTCTTTTTCGACATCGGAACCCACCCAGTACCCATCGTAATTACAACCCCTCACGTGTAGAAGGTGCTGGTTAAAATCCTTTGAGTGAAAGAAAGCACCAGTTGAGTCACCTTGGGGAAGCCCTAAGCTCCCCGAGCCTTGGTTTCCGTATATATGGTTAGGCTCTCCCTGGCCAATTGCCATGGCGAAGACTCGTGGAATCTGAGAGCTCTCTAGACACAAAACATTGACGTTGTACTTGAGACCGAGGTGCCACAATTTCTATGCCAAGCATTTTAGGAGGTGAAAAGTGTGTTTGAAGACACAGACGAACTGATGTCCATATCAGGCAGTGGGTTAATTTGGAGGAATAGAGGACACACGTTGATTTGAAGGCAGAAGAAATCCCCAGCTCCCGAGTCTCTTTGCAACTGTTGGAACCCTTGCGGTGCAAATCAGGTTCCTTGGGAGATATATTGAAACGTTGCCGTCCACTAAGTGGTGTTTCACGTCGGCCGCCAGGATGAATTCTAACGTACTGGAAATAGAACGAAAAGGGCTCCGTGCTAAATTATTTATTGCACGTGACATCCGGCCCCAAGCAGTGATGTTTTTAGGTTCCACAGAGGTGGCTGTGTATAGTCTATCGTCATTACATAAAGGAAACTCTGACAATCTACATTATAAAATATAAATTATCCATCATCAACCGCCGAAGAGCACACAGGCTTCTTTGATTGTTGCGGTACAGAAGGCTAGAAGTAAGTGTGGGCATCTTTCCCCAAACATCGGGTCCAGATTTGCCATAAGGATCCACCAACTGATTCTCTTTTTTCGATTCCCTGGAATATGTGCAAGGTACCTCTCCTCTCCTCTCCAGCTTCCCAATGTCTACGGAGAGAGTCGGGCTCCAGAAAAAAAAATCTCAAAGGGGGTGGAAATACAGAATAAGCCCCTTAGAAAGCTTCAGGTTATGAAAGACAGATTGAGAAAGGCTTTCACATTCCTCCCTCTAATTGCAACCGGTTTGGGGTTGAGGGAGATTCTACAGAGGGAAACACCCCATATACCTTTTTTTTCTTTTTTTTTTTTTTTAATATATAGATGTAGATACTTTTTCTTGCTGAGAAGGTACCTCTCGTCTCCAAATTTTTATTCTCTTGCTTCACTTCTACTTCCTTTGGTCTCTTCCTACTATTATTTAACCGAAGGGTTAATTCATTTGGTCATTTCCTTAGCAAACAGTCTAATCCCTTCCATCAGCTAAGTTCACTGCGCGTACAGAAAGCCCCCCTGACCTCTGCGCCCCAACCAAGTGCAAAGGTGAGTGGGAAACATAGCGCTGTCCGCTGTTCTGGCAGAGCACTGCCAGTCCGTGCCACCGGCACCTGAAAGGTCAAGGAGGATTTCGACAGGCAAAGACGTGAGCGCTAAGCCAGCAGCATGAACAAGAGCTCAAAGACGGAGAATGATGAAAGTAATATTTTAAAAACCTACTGACTGGGGAGGAACTGCAATAAGCCCCGAGACACCTTATGAATGTGTCTAGTGCCTCAAGGACAGTAAGTCGGCTTAGAGAAAGGGACAAATCATCGAACGGGCAGGCCTGCGGATACACAGATTGGCACCTACAGCCGAGGAGCTCAGGCATTATTCCATATCCATGGAGAGATGCAAGTCGAACTTGGACCCTGGTGCTCTCAGCATCCTGTTCTCCTTCCAGCCGGGCAATGAAGGGACCACGTCAGGTATTGCGGACAGGTGGGGGCCCTGAGGGGTGAGGGTGACAGATACCTCTGCTGAGACGCCTGTCCCTGTAGAGCGGTCCTTTGGAGAGTTCCGCCCTTGGCTTTCCCTCACCTGGGAATTTAGTCTGCCGTGTTATAAATCCGCAGCCTCCATCCTGACAACGGGGATGCATAGGGGAGGGGAAAAAGAGGCGTGCTCACCTTGCGGGGCTGATGGCTCTTCAAAAAGTGTGCATGGGCTAACACAAGTGAATTCAAAGCGTGAAGGCGAGTTGGAACGCATCTAACAACCCTTGCACGGTAGCAGTGAGGGCACAGAAGCCACGAAGCTGCATCCATGCAAAGGGCATCACGCCTGACCACAGAGCATCACCAAGTATGTGAGCAGATGCCACGTGCTATGGAGAAAAGGGAAATTTCATAGCTAAAGAAGGATCAGAAATGCCAGGGTGTTGGGCAAGGTGTGGGGACGGAGGTGTAATTTTGACTTTTCATTTTTTCAATATTTACCCATTCATTATTTTTGAGAGAGAGAGAGATAGAGAGTGAGCAGGGGAGGGGGAGAGAGAGAGGGAGACACAGAATCCCAAGCAGGCTCCACACTGCCAGTGCAGAGCTCAATGCGGGGCTCGAGCCCATAAACCATGAGATCGTGACCTGTGCTGAAACCAAGAGTCGGACGCTTCACCGATGAGCCGCCCAGGCTCCCTGGGGCGTAATTTTTAAATGGAAGGGTCAGAGCGGTCCTCGGTGGCAAGGTGACATTTGCGCAAGACGTGGAGGGGTTCAGGGGTTCATCGTGTGGGCGTTGGAGGAAGATGGCATTGGGGCAGCCGGCTAAAAAGGCTCTAAGACAGGAGCCAGCCTGACCGCGGACGAACAAGGAGGCTGGAGCGGCTGGAGTGCAGGGTGCAGGGGGGCAGAGGGAGAGGAGAGAGAGGAAGAGCCATAACAGGAACCAGGGGACCCAGAGTGCTGTAGGCCTCTGGAAAGACGCCGGTTTTCACCCTGGTGTAACGGGAGCCACTGGGACTGCAGCCCGGCACGACACGGAGACCCAGCTTCGCATTTCGAGAAGATCACTTTGGCTGCCAGGCTGAGCACAGACCGGGGGTGCTAGGGGTACAGGTGGGGAGGCCACGGACAGGCTATTGCAGTGATCCAAGCACGAGCGATGTACTAAAAAGGACTAGTAATCAGAACATAATTTCCAGACACACGCTTGATAGATGCCATCAGTCATTCATACGGAAGCTGTGCCGAGGAAATATTAAGAACCCCCATTCTATTTTTCAGATGACAAAATTGAACTCAGAGAAGTTAAGGCCATCCTCAATGTCACGTATTTAGTCAATGGCACAGCCAGGTGTCCAGCCTGACTCGAAGGCATTGGCGCCTACTGGATACAGTGCACCGTGGAGGAATCCCCACGCTCAAGAGCTTCAGGCCGGCAGCTGACCAGCTGGGAGGAGCCAATGTGCCAGCAGACAAAGGACAGGAAGAGGCAGCAGGGGTGTCCTCTTGTGCCTAAAGCAGACCCTGCTCCCCCCAGATTTCCCCTAGATGCCCCAACGAATATACTTCTCAGGGGCAGACCCATGAGGCCCTGGGCGTAATTTAAAAAGTCACGGAGTCAAACATGGAGAGTCAGAAGAAAACAAAACACTCAACAGAAAAAGAGGAAAATACATCAGGCCGACTCCAGAATGTAGAGGAAAAAGATCCGAAGAGAGGAGATCGGTGCTCTTTTCTCTATCTCTCTGCTGGAACATTCTCTCTCCTCCTCTCTCAGTTCCCCGCCCCCCCCCCCCCCCCCCCCACCGAGGGGCTCATACGGCCTTGCCCCTTCTCCCCGGCCTGGCAAATAACGCCGATGGAAAGCTGATGAGCTGTGCAGACCCCAGGCCCGTCTGCCAGGCCATCTATTCCTGGCCTTTCCCTGGCCACCGCCTGCACGGCCCCAGGATGACGTTGCAACTCCAGGCTCCCACCTCCATGGCTGTGGGCTCCAGGTGGCCAAACAGTTTCTAGAATTAGAGAAGGCAAGGCTAGAGGAAGGGAATGCTGGGTGGCTTTCGCTCTCGTCTTCTCTCCGGCCTCAGAGTGATTTACCAGCCGAACTGGTGACGTGCCCCTGACCTTGGGCAGCACAGCTCTGTCCCTCTGCCGTCCACTTTGGATGACTTTCCTCCTTCTGCGAATCTCTAGGTCACTTTGATCTACCTGTAATCTATTCTAGCTGGCTTCGCCTATCTTTCAGCCTCCATAGAGCTAATTCCCTGGATTAAATCCCTCCTGTTTTGAATGCTTAAAGCAGCTTCTGTTTCTCTTGAATGAGACGCATTCAATGAGCATTTGAATGAGCATACATTCAAACCAGAGAAAGCCATGCCCTGACAATGTGCCGCCTTAAAACCAAGGCAAGGTTTAAACGTCGAAGTACCTGCCTTAAAGACGAGTTCCATAACGGATTTATCATTTAACGGTAAAAAAATCTGTTTCGATAGAAGTCAAAGTGTTTACGGTCAGGAAGGTAATTTCCAAAGAATAATCACCAGTTTCTTTAAAAGTCTTTATAATGAAGTGAGACACATTATAATCCACACATTTTCCAAAAGGTTCATCAATATTTAATTTTCTTCCAAAAACCACATTAGGATTAACATTACAAAGGAAACAGGTTTTTGTTCCAAGGAAAAAATGTATCCCTGTGATGTGGTTGTTTTATCTGATCGCTCTGTTAGCATAATATGGTGGAGGGGAGTATATTTATACTAACAACAGATTCTTTTTCTGAATTTCTACCCCTTGCTACTTTTACAAACTAAGCATCATTTTATCAGCAGGAAGACAGTACATAAAACTTAGCAGCAGTCGGACACATTCCCTAATGTTTGCCTAATCTTTGGGTGATCTCAAGGGAAGGTAATGGAAGAATTTTAATAGTTAGCACGGGTTATGTGAATTTCTCCTTTCGATACCTGGGTCAGCTAACACTTCACAAGATGTTCTGGAACAAGAACCTCATGAGCATGCCCAGAATCTCGTCTCCACTCTCTTCGGAACCAATCTGCAGCTAGTGCCTAAGTGCTAAGCTTTAATAGATATGCTCTTAATAATTAATCATTTCCTTAAAGTGCTCGGGTTTTTCTGATTCATATTGAGTGGAGTATATATTTGGCAACTCTACGCCTAGGGGCCCCAAACCAAATTGTGATCTATCCCTGTCCCTGTGAGATTCTGGTGGAAGAAGCTAGAAAGGTGTGCTCTCTTAACCCCTGAAGAGAAGGCTGGGATTATTTACGTCACCAGAAGGGGCCCATTTAGCCCCGATTAGAATACTATGGGCACTAGTCAGCACTCCCGCTGGTCAACATGCGCGGGGGTCCCCACGTTGTGCCTTTGCTCACACTGCTGCCTTCCTCACTTGACCTTGCAACTCAATACTCCTCTCTGAAGAGTCGGCCATCATTGCCTCCTCCAGGAAGCCTCCCTTGACTCCACCCCAGCCCCAGCCTTGTTCTGGAGCCTCCCCTCCGCTTCCTTTCCACAACTCTGCTTTCTCCTGCCGTTGATTCCAAGGTGATCTCCTCCTGAGTAGGCAGCCCCCACCCATGACCCGGCTCCTGCAGAGCAGGGACTGTCTCCATAGTCCAGCGAGCAGGGGAAACAGCTTCTCGATACAATGTTTCGTGAACACAGCTGAACCCAGCTGAGCCCAGCGGCTGATCGCTTGCGCAGAATAGATCTTGCCTGGGGCAAACCCACAGGAGGCAACAGCTCCTCCCGCCCCGGTGCTCCATGACCATTTCGGGACACAGCTGAACATTCATCTCTGTTCTGCAAAGTCGCTTGTGTGGGTTTGCTGCGTGCATTTTTCCTTTGCTTTTTGGCTTTCTTCCTGTAAGAATTACACAACCTCCTGTCCTCCCCTTACCTCCTCCTCCTCCTGCACTGCACTGCGCTGCACCTCCGGCTCTGAAAAGCTATGAATAAAGAAAGACAGCTGGTACTTCAGGATCCTGTTACTAATTCAATACGGGCATACCTTTCCCGTGAGTCCTGCCGAGCCCCCTGTTCTTGAGAATGGCAAAGCCAAAAATCAGTCTTTCCCCGGCGCCCCCCAGGAAAATTCAGATGTCGAGTCCTGCAGGGGCCCTCAGGGCGCAGACCCGCCCCGTGTTTTATGGGACCCTGTGGGATACACACAGTCAGACATGGGTTGGGCTCTTAGCAGGTCGGCCTCTTCACTTCTAAAACAAGGTCAGTATTGGGGCACCTGGGTGGTTTAGTCAGTTACCCAACCTCCGCCCAGGTCATGATGTCACAGTTCGTGAGTTCAAGCCCCGCGTCGGGTTCTGTGCTGACAGCTTGGAGCCTGGAACCTGCTTCGGACTCTGTGTCTCTCTCTCTCTCTCTCTCTCTCTCTCTCTCTCTGCCTCTCCCCGACTCATTCTCATTCTTTCTCTTTCTTTATTTCTTAAAAAAAATGAATAAACATTTTTAAAAATTCTTAAAAAATTAATCAAATAGGGTCAATATCATATATTGCACAGTGTTCCAGGGAGGATTAATAGATCATTTCTGCAGGGTCTGGCACCTAATGTTCAAAAATGAGTGGAAATAATAACAAAGAGGATGATAATAATAGCATTTGTATTCCAAGTCATTACGGGTTAAATTTGATCCTCCCCAAATTCACATGTTCAAGTCCTAACCGCCCCCCCACCCTGTACCTCACCATGTGACCTTATTTGGAAAGAAGGTCTTTTCAGCGGTAATCAGATTAAAATGAAGTCATTAAGATGGGACCAAATCCAGTATGACTGTGTCCTTATAAAATGGGGCGATTTGGACACAGACACGTACTCAGGGAGGGCTCCATGCGAAGATGAAGGCAGGGGTCCCCGTGATGCTTCCACGAGCCCAGGACCACCAAGGATTGCCAGAAAACCACCAGCGGCGGGGGGCGGTGGGGGGAGAGGCTGGAACAGATCCCCCCTCACAGCCTTGGAAGGTAGCAACACCCCTGACATCTTCATATTGGACTCGTGGCCTCCAGAACTGTGAGCAAATACATTTCTGTTATCGACGCTCCCAGTCTGCGGCAGCTTACCTTTGGCGAAACTGAGCACAGACATGTCAGACAAGTGCCCAAGGTAGCAGAGCCACGAGCGGAGAGCCAGAAGCGCGACATCCATGGGGAGCACCTGCCGCCCCCTCCAGCCCCCATCCTCAAGGCCCCTTCTTGTTTCCCCCAGCTAACCTTGGCATATTCCCATCTCCTACCTCGAACTTCAGTTGGAAATGACATCCTTCCCACAAGAGATTCTGATTTAACTGGTCCAAGGAGGGACACAGTCCTTGCATTTTTCAAAGCTCTCCAGATGCTTTGCATGGGCAAAGTGAAGATACAGCACGGGGCCAAACACCCCTTCCAGAAGGTCACGGCTGCTTTCCCTGACGTCCGCCATACTCAATTCAGTGGGTGCTTCAATGAGTGGGGGTTAGCGAGTTGGTTCCCAGGTCAATCCACAGCTGCAATGTTCCAGACCATATTGGACCCATCTGTGGGTCGTGTGAACTTAACCATGAGAGTTGCCTGACTGCTCAACATCTCTCTCCCTCCTGTTCTTCCCCCCTGCCCCCACCGCTGCTCCCACGCTCTGTCCAGGGCCACCGCCTCCTTGTATCAGAACTCACTTAGCTCTCTACCACGGGGTTCTGACTCACCACACCTCCATTTCTTTTCCTAAGTTTTTAAATAAAAAAAAAATGCCCACAGTTCATTCTCATACCTATCCAAAAGTGAATGCAAGCCCTCTAGTGTGGCCAGAGTGTTCTTTCTGGGGCAACAACAACAACAGTAATAATAAAGCAATCAAGAGTCAAAAAAAAAAAAATCGCCCCCCCCCCCCCAGTTAAAAACAATTGAGTGCCTCTCCATCACGGATTTCAAAAACTCCTTTTGTGACTCACCATACCTGTTGCTATTTTCACCCCTTTCCTTCTATGCTACTCGGCCACACGCGGAGATTTGCTGCCCTAATCAAAGCTCTTTTCCAACAACAGGCTTTCTCCTGCCTCCCAAGCCAACCAGACTACTTTCTGGCACTTGGTTCAGTTCGGGAATCTCCTTCCCTGAACCTGCCCCCATACAGACTCTCCCCCCCAACCCCCACCGCGGGAGCTCCCACTTGCACTCTTGGTTGGGTGAGTGTGATTATGCGTCTATGTTAGCAGTCAGTCCCCCGCCCCTGTGCAGTCCTGGGAACATCAACTGTCCTGTGCGTGTCTGTGGGGCCACCACTTAGCCCAGCATCTGGTACAGATTAGATGCCCGGCAAATATTTGCAGAATGAATGAGTAAATCATATTAATTGATATTTACTAGTGCTTTACAGTTTACAAAGTGTTTCAAATGGCAAAGGGTAGGAATAAAAAGGAAAGAAAGATCACGCGGCTCTGGTGGCCATTTCACCGAGGCTCCTGCCAACCCAGACTCAATTTTCAATGAGTTATTGTTCTCCGGGGGCCTGCAGTGGAGACACAGCAGCCAGGGGAACATGTTGGTTCTTGGACGAAGGGGAACGAGTTCTCACATCCTGGTGCAGAGCAGGCCTGGCTTCATCTTCCTGCCATTTGATGGACACCGTGACCCGTGGCCACCCCGTCCTCCAGGCAAGAGCCCTGAATGCTGCCATTTACAAGGAAAGGTCAGCACGATTAGCGCATGTGCTGATGGCTGCACAGACAGGTGGTAGGGATTCCATCTGTCAGCAGAGGCCACGGCCTGGAAACAAAAGGCTGTTTCCTTGTGGTTTGCTCAAGCTCAAGGCTCCTAGGGAGTCTTCCTTGTCCATTTGGGGCACTGAGCCCGTTGCCAAGACTTCTGGCGAAGCCACTGGGGAATGGTGAGGGACAGGGGATTAAGGTCACACAGAAGGAGGACTGGCTTTAAAGTAGCTCCTGGGCAGGACCTCCCAGCTGAGGGCCCCAGAGAGGCTAACAGAGTGATAGGCAGTGGGCATAATCCCAGACGGGTCTGCCGTCCAACTGCTCCAGCTCCTTAAATACACCCAGCGTGGCCCCCCCCAGGCCCACGTGGTACCAGCATTAGAAGTCACCACTGTCACCCACATTCTGCCTTTGGAATTGTGCCAAGCCACGTCCAGTCTGTCCACTTCTCTCTTGCTTCTATTTCTCTTTCCTTCCAGGCTTCACACCCCCTCTTGGCTTCATCTCCCTTTGGCTCCAATTCTGAGTCAACCTCCGTGGATCAGCGCTTGATTCCGGGTTAGCAGTCTCAGCTTCCGGGGCCACTGCCCCCCCCCACCCCTGACCCTGCCTCCCCACTGTGTCTCCGGCACATCCAAGGACGGATCTGCTTGCCTCTGCTCCTGGCTTCCCGTGCTGAAACCACAGCAAGAGACCGCCCCAGCTCCCCTGAGCACTGGCTCTCGTCTAGCTCCTTCCAGCCCACCCAGCCCCCGCCTAGCAGGGAGAGAAGTCTGACTCCGAAGGTGTTTCTGGCCCACCAGGTGGCACCAAGCCCAGGCTTGGTGCCTAGCTCTAGTCACACCTTCACCAGAAGCTGCAACCATGTCTTTGAAATCAGGCAGGTGGCTCTCACAATGCCAGGGCAATAGATCAACATAGCTGGCTAAGATACTGCTGTTTGTCCCAATTATAGCTACCTATATTTCAGATATAGTTGCTCTGCTAGTATAATGTTGACCAGGAAGCCTAGAAGTTGAGATACATATATATTTTTAATATATATTTATATATATTTATACATATTATATATATATTTATATATTTATGTATATTTATATATATTTTATATATATTTACACATATTTATATATTTATGTATTTTTTACATATTTTATATATTTTTATATATTTTATACATTTATATATTTATATATTTTATATATTTATATATTATACATATTTATGTATATTTTTATATATTTTTATATATTTTTATATATTTATACATGTTTATATATTTATATATATTTTTATATATATTGTATATTTTTATATATTTTATACATGTTTACATATATTTTTTTCTTGCTGTATCTTTAGATAATCTACTATGCTAACTTAATCTACCAAGGAGGTAAATCGCACAAATGGACCACAAAGCAACAGTCTGGAAGTGGGAAAACTAATACCCACGGTGCTGAGACTCTTGGGAGCTTAGTGAGACGGAATCTACAGTTAGCAGTACACAGTAGGCTGATTCATCCCAGCCTCTAAGTCTTTGCCTGTACAGTATACTCTTCTGGAATGTATTCATTTCTATTTTGTCTCTCTAAGTCCCATTTATCCCTCCAGGCCAGAAATAAGGCAATAATTCCTCCAGGAAACTTCCTTACCCTTTCCAGTCCATACAGATCGGGCGTTTCTAATTCACGTCCATGTTGTTAGAAGCACCCATTTAGGAGATCAGAGAAAGGTACTATACTTGATGTCCAAGAATGGCAGCCGATTGATAGTTAGAGTGCTCTCCCGGCTCCACATTATTCCATGGTCGTGTTAGACCAGCCCGCGGCTATACTGCTTATAAACACTATAATCCGTAGAAGTTTTTTTGAGAGATGGGACCACTCTTCCTTGTAGTTCTAGAGTCAGGATCATAGCAGAATCCCAGGCTGCGGTAACAGCAAACCGGGTGGCTTTAGACAACCTAAGTCTAGTCTCTCATGGTTCTGGAGGCTGGAAGTCCAAGATCAAGGTGCTGTATAGGCTGTGCTCTCCCCAGAGCTTTTCAAGAAGGTTCTTCCCTTGTCTCTTCTCGCTTTTGGTGACCCCGAAGCTCCTTGGCTTCCATCAGCATCAATCCCATCTCTGCCTCTGTTACCACATAGTATTCTGTGTGTGTGTGTGTGTGTGTGTGTGTGTGTGTGTGCTTTGGCCTGAGTCCTCACCAGAATCGCCCTGAACAACCGTATTTCTACCAAGAGTCTCTTCAAGGCAATCCAGGCTTTTTCTGGCCTGTCCCTCAAAATCCTTCCAGCTTCTACTCATTACCCAATTCCAAAGTCACTTCCTCATTTGTAGGTGTTTGTTACAGAGCACCTCACTCTTCATACCAAATTTGTAGCCATCAGGATTTCCTAGGGGAAAAAAACCAATGGTGGGGTCCAGGTAGAGGTTGCGGCAACAGCAGAAAAAAAGAAAAAAAGAACCAGTAGGCCAGTAGAGAGAGAGAGAGAGAGAGTGAGAGAGAGAGAGAGAGAGTGTGTGTGTGTGTGTGTGTGTGTGTGTGTAAATACATAGATAGATGATACATAGTTACATAGATACATAGGTAGGTATTTATTTTAAAGAATTGGTTCGCACAAGTCTGAAATTCACAGCACACGTTGGCAGGTTGGAACCAAGGCAGGATTCGTATGCTGCAGTCTTGAGGCAGAATTTCCTATTTTCCAGGAAACTTCAGTTTTTATTCTTAAGGTCTTCAACTCATTGGTTGAGCCCTCCCCCCAGCATGATCGAGGGTAATTTCCTGTACTTAAAGTCAACCGTTAATCACATCTACAAAAATCTTCACAGCGTAGTAGTTCCTATCCCGTCAGAACCCCCTCCGCCCCCTTGCAATCAATGTTACTATCAATCCCGACCAATTTTCCATCTTTGAGCCCACTCACTTCTGAAGCCCACTTCTAAGTTAGCACCATTGATCTCAGAGGCTTGGGGTAGAAAGATTTGATGTGTATTATAATAAACGTGCTACTCTCAGTCAAAAGACATCTATTGGAAGGTATGTACCCAGTTGTTTGAGAGAAGAAATATTGCCTCCTTTGCATGGTACAAAATAAAATAATAAACCGCCTTGTTAGGCATAAGCTGGAAGCAAACAGAGGGCCTTCGGCACATCATAGTGCCAACCCCATGAGTGGTTTGAGTTACCTGGTGAACAAATTGAACAGAAACAGAGTGATGGGGTGTAATGAGCACACACAGATGCCACTTGAATCCTGTACAGATGGCGGCCTTTTTCCAGGCACTTTGTTTTCTTTAGCCCCAAAGTCTTCCCAATGTTTCAAATTCATGCTGTGATTTTTTAGCAGAATGAAATTACGGCAGCTCACCGTTCTATCAATAATTATGTTCTGCTCAGATGAGAATGAGTATGTTCCAAGCTGCTAGCGGGACCTCTAGCAACCATCAAGAAAGCAATTTCTTTGTGCCAAATAATTAAGTAGAGCATTTTAGCAAAAGGAAAAAAAAATTAAGAAGAGAGGACGCGAGGTCACTGAGACCTGGGGAATTTTGCCTCTGTCATCCACCAGCCAAGAATGAAGTCCTTGAAGCCCCCGCTGTCTTATTTGGAAGTCAGAAATGATAATATATCAGTATATGTAATTGCAATGGTCGAATGAGGAATATGTTGTTACATACGTTGTAAAGCTTATCACAGAAGACGGTGCTTCACAACTATTCACAACATAAAAGACGAAAACTCTTTGGTTTTTTAAGTTGATTTGTTTGAGAGGGAGAGACTACTCAAGCTGGGGAGGGGCAGAGGGAGAGAGGGAGGGAGAGAGAGAATCCCAAGCAGGTCTTGATACAAAATCAAGAGTCAGACACTCAACCAACTGAGCCATCCAAGCACCCCCAAAAGATAAAAACTCTTCACTGGGACTCCCTGCAGATTCCCTAGGTGGGAGATTAGGTCACTCTTCAAAAACGTTAACATTTTCCCTCTACTTCCAGGAGGAAACCACCTCTTCACCCCTTGACTCTGGAGTTGGCCACGTGACTTACTTTGGACAACGAGATGTCAACTGGTGGTGACGTAAGCTTGAGGGAGAGTTGCAGGGTTATTCTCGTCTTCCTCTGGTTATGTTACTGCCTTGAGCGGAACTCATGCTGGACGAGCCGCCTCTTCCGGGGTCAGGACAAAGAAGCAGGGAGGAGAGTCCAGCCACAGCGAGCCGATCTCGGTTGACTCTGAGACGTGTGGAGTCCTGGCTGAAATACCTTCCGCCCACCTTGCGCAATCACCAATCAGTGATTGCTTTTTGAGGCCACTGAGTTTGAGTGGTTTGTTTACAGTAATTTTGGGACATTAACTAACTTGTCTCCTCTCTACACAGGGTGACCGTACATCTGTTTACAGAGAACAGCCTTAGTTTACATCTGTTTTATTTATTTATTTTTAAAATTGTTTTAACGTGTCTTTATTTTTGAGAGAGAGAGAGAGAAAGACGGAGCCCGAGCAGGGAAGGTAAGAGAGGGAGGGAGGCACAGAACCCGAAGCAGGCTCCAGGCCCCGAGCTGTCAGCACAGAGCGCGATGCGGGGCTCGAACTCATGGACCGTGAGATCATGACCTGAGCTGACGTCGGACGCTTCACTGACTGAGCCACCCAGGTGCCCCAGTTCACATCTGTTTTAGTGCCTCATGTGTTTTACATCTTCCTAAGTCTTTCTTTCTTTCTTTCTTTCTTTCTTTCTTTCTTTCTTTCTTTCCTTCACTCTTTCTTTCCTTTAAGTAAAGAATTATTATTTGTCGCACTGAAATCAGCTCAGATAGGTTTGGTAGACCTTGAGTGTGCACTTGATCCTTCAGTAGGATCAATCTACTGGAGATGAAGTGAATGTGCTCGAGAGACCCACGGCAACATATGATTAAATGTGAGAGGTGGTTAAAACAACACATCTCTCTTTTCCTGACCTTCCCAGACAGAATGTAACTAACACCTCTCTTTCAGTGACAACATGCAGGGGACTTGCAAATAAAACAAAATGTGCTCAGGCACCAGCAGCTGAGGAGAGCTAGCGCTCTCCATCCTCGAGTGGCAGTGGGGAAAATAGTTGCTGCTGCTGGGCAGCTGGTATACCATTCCGTGGTGGAAGGGCCACAGCGAAGCTTGCCAGCTTCACAGAGCTCCTAGACCACCGGTCAGAGGGGGTAATCGGAACCAGTAAAATGCTGGTTAAACGCGTATGAAGTATGTGCAAGAAATAGTTTGAGAAGCCTGCCTTAGAATGTTTAAGGAGAAGAGGATGTCATTGATTAGTTAATATAAATCTACAAGTATTTTTAGTGGCTTTTTTCATTTGCTATTAATTCTGTTGGCACAAAGAACCAAGACAAGTGCATAATTAATGAAATACAAAACGTACATCTCTGTTTCTCAAGCCAGTTAATTACGGTAAGTCACAAAATGCTTGTAAACATTTACCTTTCCCCACGGAGGGCTGTTGTGATGTCACTAACCACGGGCAAACTAGAAGACCGACTGTACTGAAGAAATATCAGTATCCGTTCCGAACTTATTTCCAGAAGACGGGGCCTGCAACCACGATTAGACACACAAGTGGCAGAAGGTGTGTCTGCCGTCACTGTAGGAAGCCTGACTTTGAATTCAGATCGAATCACTCCTCCAATTAAATTGGCTTAGATTTCCTTCGGCGTTTTCCTGGGTGCGTACCAAACGTGGAACAACTATTATGTCAGCAGAAGTTCATAGAGTGTTGAAGAATTCCGTTTTGATTCTATAAAAAAGAGGCTTCAAATGGAAAGCCAGATGATTTCAGTAATGAATCTTTCTGTTAATTCTTGAAATCAAGGTAGAGCTATTTAAACGTTGTTGTAAATTCAGCTTCGAAGTTCAACACTAAGGACCAAATTGTTTGTCTTTACAATGTGATGTAAACGTAAGATTAAGAAATCTACAGGACAGAACCAGGCTTGGAACTGGCTTTGAGGCGAACACAATTAGCAGTGCTATTCTTGGGGCCCCTGGTTAAGCTTCTGACTTTGGCTCAGGTCACAATTTCAAGGTTCATGGGCTGGAGCCCCGCGTCGGGCTCTGCGCTGACAGCTCAGAGCCTGGAGCTGCTTTGGATTCTGTGTCTCCCTCTCTCTCTGCTCCTCCCCTGCTCGCACTCTCTCTCAAAGATAAACATTAAAAAAACAAAACAAAACAATAACAACAACAACAACAAAGTGCCTTTCATATACTCCAGAAAGTAGCACAATGTTTTATGTCAACTGGACCTCAAAAAAAAAATCAGATAAGCTGTAGTAATCTACCAATTAAAATAAAATGTAAAAATAAATACATACGCATAAGACGTACACACAGACAAATAAACATCCCAAAGTAACTAAACTACAAAATTGTTGACAGAACTAGCATTGACTTTTTTTCTTTTTCTAAAGAGAGTGAGAGAATGTTCACATGTGCACACAAGTGGGGGAGGGGCAGAGGGACAGGGAGGGACAGAATCTCAAGCAGGCTGATGTTGGGCATAGGGCCTGATATGGGGCTCACCCCATGCCCACGAGATCATGGCCTGAGCCGAAATTAAGAGTCCAATACTCAACTTACTGAGCCACCCAGGTGCCCTGAACATTTTTTAACAACCGACCTATGTATGTCTACATCTTTGTTCCTTTCCTTTAATCAGATTTTAGAAATGTTTGATTTTTGCAGAACTACTCTGTAAATCAATCCAAGTGCCCTACAATGCCACTAAGCTTTTTGCAAAAAGACACCTAAATTTTGGTTCTATTCTGTTCCAAACTAGATGGAAATCTTTAATCACAGTATTCAGCACATGGAATATACATCCCACCCCCCAAATAAACATCAAAATACCTCCTGCAGCTTTGGAAGCCTTAACAAGTTGCCGTTATTAAAACAAAGCTTGCAAATAAAAAGATATGGAAATATCCCTACAAAAGCAAGGGAAAAAATTAGCAATGTTGAAAACATAATTTACCAGTTCACATTCTGAAAATTTTTCATATGTTTTACAACATATTCTAAAGAATTATGAACAGAAATAACATATTTGAAGATTCTTGTCTATTACTGCATTCAAGGAAGAAAGGCACTCCTAATGAGGCAAAATTAGGACCAGGGCAAAATTTGGAGTGAAATACTTAGACTTTTCTGTATGCAGGAAACATTTAAAAAAATTTTTTTAATGTTTATTTATTTTTTGAGAGAGGTAGAATGTGAGCCAGGGAGGTGCAAAGAAAGAGGGAGACACAGAATCCGAAAGAGGCTCCAGGCCCTGAGCTGTCAGCACAGAGCCTGACGCGGGGCTTGAACTCAGGAACTGTGAGATCATGACCGGAGCCGAAGTGGGCCACTGAACCGACTGAGCTACTCAAGCACCCCTGAAGGAAACATTTTTAAAGAATATCCTTCTTAAGCAGAATTTGTTCTGGCTCTACCAAATACATCAGCACTTGGCGAGAATGTTTTCACAATTTAAAGTGCATTCTAGAAAAGTGAATCCGTTGTAAGTATCAAATGTCCATTTTTCAAACTCTGCAGACTGGAGACAATTTTATTAAAATGAAAGATAATAAGACTATTGAAAAAAAATTTTCAGGAAAATATTGACATAATTGTCGAGACAAATAGTCTTAAAACTGTTTAGTATAGATATATACTGTTGGTATACATATACTCTAAGATTATTATATACAGTTATATGTACAGTTATATACAGTTATTACATACAGTTAAATATATATATACAGTTATATAAGTTATATACAATTATATATATAGTTATATAAAACTATTTGTATAATTATACTCTAAGATTATTATATACAGTTATATGTACAGTTATATGCAGTTTATAAGTTATATACAGTTATATACAGTTATATACAGTTATTATATACAGTTACATATGCAGTTATATACAGTTATATATACAGGATATACACAGTTAAATAAAACTGTTTGTATAGATATACTCTAAGATTATTCATTCAACTTAGATTATTTTTTGGTCAAGACAATCAGCATGAAGTTTGACATTGGCTTTAACCTACATGGATATATATTGTTTTTTGCAGATATGTTTTTTTATTCAAAATTATTTTTAGAAATAGATTTGAATAGAACTAGGTTATAGATCATCAATATTATACAATTAACTTGCTAGCCAATAAATAGATTTTTAAAAACATTTAATTTCAGGGGTGCCTGGGTGGCTCAGTCGGTTAAGCGTCTGACTCTTAATTTAGGTTCAGGTCATGATCTCACTGTTTCATGAGTTCGAGCCCCATGTCTGGTTCTGTTCCCTGACCATGTGGAACCTGCTTGGGATTCTCTCCCTCCTTCCCTCCCTCCCTCTCTCTCTCTTTTTCTTTTCTTTAATTTTTTTTAATGTTTTATTTATTTTTGAGACAGAGACAGAACATGAGCAGGGGAGGGGCAGAGAGAGAGGGAGACACAGAATCGGAAGCAGGCTCCAGGCTCCGAGCCATCAGCCCAGAGCCCGACACGGGGCTCGAACTCATGGACCGTGAGAGCATGACCTGAACCGAAGTCGGACGCTCAACCGACTGAGCCACACAGGTGCCCCATCTCTCTCTTTTTTTCTGACCTTCCCCCACTCACGTGGGGATAAATAAGTAAACAACAACAACAAAAAAGTTTTAAAACATATTTAATTTCAACTCTTTCAGTCTCAAAATATATCCTGGCTTCAAAAACACATTGGAAAGTCACTGTATTTCCAGGTCCCTTTCAGAGTAATACTTTTTGTTCTAAGTAAAGCAATCAATGAGTGCTTCAAAATTGCCTTTTAAATTGTGTAGACGTAAGATTCCAGAACAAGGTTTCAGTATCCAGCCAGCCACACTGGGCCCAGTAACGAATGACAGATGCTTCTAGATAAAGAAAAAGAGGTCTACTCCTGACAGCTTCTCATTTTTCTAATTTTTCTTCTATATCTGTGATCTTTTTGTCTCCCACTCTCTGTCCCTTCCTCCCACCCCGAAATTTTCCCTTAATCTGTGCCTCTTAAAAATCCAGGATTTGGGGGCACCTCGGTGGTTCAGTCAGATAAGCATCCAAATTCGGCTCAGGTCATGATCTCCAGGTTCGTGGGTTCAAGCCCCGCTTCGGGGTCTGTTCCGACAGCTCAGAGCCTGGAGCCTGCTTCAGATTCTGTGTCTCCCTCTCCCTCTCCCTGCCTCTGCCTCCCTCACGCTCTGTCTCTCAAAAATTAATGAACGTTAAAAATTTTTTTTTAATCCAGGATTTGGGTCAAGACAGTTCTGCGTAAATATGTTTCAGGGCAATTTGTGAGAGTGCAAGGCTCTGGTATTCTTTTCAGGTACCACTTGCATTCTTTTAAACGTCCTTAAAAATCACCATTCATGTTTCCTTAGGAGAACCTCTCTAAGAAGCAGTGAGAAATTCCAAGATGTGGTCAAAAACGGGGTCCTCTTTTGTTGTCACAAGCCAAAAAAGTTTTAAAGCCCTCATTTTAAAGCCATGTCATTACCAATATGCTAGCTATAAAAGCATATCTCAAGGGACAACTCTGCGTCCTGTCCGTTCTTATATTGCACTGGTCTAGAGGAAAAGCGACATGTTTCAGAGTCTTTGCTACGGCGTGTGGCCGTAGAATGTCAGAATAAAATGGTCACAAAGGGTTTCAGAGAATATTACGGTGACCTTCTGGCACAAAGACCAGGAGATTTCAGTGTTTCCTTCTTGCTGAACGTGACACTGAATGGTCCAAGCAAACAAGCATGATCGAAGAGCTTTCTGTACACCATGAATCATGTATACAAGAGTGTACTTCCCTACCCTGCGCCTCTATTAGTCATTTCTATCTTTATTGGAGGCTTAACCATTAATGCCTCAGGGCTAATGCCTTTTAAAAATAGTTCAGACAAGAATGCTGAGGCCATTTTAATGTGACAATGTAGAAGTTGTCAGGCATGTATCTTTGGACCTCGGGATCCTGGTTATAAAACACATGTGTTCCAAAGCTCATAGATATTTGCGAGAACTTTGCACCTGAAATGAAGGCAAGGTGAAGCGATCCAACAGTGATCATTCATGCAATCCCCAGAACATTCTAGATGCAGCTTTGGTCCATGCGAGCGGTGTAATCACCGTTCTCACGTGGCTGTGACCCTTTTCATTTTAGGTGACACTTCTACATATGTCGTTTCATTGGATTTATGCAGTCAACTTTGAGGAGGATGGAACGATGTTACAAGTCTCTTATATTTTTATAGAAAAATTAAAAAAGAGCCAGGTTTCCCTTTTTCAAGTTTTTTTTTTTTTTTACATTACTTCATTTGATCCCGAAAACAATCTGATGGGAAAGTCGGCATAAAATTAGACCCCCTCTGTACCCAAGGCTGTTGGAGTTGAAAGTAACATCTCACAAACTCGACCGGTTGAAAGGGAAATTTATTGAGAGGATTACCTTTCCAACTCACGTGACGAGTTAACAACTTCCTACCAGGCAGACTCCGTAGGAACTGAGATAGAGAAGACGAAGGCCCTCTCTCTCCACCACGGGTCACCCTGAATTTTTGATTTCTGCTTTTCTTCATCTATTTGGCTCGATTGATTTCCTCAGGACCCACCATGGCCAGCAGCCCCCAGCTCCCTGTCTGACTACATAGTCCCCCCCAATCCAACACCATCATCTGAGTATTTTCGGAGTCTCCTAAAAGCATAAAAAATCT
This sequence comes from Felis catus, assembly GCF_018350175.1. NCBI lineage: Eukaryota > Metazoa > Chordata > Mammalia > Carnivora > Felidae > Felis > Felis catus. The sequence continues at coordinate 130,883,882 of NC_058370.1, read as the reverse complement.
GCACTACTCACCCCTTCCTGTGAACTTGTTCCCTTGGGTTAAAGGGTTACCTTCACCCAATCAGTCATGGATGGGGATGTGAGAAGTTTCTGGAGACTGTTGCATCTAATTAATTTCCAATAACATTCTCTATGTTCCAGACACTGGGATAAATATTTTATATGAATTTTCCCATTTTATCTAGTTAACAACAGTATGTACAGGTAGTATCATTATTTTTATTTTCCAGATGAGGACACATTCACTGACTTGTCAAATACCACAATTAGAAAGTTGTAGAGCCATTCTTTTTGGACTGGGCATTTGAATCCAAAGCTGTGCCATACCGCTAAATTTAGTACTATCTCAACTTTAAGAAATCATTTTGAGATGTTGATGGAGCTTAAGCTTTGATCCCAAAGTTTATCTGGATCCTTAAATGTCTCAGAATTACCGAAAAATAAAGGAAGACCAATGTGGGATACACACATTCATAGACACAACTGACTAAAACAGTGTGGCAGGGGCACCTGGGTGGCTCAGTCGGTCGGGTGTCATGATCGCATGGTTTGTGAGTTCCAGCCCCGCATCAGGCTTTCCGCTTTCAGCACAGAGCCTACTTCAGATCCTCGGTCTCCCTCTCTGTCTACCTCTCCCCTGCTCACTGTTGCTCAGTCTCTCTCTCTCCCTCCCTCCCTCTCTCTCTCTCTCTCTCAAAAATAAATAAACATTAAAAAAAATTTTTAATATTAAAAAAAAGCAGTGTGGCGTGGTAAGGTTCAAGGTAATAAAATAAGGATTTCAGAAAATGATCCATTTTACATACTATGAAGCTAATAATTCAATCACCGGAGGAAGAATAAACTCTCCACAAAATGGGGCAAAGATATTAGGTCTCAGGACAGAGTGATACTTCACAACATACAAAATTTTTCATTTTAAATTCTGGATGCATTAAAGGCAGAAATTATTTACTTAATACATATTTACAAAACATCACTATTACTTCATGGAACACAAGCCAGCATTAACTCATATGCAAAATGATTCTTATATATCAGTTACGCCATGTCAGTTCTCCTTGAGCCCAATTTTTCACTCAGCAAACACGTACTAAGCACTCTTCCTGGGTCAGGGATAGGACAGCAAAGTTAAAAAGCACAGTCTTCGCTCTTAATTGCCAACTGTGTTATCCTTAGGTGTTTCTCATAAAACCCAGTTGAATTCCGGTCTACAAAGAGTTTTGAACACTCATTGATGGCCAACCACTTTTCAACCCTTTGAGCACGTAGTAGAAGAAAAAGAAAAGGAAGAGGAAGAGGAGGAAAAGAAGGAGGAGGAGGAAAGAAAGGAGAAAGGGAGGGAGGGGGATATGATTCTTCCCTGCAATTAGGAAAAGTATATTCCAGCTGAGAAGATACACAAACAAATTATTTCGATATCAAATGACAAATGCCAAAAAGGATGTAATGGCAGACTGCTCAGAATGCACACAGGAAGGGCATTTAGCTGAGTGTGGACATCCCAGGAAGACTTCCTCAAGGTGGCGACGCCAGAGGAGAGACATCAACAGAAACCAACCAGCAGAATAAGGAATAGGTACGTATTGAATAAGTACGCGCTAAATGGATCGAATAGACAATGAACGGTTCATTGGATGGATCAATATAAGTGGATGGAAGAATCAAAAACACCTAACATGTGATTTTTGACCCTGAGGCTTTTAATGCCCCCACTGGGGAAAAGAAACAGAAGCACAGGAACTCAATCATTCAACCAGGACAAATCTGTAGAGAACTTCCCTGTCAGAGCGCTTTGGGCAGCGGGGAATAGAACACAGGACCGAAACAAGGCCTAAGGCCTAAGTGTTTGAAAACGAACCTCTAGGCTCATGAACTCTACAGATAGGAGTTTGGTTATTCACAGCTCCACTCTACCAGGCCTCTGGACAACTGTTGGCCAGTTCTTCTGGACAAGGGAAAACAGCACTCCTAGGGTGTGTTTCCTTTGCTCATACTACCCTAGCACAACACGACTTCACCTTGGACACTAGGGGCGTAGATTTTCCTCACATCGGGCAATTCTGTGACACTAAGTGGAGGTCCTACTATTTAACTCACTTCTGACCTGGAGATAGTGTCAGTTTCCACACGTTCAGGACTCGGTCTCATTAAGATTGCCCTTTCACTGCCCAACACACACGCACACACACGCACACATGCACACACACACACACGCGCGCGCACACAAGCTTCAGATGCCAATCACAAGTCCAGTTCTCACCAGTGCTTCCATCAGATAGGTTATGAATCAGAAGTTCCTACAACCCCCTTCCAGGCTTCCGTTGCATTTGCCAGAGCAGCTCAAGGAACCCAGGAAACCAGTTTGCTTAGCAGAGTACCAGTTTATCACAAAGGATATTTAAAGACACCAAAGACTGGCCAGATGAAAAGATACCTAGGGCGGGGTCTGGAAGGGTCCTGAGCACAAGAGTTTCTGTCCTAGTGGAGTTTGGGGTGCGTTACCCCCTGGTATGCAGATGGTTCACCAACCTAGGGTTCTCCGAATCTACTTTTCTGGGTTTTTATGGAGGCTCTATGACACAGGCATGACTGAGTAAATCAGTGGCTGTTGGTGCTGAGCTCAGTCTCCAGCCGCTCTCCACTGCCTGGAGGTTGGAGGTAGGGCTGACATTTCCCACCCCGTTATCAAGGCTGGTTCCCCTGGCAATCGGCCCCCTTCCCAGGGGGCTTTCCAAAAGTTAGCCCATTAACAGAAACTCGGGTGTAACTGAAAGGGGGGTGTCATGAATGAGAGAAGTCACCCAACTGACCTTTACTGTCCCTGGAGCTATTTCGGCAACTGAGGGCAAAACAAAATAACAAAAGATGACCCCATGGCTCTCAGGTAGGAAATTACAAGGATTTTTTTTAGGAGCTGTGTACCAGGAACAGGGAGGAAGACCAAATATGTATTTATTATAAGTCACAATATCTCATCTTGGCTTTCCCTTTAAGGTCGCAAGATGCTGTTAAAGCCTCAAACATCACATCCTCACATTGCAATTTCAAAGGCAAGAGAAGGGCTTCTCCCTGGGAAATACTTTTTTTTTTTTTTTTCACCAGAGGGAAAGGGAAACCCCTTTCCAAAGTTTTCTTAACTATCTTTAGTTCCCTTGGTCAAGATGACAACGTTAGGCCTTGCTCCTTGCTCCGTTGCAAGGAAGGCCGGGAACAAAGCGTCTGGCATTTCACGTTCCATACAGGCACCCGTAGAAAGGTGGGAGAACGGCTACTGACTATGCAGACAATCGTGACTGCACATCAGCTAAGCAAATATGAAAACCTGTGATGATGCTCTATAAGCTAAGGTGATACATGGGAACATCAGTTCCTAGGTATGAAGAAGAAGTAATATTAGTTCTGTAACTTTTACTCTTTCTTCATGCTTCTTTTATGCACAGGGCTGTCCCCATAATAAAAGAAGCACCTTTCTTTTAAATATCATATTCCTAGCAATGCAGAAAACATCTTTTTCTCTTCCTTGGTCTTATACATTACAGCAACACCAAGGTAATGAATGACTCCACTAGAAAGTTGGAGCTGAAAAAGAAATGAACGTCTATTCCATGTGGGGATTTTTTTTAAATCTTTATTTATTTTTGAGAGACAGAGAGAACACAGGTGGGGGAGGAACAGGGAGAGAGGGAGACACGGAATCCGAAGCAGGCTCCAGGCTCTGAGCTGTCAGCACAGAGCCGGACGCAGAACTCGAACCCATGAACCGTGAGACAATGACCTTAGCTGAAGTCAGACGCTTAACCGATTGAGCCACCCAGATGCCCCCCTTGTGGGGATCTTTACTAGATGCCGGTCACATGTCACGTCCTGAAGTTGTCCCATTAACCCCGTGGGGCAGACAGACATCTGATGGAAAGTGTGGCCCAGTGGGTCCAGTATTTGTCCGAAGTCAGAGAGCTGAGAGCTTGGTCCAGCTTGGTGTCCGTCTTTGGCTTATCTGCCTCTGAAGAGCATCTTGCTATTAGAGCATCGACATGTCCGGAGGTGATTTCACGAGTGCTTGAATGTGCCAAACATTCTACCCTCGTAAGCACTCCTGCTGGAAAAACTCAGCACTGACAGGATGCAGAAGATGTCTCCTTGAAGCCCACTGTTGCTTATTAATTTATTACATCACTGGGCCTCACACTGTGGCGCCCATGTTCACAGTCCAGGAAATTTACACAGATTGTGCAATGACAACCATAAATCATCGTCGAAACAACTATGAGAACAAAAATACCAAGGGTTTGCCTGAGGTTTGCAGAACCTCTCATCCGAAGGATTACGTAATTTGTTTTGAACCTACACATTCATTATTCATTCAACAGATATTAACAGAGGGTCCGCCATGCATCATGTCCTGTGCACTGGTAGCTGTTTACAAATGCTGACTTGTGATCAGTCTCTAATTCAACAAACAGTTCCTGATTGTCTACCAAGCGCCAAATGATGTGATAGATTCTGATGGCTTAAAAAGGTAAGGAAAGCCGGGTCCCTGCATTCTAGAGCTCTGTTGTTTGAGAAACATGTTTCAATCTCTCCCGGAAGAAGATATGGTTCGGCCCTTTTCTCTGATGTAGGAGCGTAGTAACGTGTATGAAGTCATAGGACAGGTGCTGGTATTTCTATTTTCAGCCCCTCCAGATGTATTCTCTACTTGTCTTTTCACTTCTCGGTGCCACACTGAGACCAATTCCTGCGGCCTGCTTACTCTGCACTCCCTTGCCCGATGGCATTGGGTTTGACCAACCAGAGGCACCAGTGAGAAACTGGAGGGGGAGAGGGGAGAAGATACAACTAAGGTTATTTCTTCTGTGCTCCGTCTTTGCATCCATATTGCGTGCCTGGGACGGGCCGTGGGACCCTCTGGACGGGGTCTCCCACCGGGTACCCTCTTGCCAAGTTCTGGGTGGGTCTCCTCCAGCATGCCAATTCTCAATGGGCTCCAGTAACCCTGTTTTCCTTTGTCCTTTGGCTGTGGGAGTGGTAACTGCTTCGTGCCCATTCTCCAGTGCTCCCCAACTAGTGTCTGGGTGCCTAACTAATTCTTCCTTATTTGTTCTCTTAACCCGCACACACATCAGCAAGGGGGAGCCTGTACTGAAATCTCTTCGTGTGAACCATCTGGGGCAAATTCTGTTCCTTGCTGGGACCGTAGCTAATCAGAATATCAAAGCTGATGAAAATTGAGAAATCATCTGATCTCTCCTTTGCATTTTGCAGGGACAGAAATCAGATCCAGAGAGGGCCCGCCTCTCCAGCCAATGTTCCTGGATGTGCATCCCAGACCACCCCCACCCCGCTTTCCCCCCCCCCCCCCGCCTGGGTGAGGCTAGTTTCCCCTGCGGGGCCTGACCTTCCAAGCTTTGGACAACAGCCCCTCCTGCAAGCTTTTAAGCTTGCAAGCTAAGGACATGAATGAACTGAGTCATCCCTGTAGAGCTTCATTAATTTTAAGGCAATTTAAGATTTCTGAGTCATAGGTTTCAGTCATTTAGACTTTCCCAGCTGGTACTGTACTTGCCCACACACATTTTTCTTTAAAGATTGCATCTGTGTCTAGATGTGGGGCTCTGCCCACCCTTCATCAGTTTCTGAGAGAAACGACCTCATAGAGGGAGACGTGCAGGGCTGTGCCTCTCCCATTTGCATGTGTATTTTAGTCTCTGCCTGTCTCTAGTCTCTAGTCTTAATGGAATTAGCAGTCTGCAGCTTGATCCAGACTCTCTCCACCGGAGACATGCCCAATTCCAAATTCTATATCCAACACAATATTTTACCCAGCCTCCCGAGGAAACTCAGTTATGCCATATGGTGACTCCACTCACTGAATAATATTTAGCAACTTGATGAACAAGGACTGAATCATATCTTAACCATCTTGGCCAAATATTGTTTTATATAGCAACAGTATTAGTAATATATATGTTTTATTTTTTTTCCACTAGTGCTTCCTGCTACGCCCACTGAAAATTAAGAGCTAGACCTCACCGAAAGTAGACTGCACAATAAGAATTCTCGCTCGTTAGCGATCGTCAATTCAATATTGCATTGTATGTATGATACATTCAGAATGTCTGCTTTTTCTTTTCCTCTAGAACAGCTGCTGGGATTGAGCAATAGTCTCCCGGGGTAACGCAGCAGGGAATCCTGGGGCATTTCCCAGACACTGAAAACAAAGACGATGTATCCATGGGGAGCACAGGGCTCTAGCTCTCTCCCTCCCACCAGGGAGAAGTCCCACATTCTCAGGATGTGGGGAAGAATATTAGCAAACCTCTGGGGGGGGGGTGGGCTCTGTGTGTGGCTAGGTGATCTTAAGAAAGTCACTTTCCTGTTTGAGCCACCATTCAACTGTCTAACAGGGATAATAAAGAACACCCATTATAAACTGTAATAGGACACAGGGGCTGGGTCAGTCAGTTGTAATGTGCAGGTGCTGTTTAAGCCTTACAGATGCAACGGTGAGTGAGAAATGATCCATGCTTTCAGCAAACTAACAACTTGAAAATGGGAATGGGCAGAGATCATCTCAACGAAAAATGGCTTGGCTGAGATAGAGCTGTGCGCAGTGGAGAGACTCTTAGCTCAACCCGAGAATTCCCGAGAGACAGTGCTCAAGATGAATCTTGGCCCGATTTATGGAGGTGAGTAGAATATTCCACACAGTCAAGACCATTGAGCATCAGTTACCGGAGCATATATTGCATTGCACAGAATGATTAAAAACAAAAAAACAAAAAACAAGCCGTATGTGTAGCTGTTAAAAATATTAGTTATTAGTGCAAACATCAGTATTATCTGAAAATCCAGAAAGGGGTGTTGGGGGGAGTCCTCCTACTATGGCAGATGCAACTCACCTCCCCAGTCCCTCATGGCAGCTACTGTGCCCATCTCCATGGGAAATTGTTTGCTGTAAAATGTTGAACTTATTAGAACTAGGAGAAAAGAATCATCGTAAATTATCTAGATGCTCCTTAGTATGCAAATCCCTAAAGAAGGGAACCCACTATCTTCCTCTTCAGAGAAACATGTGTTGCTTTCCATAATCTAGTAAAGTTTCCTATAGCAGCTGGGTTACCAATGTTTGAAAAATGAATGCTAAAAAAAACTCCTCGTTGGAATACTGACTGTTAGAGATGGAGGAGACTTGAGTATCATTTAATCTAATGTCCTTAAGTTACAGACGAGGCAACTGAGTTCTGGAGTGAAAAATTAACTGGATCATAGGCCCAGTGGCAGAGCAAGAGCAGATATGAGGTCCCCTGGATGATGTCAAGGCTTTCCTAAGGATGGCATGACTTCTAAAAACCTCTAGACCAAAGCAATCATTGTTTTCTTGATGGATTTGCATTCTCTGGGCAACACTGGGTACATAGGTACCCAACACTATGACAAATGCAGAACAGAAGAGACAAGAGAAGACTAGTCCTTACTCCTGATCCCCTGAGAAAGTAATGTTCACCTCACACAATCGTGACAGATTAATCAGCATTCATCATAAAGTCATTGTCAAATGATGCTGTGCTCTTCAGGAAAGAAGACATTTCCTCAACGCGTTTGTCAGAAGAAGGAGGGCTTGAGATTGATTCAGCCTCTATTTATGAGATATGTTCTCATTATAGGTATTTTTTTACCCCTCTGGGTATGACTTCTGGAAGAATTGCCTAGCAGACTGAGTAAGATGACTATACTACATTATCCCAGGTTTCTATCACTGAGTAAAAAGCTAAGCTGATACTTAATGGTGTGTGTAGAACAGCCACAACTTTATGATACCATGATTTTGTGGGGCAGGGATTTAGGAAAATGGCATAACTGGGGCACCTCTGTGGTATTCTCTTGGTTACTGCTCTGGTGTGGAGGAATCAAGTAAGGTTTATTCTGATGGTTGGAGCCTTATCAACATTTGTCTGGAAGGCTTGGTTCCCTTTGGCCCCCTCCCTCTCCATGTAGCCTCTTGGACCTTTCTGTGTGGTTTTGTCAGCAGGATAGTCGATTGGACTTAATGCACGGTAGCTTAGGGTTCTGAGAGACTAACGAGGAAGCCTCCAGTCTTCTCAAAGGCAAGACCTTAGCCTGGCCGTGCATAATATCCACCATTCTCTACTGGTCCAAGTAGTCTCAGACCAGTCATTATATCAAGGGAGGCGAATGAACCCCACCTCTGAATGGGAAGAATGTCAACAATGTATGGTTGTCTTTAACTGGCACATTTATCTTTCTACTGTGGTTACCTCGTGTGTATAAGAAAATCTTGGTAATTTACAGCCCAAGGAAAAATGTGACAAAAAAAACATGAAAACTCTCAGAAAATGCGAAAACAGAGCAGTGTATGAGAAGCCTTTGTCATTACATTGTAAGTTCTTCTGTGGTGCTTGATGCATAGAAGGTGATCCATCAACAGAACTGAGCTAATGGACAGACATTTGTTACTATACTTCTTGTTATGTGAGTGAATTTCTCACACTGAACCTCCCAGGAAAGGTGCCAGGGGAATCTTATTGCAAAACTAGCAGTTTATTGGGTTGACAAAGAGAACATTCAATTAAGGAGATTTTCAGAACACAATGGAATCATTTTAGTTGTGAAATGTGGACTTAAAAAGTAATCATTTAGAAACGTCCAGAAAATATTTGAAGACCGGATGACAACATGCAGCCCCTTTCACTCAAGCACAGGCAGAGGGCCCTGGGTGGACAGAGAAGTACAGAGGCACAGATGGATTTGGGTCAATCCCAGGTCCCTCTGCCCCACTCCAAGGTCCAGCCTCTTTTCACAACCCTGGGCTTCTAAGAGAATGCCATTCATGGATCGACTTATCCAGAATACAATGAGAGCAACCAATATGTGCCCATAACTGTCCTAGTACTATGAGTATAGAGGGAAATCAAATATGGCCCTAAGTCTCAAGGGCCTCCATGTCTCCAGATTGGGGTGTTTTCTACCCATTCTTAGAATCCAGGGAAATGGTTGTTTGTCTTGAGGTGGATCAAGATGGTGGAGGGGCAGAGAAACTGAGATACCCCATTGCCTAGCCACGGAACCACCATGTCAGAGGGAAAAAATCCTTCAACGATATCAGAGGTGGCAACTCTGTCAGTATGGGCCAATAACTTTTAGCTTCTACCCCTTCCAGTTAAACCTAATAATCTCCATCCCAGCTTCTGATATGTCAGCCTAGGCAATGCCAAGGCAGGCAGCTTCTAAAATGGCTCCCAATCATCCTTGTCCCCCTGGTATGCACATCCTTGTGTAATCATCTCCTGTGGTATTCGTGGTGGTCCTGGCTGCTTGCTTTGAATGAGTAGAATGTGGCGAAGTGATATGGGATGTCACTTCCAAGGTTAGGCTAAAAACAGATGGTGACATCTATCCAGCTTGTCCCCTCTCTCTAGCCCTTCTCAAATGATTGCTCTAATGAAGCAAACTGCCATGCTATGAGCCACCCTATGGAGAGACCTAGTGGCCCGGAACCAAGAGTGGTTTCTGGTCAACATCCATGGAAGAAATGAGACCTTCAGGCCAGCCACATGCAAGGACTTGAATTCTGCCAGGAAATCTATGGAGTTGGAGGCAGAAGCTTTGGAGAGCAATTTGTAATGCAGCAATCGATAATACAACATAAAAGAAGAAAATTCAGTGAGGTCAGCTCTGAGTCTAGTGTACTTTCTACTACATCATGTGATTTCTGGCGAATAAGCATCTTTCATTCAGAGGCCAGGGAACATCTGGCCGGTGGAACGAAGGCCAAGCATTTTAGCTCAACTTTCATACTCCCCGTGGTCTGGCAGATACATCCCCCTGGCTATATCTTCTCTTAGAAGACACCTGCTGATGTTCTTGACCTGCTCATGTTCTGCTCTGGCTTCAAGGTCGGCTCAAATGCTTTCCTTGCTTCATGACCTGGTTAGAAAGATTATTTTTCTTCTCCGGAATTTTATAGATGTATATGTCCCCTACTCTGTGCCAAGGAGGACTCTAAAGGACCAAGAAGCACACCAAATCCCCTGTTTTCTCTAGTTTATAATTCTCTGGTTTATAACTTCTCTAGTTTTACTATTGTAGTTTTTTATGACTGCTTTTTAGAATTTATGTCACTGTTGCATGCCTCAACTCAATGATTCATTCCGAAGACAAAGATACGGTCTCAGTAATCTCTGTGATGTTCATAGTAACAAAATCCCAGAGCACAGAAACCGCCAATCACTAAATAGTGTCCCTGCTCCCATGCATACGTTGAAGTGCAGACCCGCACAGATGCACAGTGTGACGGTATTTGGAGACGGGGCCAGTGAAGAGGAAATCAAGGCCAAATGAGATCATAAGGGTGAGGTGCTAGCCCAATAAGACTGGCACCCTTAAAGAAGAGAGAGACACCAGGAGTGTGCACACGCTGAGAACAAGCCACAAGAGGACACGGAGAAGGTGACCATCCGTAAGATAAGGAGAAAGATCCCAGGAGAAACCAACTCTGCCGACACCTTGATCTTGAACTTCCAGCCTCTAAAACTATGAGAAAACAAAATCCTCTTGCGGAAGCCACCCAGTCAGTGGAATTGTGTAACCTGAGCAGATTAATACACTGTCTTTGGACAAGAACCCAGACAGGTGCCACGGCTCTAACAACACCTGAGGATAGACTATGGGTAGATCCATAGCGGTGTGACAGAGTCCAAAGCAGCGGGTTCAGACTCATGTGAATTCCAATTCTCTCTCCGCCCCGTACCAGCCAATGAGAGCACCTCACCCTTGCTGTATCTAGGCTTTCCCTTCCTGGAAATGGGGTTTGTCATGCCCAGTGGACACGAGGATCATGAGGAAGATAGGGAGGGAGTGTTTGCAAAGTGCTCTTCACGAAGTAAGTGCAGAAAAAAATTTACTTGTTTCCTTCTTCCTTTTCTTTCTTCTCCTGGGGAAAGACAGGATCAGAAATGCGGCCAGAGCCGCCTTTTGGAGCCTGAGGCAAAAGGAAACATCACAAATGCTGATCTAGTCTTTATATTTAAAATCTGGCTATGTTTTTCATCACGGATAATTTTTTTTCTTTGATTTTTATTATTCTTTCAGATATTGCGTGAAGATATGATTTCTCTTGATTATTGAGGTTTTTGGGGTCCCTTTAAATTTTGTCCCTGAGGCAGGTGCTTTACTCTCCTTAGTTTGGGCCCTGGCTACAGAATTCATAAAGAAAGACTCCTTTGGCCTGAGTAGCAAGTGGGTTAAGATTCTTTTTGACTGGGATACGTGGATGGCTCAGTGGGTTAAGCTCTTGGTTTCGGCTCAGGTCATGATCTCCCGGTTCGAGAGTTCGAGCCCCGGGTGGGGACCTGGCCTGACAGTGTGTAGCCTGCTTGGGATTCTCCGTCTCCCTCTCCCTCTGCCCCTCCCTCTCTCTCCCTCCCTCTCTGTCTCTGTCTCTCCTCTCAAAATAAATAAATTGGTTCTTTTTGATTGTCCCTACCTGTGAATCAAAGTCTGGCCCTGCACCCCAGACTCTGGCAGGCAGTATATACAACTCCGTGGTCTGTGGTAAGGGCTGACTCTCTCTTGTCGCTTGGGGATGAGGCCTCCTTATATGCATCAGGGCTTTTTCTTTTTTCTTCTTTCTTCCCGCCTGAGATGACATAGGGAGGCGCCTCGGAAGGAGAGGAGATTGGGGCGCCTGGGTGGCGCAGTCGGTTGAGCGTCCGACTTCAGCTCAGATCACGATCTCGCGGTCCGGGAGTTCGAGCCCCGCGTCGGGCGCTGGGCTGATGGCTCGGAGCCTGGAGCCTGTTCCCGATTCTGTGTCTCCCTCTCTCTCTGCCCCTCGCCCGTTCATGCTCTGTCTCTCTCCGTCCCAAAAATAAATAAACGTTGAAAAAAAAAATTTTTTTAAAAGGAAGGAGAGGAGATGATGAGCCAAGTAAAGGACTTTCAAAATGTGATCTTTTGTCAGTTTTACCCGTGTTGCCCTGAGGAATTTTCGTGGACTTTGAGAACAGGAATGGATCCCAGCTGGCAAGGCTTTGCAAAGCTCCTGATGGAACCTGAATTTCTGGCTGGGATTCCCAGCAGGGCTTTTGGACTTGAACGCTGTGCCCCAGGGGCTGTCTCTCCTCACCAGAGGGGAGGCAGGGGACCTTCTTGTCTCTTCAGCTTTATTGTCCGGTGCAGGGTCTGGGGCGAGGCAGGGAGAGAAACAGGGGGACTAGGAGGAGGGGCAGGCCAGCGAGGAGGAGCCACGTGTCCTGGCAGTGCTGAGTCGTGGTGATGGTGGTGCCCCTGTGGTGGTAAAGGCGAACCCAAGCGGTCCACTTGTGTCACTTAACCCTCAAGACAACTGTGAGGTCTGCCCTGCTATCGTGACATTTTAAAGAAGGAGAAACTGAGGACGAGGGCTATCCGTAACGGACCTAAGGTCACAGAGCTACCGAAGTTCAGAGTCAGCGCTCACCAAACGTCTTCTTGACCTGTTGAGTGATGGTTGTTTGACTTTTGCCCTGAGCTCTTTCCCAGATGCTGTCTCCTCAAGTCTGTTAGGGATCCAGCCCTGTGGTCCCCGAACAGCTGTGCCCTATAGAAAGCATGGTACTTCCAGGGACAAAAATCCCCCAAAGGGCATAGTTTTTAGTAGGCTCTTTTGTTATGCAAATGAAGAGGATGAACCACGGGCCAGGTGCAAACTCATATTTACAACAAGGGACTTTGTTTCGTCAACCTGTCTAGTTTACACATGGGGCACGGTGCGCCAAGCCCCCAGACTCACACATACAGAAGGACTCATTTCCTCGGGTGTTGGGTTCATGGCTGGAAGAACCATCCATCCAATGGAGAACAAGTCTCAAGCTTTCGGACTTCTGGGACCCAGTTTGAAGGATATAAAATGCCATGTTGTCTCCAGTGGTGGCAACCGAACTTTGGTACATTTTTAATGGCCCCATTGGGAAAAACATATCATGAAACAAGTTACCTGTTTACATTTTGTACTGTAGTAACCACAAAAGCACATGTGCGTATTTGAAAGCAAATCACACGGATAAGGGGGGGACGGGCCATGCGCTCTGCCTGTGGTCGGCTGAGCGGGCTGCCCCACGAAGAGCTGAGTTGCCATGCTGTGACCTGGTCTGCTGTCAGCCCGCCTGGGGCTCCAGGGCTCACCTTTCTGCTTAGATATACCTTCCCCGTTCGGACCTTTTCCAGCGGCAAACAAATGAACTTGTACGTAAGGACCCCACCATACGAGCCCCACACTGTTGTAAATGTAAAATGATATTTGGACACAGATGGAAACAGAGAGAGGAGAGAAATAGAGGCGGAAAGGGGAAAAAAGGAGCGAGGACAAGAAGGAAGCAGTGGGTGGGAATCAGGGCTGTATTATAAAGTGCACACTGGGTGTGTTATCAGATGGGCTGGTTTTGCGCTCACGAGCTAGCGATTTAACTTGCTTGAGCGATCATTTGATTTAGCCTAGTCCCCCTGTAAGGAAAGTATTAACTCCACTCTACCAAGGCCAGGAGAGTGGCCTTCAGGGCCCTGAAACTTGTGGGACTTCTCCTTCTGGGTGGATCTGGGGGCCAGGTACGGAAACACACAGCAGATTTACCAGCACACCTGCAGACTGAGTCCCTTTTGACAGAAATCTAGCATTAATAGCTTGGAACAAGCTGGTTCATTTTCCCTGCTTTCACTTCTCTGTTAGCTGCTCAGAAATAGGTAACCGGAGTCTGTCTGCAAGACCCAGAGAATTCCCCGATGCTGGGGTTTCTTATTTGGGGAGCAACAAAAAAATCCTCGTCTATTCCTTTCACTGGGGAGTACACAGCAACTATTTTCTTGGGGGGGGAAGGAAAGCGACAAAACCGGGGCTTGGGAGAAAATGGTTCCTACCTGGCAATTTCTTTTGTATTTATACATTGGCCTTTGCCCAGTGGACCAGTCATCCAAAAAGAAAAACACATCCCCTACCTAGCCGGGAAAACACAAACAAGAAGTCACCTTTTAATAGGTACTATTAGGAATCACCTTGGAAATCAACAACCGCTTTCTGAGCACAAGCCCCTTTTAAAACTTTGAGAAAAGAACTCACTGTTACGGGAGGGTTTTGAGTCAGCCGTTCGGCTCAAAGATTTAGAACTCTCTAGAAAGGCTGCTGACAGGTAACGTGAAACATCATAGAGTTTCAGAAGAAATTCATTGCCCTATCTCCCTTCCTGCCCAACACACGTGAACACACCCACGCACACACATACACACACACGCGCACACACATGCACACACACCCCCCCCCGTACAGGATTGAGCAATGGGGTGCCATGGAAAAGATTAATTCGTCTATCTGGGTCCTGGTTCCTTCATGTACAAAGCGGGAGTAATAACACTTATTTTGAAGGGTTGTATAAGAACCAGGGAGAAAGAAAGTGGTACTCAGAAGGCATAATTAAATATAACCAATATTAAAGTTAGTAATGGAGAAGATTCCAAAGTAATGTGGCAATTTATGACATGAGGCCTGGAAGCAAACCACAGGCCGCGTCGCCACTGGAAATGCATCTCCCTGTCATGACGATGCTTAACCCCCAGGATCATGGTGACCCTGGCCAAATGCATCTCCAGTGGCTACAGCAGTGAAGGCATATGCACCTTCTTCCCTGGATCTTTTCTTCCCTCCGTACACAGAGGAATGACAGAAACCCTTTCTAGAGTTGGCAGAATGTTCAAGGAAGGCAACAAGGAATATGAAATTGAACGCAGAATAATGAAATGCTGATAAGGGACCTGGGGAGAGAGTGAAGAACTCAGTGTAGGCAGGGGGTCTCCCAGATTCACTGTAGATCAGGGTGTCCCCGCGGCACCCTGATTTTGTTTTGCGCACGTTGGTTAGTTAAATCTTGCACGGAGGAGTCATTAGGGGGATTTATCTTGGTTACTTTTCCTGACCCTCATGCCAAGCGATCTGTGGATCCTATCAGGCGTATCTAGATTGCAACTCATACGTTAACACCACAAATCTCATTATTGGCCAAACACTCCCATGCCTCCTTGGATTTGAACACGCCGTTCAAAGCCTGAGGAATCCACAAAGCCAGATAGAACTGGGAACATGAACTTTAGCTGAAAGAGGTGAGCAAGGTGAAGGGAATACCTTGGAAGGGAGTATCCTGGGAACC
Organism: Felis catus; assembly: GCF_018350175.1. NCBI lineage: Eukaryota > Metazoa > Chordata > Mammalia > Carnivora > Felidae > Felis > Felis catus. The sequence continues at coordinate 130,868,689 of NC_058370.1, read as the reverse complement.
ACGGAGTCACCAAACATGGAGGAAGGTATAACTCAACTCATAGACACAGAGGTGGAAACCCCCAGTTCACGGAGTGGTGAGCAGCTGGCGGGTATGTGACAGTAAGATTGGAAGATGAAGCTGTTAAGAAGTTTCTGAATTCCAGCCCAATGGGTCTAAACTCCAGGTTCCACGTACAGCCAAAGAAACGGTTCTGTACGCCTCCAGGGATGCCATTCACAGAGACCTTAGTGGGAATGGAATGTCCTGGAGTCGTGGAGTCTGCGGTGAGCACATCAGCAGAAGGTGGCACTTCTTGCCATTTGTTCTGGAACTTTGTCACAGAGTTTTGAGCCCAGGTATGGCCTGCCGTAAGAGCTGCTTAAGGAAGATGAATGTTATCACCTTTGGTAGATGTTAGCCTGTAAGTGATACAGTAGTCATAGGAATTCTTTCGCAAAAACCGCCTATTTGGGGGACGCCTGGGTGGCTGAGTCAGTTAAGCATCCGACTTCAGCTCAGGTCATGATCTCTGTTTGCGAGTTCGAGCCCCGCGTCGGGCTCTGTGCTGACCTCTCAGAGCCGGGGGCCTGCTTCGGATTGTGTGTCTTCCTCTCTCTCTGCCCCTTCCCTACCTGTGCTCTGTCTCTCTCTCTCAAAAATAAACATGAAAAAAATTAAAAAAAAAAAAAAGCACCCACTCATTTGATCAACACCACCCTTAGCTTAGGACTTCACACTTAGCAGGCCTACTACATGGTTGCTAAATGAATAAACAAAAGAGCACTGGCAAGAAGAAAGAAATGAGCCCTTGAAGTCCTTTCAACATACAGAATGTTCTGGAGAGCATTCACATCAGGCTAGTAACCTAAGGCCAATGGCTTTGAATGTCCTACAGAGTGGACTGGTTAAAATGCGTCTCCCTTCTCTAATTGCCACATATTTTATCATGCCCGCTATTGTATTTGGCCATCCCTGTAACTGCATGTTTAACCACTCCTTACTGGTACTATAAGGATTTTAACTATTTCATCTATCTATCTATTATTATTATTATTAATTATTGCATGTTGGATTGCTCTCTGTGGGTCTATATTCCGATAACCATAATAGTAATAATAGTCACAGAAATAACAATTAATCCTATCACGTACAAGACCTTGAGCTAGTACTTTATATGCACCATCCATCATTTTCATGTCTTAGGTAAAATTCAGATTATAATTTCACTTTATAATAAAGATATTCTAAATTCATCCGAGGTCACATGGCTGACAAGCAAATGAATGAAGAGCCCACCCACATCGTCCTGCCATTTGCTTTTTTACAATCTGAGCACACAGTTATCGCTAATATGCATAAAAATAAAAATATTGAAGGCACTCGGTATAATTATCTAATTTATCCTGCACCGCAGTAGCTCCCAAAGAACAAGAATCTGGCATTTGAGAATGGGCAGGAAGTAGCCAATGTATATTTTCGTCAGAAGTCGTAAATATACCATCAGCCAGGTACAGCATGTTACACACTACTATCAGTTTATAAATTCCTTGCTCTCTCCTGCTGCTGAGCTGTCTCTTTCCTCGGAAGCTCGCTGGTCTTTCCTCCATATGACCTCCAGCTTAATCTTTCTAAAACCCCCATCTGCCCCCTCCACTTGCAAGTTACACATCAGCCTTGACTCTATGTCCCATCTACCAAGGGGAGCATGGTCTCCAACTGGTCTTTTAATCCCTTCCCATTCGAATTCCAACCCATTTGGCCAGCCGCAGGCCTGGCCACTGCTCCCAAAATGTCAATCCTGGAGCCGTGGCGAGTTACTAGAAATCTCGCTTTTGCACATTCTTTCTTTCTGCCTGAAATGCCAACTACAATCTCTTATTCATGTTATTTTATGACTCACAGAGCTTTGTCAAGGTCCATGAAGATAGGAAATACACACATTTTAAAATCATTGTATCTCCGTACTGTCTGTCACATAGTAGGTTTCAATAAATATTTTCTCTGGATTAATTCAAGGTAAAACAAAACAAAACAAAACAAAACATTTTCTGGGAAAACTCCCAGAAGTCCAGGAAAAGTTGCTTCTTCCTGTGTGCTCCCATGAGGCTTTGATATTCTAATTGCCACATTGTTATGCAATGAAATTATGTATTTCCATGCCTTTCTCTGGGGCTAGACTCTGAGCTCCTGGGTGGCAGAGACCAAATCTTACTCATACTTGGGTCCTTAACAACCAGCACAGGGCCTGGCTTATAGTAAGCCTTCCTAGATTTCCTGGAATTGAAAATGTAATTCTAAAGCAGTCACGTGAGCTGAGCAGGGCGGGTGTTAGGCTTCTCATTTCACAGTTGACGAAACAGGGACCCAGAGAGGAGAAAAGTCTTGACTCAATTTTCATTGGAAATCAGAGGCCCAGACAGGGCTTGGGACCAGGCCTCCCAACCCCTAGTTATAAAGCGCTGTTGGTGGCCACTGAACAGAGGAGACCAGGGTCTTCCTGACTCATCTGCAGAGGCTGCCTCAGGTCTGCTTCCGAGATGGGCATAAGCATGTGAGTGTCTTCAGGGGGCAGAACTGGATGAAAGGAATCTGCTTAGCAGCCAAGGCGATAGTCTGGGGGAGCTCGTGAACTCCCCTGAGGCCAGGCACTGAATCCAAGGCAGGTTTGTCAGCACTAAGATGCTGAGACGTGCCAGGAGGCACGGGGCCATTTTTTGACCTTCTTTTCAAACTCTGGTCCTGTGGTGGTGGCCTGCCACACACCCAGTGTCCTCTCTGGCCAACTTCCCAGGAACTTCTTATCACCAGAGTAACCCGGGTGTCCGGAACTATAAATAGGCCCCCTTTCTACTCAAAAGCGTCCTACTGTGGACAATAAATTACACGGATCCCTTTTCCCTCCCGCACTGGAAAATATGCGTAGGAGCAAGTAGAAGCTCAGAGGGCTCCGAGAGTCTTTTAAATTCTCCTTTCCCAGTCTCTTGCTTTTTTTTTTTTTTTTTCAATTTTTTATGTTCATCCCCCAACCAGATTGCTTCCGGTTTACCAAGAGGCACTAGATGAGGACCTGGAGTTCCTAGCCTTTGCAGGAGTTCAAGCCCCTTTGCCTGGTGTGTTTCTGCCCCAGAGAACCTGAGTCTGTCTCCCCAGGAAATCGAGAATAATGGGCGGGGGAGGGCCAGTGGCAAAACTGCACCCGATTCTCCAAATTGAGTGCATTTGCCCTACTTGTGTGTTCTGGGGGAGAAGGGTGGCTAAGAGAAGACATCCCTTGCAGCCCAGCACTTGCCCGCAGGTGTCTGTTTCACTGGGCCACCAAGGACCTCGGGGCACTGTCCTGAGTGCAGAAGAAGAATGAGGGCTTGAATTTGGTCTGAGTCCAAAGGTGTCTTCAGCTGAAAAGGCTCAAAGCGTCGGGAGTGCGGAGTGGGTGGAGGGGTAGGGAGGAGGGCGACACCAACCCAAAGGGTGACTGTTTTTAGATGCTGAGTAAGGTGTTGGGGAAAGATAATGAAACCGATTTTTGAAACCCCGCGCGGCACCGCTGGTTCAAGGGATCGCCAATGGGAAAGAGCTCCTGGCTCCGAGCGGCGTGTGAGCCGCGGTGGCCTGAGACTCACAGGGTGCCTGGCTTCCCGGGGGGGGGGGGGGGGGGGAGGAGGGGGAAGCGCCTGGAAGATGAACTAGGCGAGCACAAGTACGCTGGGCACTGACGGCGCTGCGTGGGGGAGACGCGTGGGTAGCTGCGGCCGGGGGACTCCAGCACCGCCGCCCGCCGTGGCGCCGCGACCCACCCCCCGCCCTCCCCGCGGCGGGTGCACTCTCTCCCGAGCCCGGGGCCGCGGAAGGATATCGCGCTGCCACCTCGCCGGGGCCGAGCCGCAGAGCCGCGAGGCCGGCGCCCGCGCCCGGGCCGGGAGCTGCAATGGCAGTGGCAGCGGCTGGCGGGCGCGGGGAGCCGCCCGCTGATTGATGGGCGCCCGGCTCAATGAGGGGGGCCCGGGCGGGGGCGGGGCGGGGCCGGCCCTGGGCTGAGCCAGTCGCGGGTGCCGCGGGGAGGGGCGGGGGGGCGGAGGCTCCGTGGAAATGTGTCGGTGACATTGAATGGGGAGACGGAGCGCGAGCGAGGCGCGCGCGCGCACACCCGCGCACACAGGGCCCCGCTCGCTCCGAGATCCCCGGCCACGTAAGTAACTATTAATACCGCCTCGCCGGGAGTTGCGGGCGTGCTGAGCTCGGGGATTGGCCTCGGGCACGATCGGCCATCCCCTTCAATTTTAAATACACATTCCGCTTACCTCGGGGGGAGAAAGAAAGAAAGAAAAAATAATAATAAAAGACGAAGAAGAAAAGCCATCAATTTTCTCCAAAACAGACCCCACCGGGCAATTTGGGCTTTTCGGGTAGGGGGAGACGGAGTTGTCGTAAATTATTCCAAGGCAAGATCCAGGTATCCAGCGGGAAAGGAACGCCGCAGGTTGGCTGGGCTGGGGGCGCATCCCCTTCCAGCGCCCGGAGGATCCCCCGGAAGCTCGTGCCGGGGGAATCGGAGACCGCCGAGCCACCCTCGTCCCTGCCCGCACTTCTCCCCTTTTTTTTTTTTTTTTTTTTTTTTTTCTTTTTTCGGAGGACGATCTGGAGCACGAGCGAGCAGCGACAGCATGAGCCTGTGCTGACCTCCGCCCGGCGGGCCAACCCGGGCTTTGTCGCGGTACCTGCGCCCGGCCCGCGCCGCAACTCCGTGCCCGGCTTTTGCAATCTTTTGTTGGTAGCGCTGACCGCTCCAAGTTAAATGCTCCCTCGCTCTTCTTTTTTTTCTGTTCTTTTTTTGTCTGTTTGTTTAAATTTTGGAGAGCTCTTGCGATCTTGGAAAAGCCTCAGACGCCATCTACAGTTAAAACGTAGGTAACTACCCTCTCCGGCGCCCCCTCTTCCACGCCCCCCACCCTTTCCACCAAAAAAGGGGGTGCAGCGCGGATTCTGTCTGCCGTGCGGCGCGAGCCGGTAGACCCGTGCTTATTTCCTTTTTCTTTTTGTTTGGTTTTCTAACGCGTTGAGACTGAGCCGCCGCCGTGCGCCCCTGGAAGATTGCACGAACTACGGCCGGGCTCCTCCGCCCCGTCTGCGTTTCGGAAGCCTGCGTGGGGATCGCTTCGGGAGACCGGGCGCTGCAGCTCCCCACCTTAGCAATCCGGTTACTCGCCTAGCTAGATCCGCGTTGGAAAGCGAGCGGGAGAGAGAGAGAAACTAAAAGTGCGGGGATTCTGCAGATCGCTGGCTGCTTTGGGGTAACAAAGGGACCCGAGTTGCTGCCGACTGAGCACCCCCGGGAGCCGGGCTCGGAGCAGACAAGGTGCCCGGCGGCGCCCATTTGGGGGCTTCTAACTCTTTCTCCACGTCGCCCCTCTCCCGTCCCCTCCCCTCTCGTTCCCTTTTAAAATCCGTGGCACCGAGGCGCCTGCAGCCGCACTCGCCAGCGACTCATCTCTCCAGCGGGTTTTTTGTTTGCCGAGTGCGATCCCCACACTCATGAACATACACAGGTCTACCCCCATCACAATAGCAAGATATGGGAGATCGCGGAACAAAACCCAGGATTTCGAAGAGTTGTCGTCTATAAGGTCCGCCGAGCCCAGCCAGAGTTTCAGCCCGAACCTCGGCTCCCCGAGCCCGCCCGAGACTCCGAACTTGTCGCATTGCGTTTCTTGCATCGGGAAATACTTATTGTTGGAACCTCTGGAGGGAGACCACGTTTTTCGTGCCGTGCATCTGCACAGCGGGGAGGAGCTGGTGTGCAAGGTAAAGAGCCCGGGGTTTGTTTTTGCTTTTTGTCTTTTAAAAAGATTCCCCGGCTGTTTGGAGGGGGCGGGAGGTCGCCGAGCTCCGGAGCCTTGGGGGAGGGAGACTCGCGGGATAATTACCCGTGGCCTCGTTAAATGGGTTTATTTATTTGTTCACGTTCGGCTAGTTGCGAAGTTTTTAGAGCGTTGCAGACAATGGGGCGGGCTGCGGCGGGGGCGTTTTGGGGAGAGTCTGGGGCGGGGAGGGCGGCGGGGACGGCGCGGGGGCCACGGCGGACACGCGTGCTCCCGAAGGCTCGTGGAGCGCCGGGGCTCAAGGCCGGGTCCCGCCGCCCAAGGGATTTCTCCCTGTGTCTAGCCCCCTCCCCTTCCACCGTGGAGTAGGGAATCCCCCGCTAATTTTTAGGCACTGATGACTGGGTTCCCTTCGCAGCCATTGTTCTTAGAAGCGTGCAGGTGTTGAACCTTTGTTCGGAAGGTGCCCTTTAAAAGACACACACAAAGGTGTCCCCTCTGGCGGAGCCAGGGGCCCAGCGCGGGGAAGGAGTTTACAAAGAGCTCTCTACTGCCTGCAGCCTTGAAAGGAGGGTTGGGGGTGGAAATCAAAGCCGCCAGCGCACCTTAGGGTGTAGGAAATAGTGAGCCCTTTGGGTCCTTCTCTCCTCTCCTTTTTTCTCATCTCGGGACTTCCGTGCCTGAACACCCCCCCTCGCGCCCCCCACCCCCAGCCCACACCTCTGCCTGTATGGTTTACAGGCTGGCGTTTGGAGCCCCAGACATTCGCAGTGCTAATTCAGAGCCGGGCACTTCAGTTTCCTTTTTGTCTCTGACCCCCAACAGTGACTGGTGTGTGTGTCTTTGTGTGTGTGCACTCCAGAGGAGGGGGGATGAGAGGGGGGATAGTTGCAAAAAGAGAGAGAGAGCGAGAGAGAGAGATTGGGAGAGAGAATAGAGTAGAGCCTACCGCTACCCAGGCATTGGACATAGATCAAGAATTCATTGTCACTTAATTTTACATTTGCTCACTCTTGGTTTTCCTGGGGGTCTGGGGGGGGGAGGCTAGGGGGGTGGTGAGCAATGAAGACCTTTGCTGTCTTTGAAATGGGCACTCTGCACAGCTGTGCTACAAAAAAATGCATCACACTTTTACCATCAACCACAGACTGCTTTATTTCATAGGGGACTGGACTCTTGCAGTGTAAATGAGGGTTTTGTGGGGGGCTTCAGTCAGTTTTGCAGTTGCTCAGTTCAGATCTCGGGAAAGTCAGGGACTCTTTAAATATAGCTCTCTCCTTGTACTGAGCATCTGGTATTTTGCATCTTCTCCCAAGTTATTGAGACTCAGAGCAACTGTGCCCGGTTAACCAAAATTCAGTAGGCTATTCAGAGCTGGATTGAATTCTCAGAAGACCTACAACGTTGCACAATAGGGGCGTCATCCTTTGAAATGAATGAATTCCACCGAGCTGCCACTGTCCTATGAAATATGCACAATCGCCCCGCAGTGAGTGTGTTCACTCCTTTTGCTCAACTTCAGTACAACATTTCAATATTTTTCAAAGGCTGGAGACGCTTGCACGGAAAGGGATTCTGCCTCCAAATTCTGCAGGAGCATCTTGCTGTTATTTCTTTGTTTAAAGGCAGAGGTGATTCGCCCCTGCTGTTTCTTTCTCCCTCCAGATTCTTCAAGGCATATTTCACTTGGGGCTGACCTTACGGTGTCATTCGTGGACTTGCTCTTTGGCCTGAAACTGTACTTAATCTGCTGGTTTAGTTATTGCAAAGATTGAATCAGCCCCTCACCAATTACTGTGTGGCTGCGAGCGTATTTAAGTGCAGTATCATTGTTCCGCTGGACAGAGGTCATCCCTTTAAGACACGGCAGCCTCCGTTTTCCTGCCTTTCTACCAGAGGTGACATGGGTGACGACTTTTTATGCAGCCATCCTTGTCCATATCCTAGGAAGCTCCAAGTGGTTTTTATAAGGCTGCTTCCATGAGCCACCCTCAGAAATACGGTGTGAACTCAGCTTACTGTGGGGCACTGTGAAATCTACACAGTGCATCAAGTTCCTTTTGGTGTCTCAGAATATAGAGTTCATGTCTCCTAGCTCTATGTTGACCCAAGGAAAAATGTCTTTGCAAAAACTGATCAAATGTAAAGATGCCATTACTATAGAGGACCCTTGAGAGAATTCTACAGGATGCTATTTGGGGTCATTTAACCAACATAAGCAAGCCTGTTTATTGTCTCCAGGAACCTACTTTAAGCTAGGCAAATGGAAGAAGGGAGCTTCAGGGGGTCTTTACCTTATCATTTGCATGGAAATGATGGTAGTACAGTGCAGATTGACGTAATTAGTGCCTTGGCATAATGGGCACTTTTTTTTTTTTTTTTTTTTTTTTTGGTAAATGCTATTAATGATGGCCTAATCTTACTGCCTTATCTCAGCTGTCACATTATGTAACTAAGGTTCCAAATTAAACATTTAAAAGAAGCCGGCAACCAGGCTTATGGCTTGATTTTGCATTTGAAGGTTATGGTTTAAATACCAGTCCAACCCCATAAAGGCCTGTTATAGCTGCTAATAAAAGTTTGGTTCCTACCCATTTGGGAGAACCTGAGTATTTGTTTTGTTTTTCATGCTCTGTCCACCATCTTGGAATTTGATCTCTTCTACAAAGGGTACTAGCTATTTCTTGAAGCTGCCGTGAATGTTTCTTTCTTTCTTTCTTTCTTTTTTTTTTTAAAGAAATTTCTGTGTCCATTCAGTTTCTCATCAGTGGAGCAGGATAACAGATTGAGGGTGTTGAGCAAAAAAAAAATCCCCTTTTATTTTTCAAAAAATGCAACTTGAAGGAAGAAGGAGATTGTAAATAATCTTCACTCCTGAGCACTGGCGACCGGAGCCCGCAGCCTGATGCTTCAGAACACAGCCTGCCCGTTACATAACACAGAGTGTTTATGTTAGCCACTGCAACATGTCTCTTACTCTCTGTGAAATTTTTGAGGCTTTACTTGGTTTCTGCTGCCCACAGCCTGGGTGTTAAAGTTGACTCAGGGCATTTCGGATTCCTGATTGAATGGACCTCTGAGGTCACTGCTCGTAGGTCACCATTTGACCATATCAGGGTGTGATTTGTGGTCTCTGGAGATAATGAAGTATTCATTCTTAAATTTTAGGTTATAGTGGTAGCAGCCGTGCCGTCTTCCTGAGATGCCTCATTATGGTTCATTCACAAGGTTACTGTTACTTTGCTTCCTCGCCCCGGGTTCGCACCAGCCCTCTGAGGTTCTCGCTGTCCTTGTTGGACTCACCGATTTCTTTCGGTTTTTGATCCTAAGAGCCTGTGTGCCTGGATGGGTTTGGGAAGGTCTGTGAGTCCCCTTAAAATGAATCTCCTATTGTGCGTGCATCGGAGACTGGGCATTGTCAGCGAAGAGGGGACAGAGCTCTTACCAGCTTCTCCTGTGGGACCCAAAAAAGGTCAACGGTGTTCTGAGTCAACATCTTCCGTCTCTGAAGGGGAGGGAGGCCCAGTGACCCTGAGTGTTTTAGCCATCTTATCCAGATTATTGGGGGCCAAGCCAGGATTAGAGCCTCGGTGTGGTGATTTCTAGGCCACGCTGCAAAATGGGGATCAAGGAGAGGATGTTCTAACTAATGAAAAAGATTTAAGAAGCTAAATGGTGGCGTGCCCGTAGCACTGAGTGTTGTTGGAGCATTCCTGGCCTCCAGTGCCTTCCAGCAAAGCCCCTCATGCCTGCCCCTCACTCCTGCAGGCACAGAACAGAGTCATGTGCCCACATTCCCAGGCAGATAGGAAAACCACATTCCAAACCCAGGGATTTGTAGTCCTGATTTAGTGGAGGTCTTAAAATGAATGAAAGCTTTTTCTTATGACCTCAAAAATTCTCGGTAGTGTTAATTCCTCTTAGGTTGCTTTCAGAAAGGTATCGGGGATGGATTTTCTTTTTAAACAACCCCACAGTGAGGTGGCATTTCACAGGCTAATTTTGATTCACAGAAAATCATTGCATAACTGATTCATTGAGCTAGATAGCCGTGCAGGAAATAGAGAAGCGTGTCTGCTTTCCTATTACAGCCTGTGTCCTATTCCTAATTCTGCCACTGGGGCTTGATTTGACTTGCTCCCTGAGCCTCGATTTGCACATCCGTAAAACGAAGGTACTGAATTAGATAACCCTAAGGCAGAGTCTACGTTTTTCACTGTTAATTGCTCCTGCCTTACAGTGCTGTGCAACGCAGTTGCAGAGCATAAAATACGTTGCCCACAGTCGCTGTAGTGGTACAGAGATGTACATTTCTGCTCCGTTTCGCGTTTGGAAGGCGAACGAGGTGTCGTCTGTGCAGCTCGGGGTGGGCCACGTTCCGATTTTGCTTTTGTTCCTGTCTCAGCGGACGTGATCGGGACTTCCCGTTTGTGTGCTGTGTGACCTCGCGCAAACCGCTTTGACCTTTCTTTTCTCCTATCATCCTCCCCACGCTGTGGGTCAAGCGCCATTTGCCCATTTTGCACGTGACCGTTCGGAAGCCCAGAGAGATCCAGCAGCTCATGCAAGGCGACCCAGCTTTGGGAGCGGCCGGCAGGGCCGGGGTGGTCTGGGTCCGCGTTCGGTGTGCTTTCTCGTCCCCTCAGAAGCCTGTACGGTGGGAGGGGTCCGCACCCTGTGATTTTCTTGGTCGTACAAGAGGGATCGCTGACTCTCCGTCTTGTTGTGACCCCTGCCCTAGGTGTTTGATATCAGCTGCTACCAGGAATCCCTGGCCCCGTGCTTTTGCCTGACTGCCCACAGCAACATCAACCAAATCACCGAAATTCTCCTGGGGGAGACCAAAGCCTATGTGTTCTTTGAGCGAAGCTATGGGGACATGCATTCCTTTGTCCGCACCTGCAAGAAGCTGAGGGAGGAGGAGGCGGCCAGACTTTTCTACCAAATCGCCTCGGCCGTGGCCCACTGCCACGACGGGGGGCTGGTGCTGCGGGACCTAAAGCTGCGGAAATTCATCTTTAAGGACGAGGAGAGGTGAGTACCCTTCCTGTCCAGACCCGACACTCTAACAGGCCGTCCAGGAGTGGCTTGCGTGAGAGGTTGGAATGGACTATTTTTTTTTTTTTTTTTTTTTTTGCTGCCTGCTGTCCAGGTGAGAAGAGAGGGTGGGAGGACAGGGGTGGGGGGTGGGGTGTGGACGAATATTGCAGCGTTCTAAGCGCCCTCGGAAAACAAGTCGCTGCTCCTCTAAAGGCGTTACAGGATGCTCAGAGGGCAGGTGCCAGGACACTCTGTGACCCGGTCGTTATTTTTGTTGCGGTGTCGTCCGCTCTGACGGGTGGCTGCACGCCTGTGTGGCGTTTTCAAGGTGCATGAGGCACGATGGCGACAATCGTGCCTTCAGAACGCTCGGGGCCTGGCATCAGTCATTTAGAGCCCATTCGTCCGTTCCCTCATTCAGGAATACCTCAGGGTGCATGTGGGTGTCAGTAAAGTGTGCGTGTATAAATCACAATTCTCAGTACTCTGAAGATCCGTGTGCATGAGCTAGTTGACTCACCTATAAAGGAATGTTCCAAGCCCTAAAAGAAGATGATCTCCCGGGTCGGATGGGAACTGGGGGCTGGGATGTGAGTTTTAACTAGGACTTGGAAGGCAAGAAAGATATTTTATAGGAGATGCGATGTCGGACCAGACTTGAAAGATGATGAACATGTTACGGCCAATGTGGGAAGGACCCGTGTTGCCGGTGAGGAACCTTCCAGTGCAGATGCACAGCCGGGTGAAGGTCTGGGTTATTGGAGGCGACAGCTGGACAGGCTGCTGGGCATCTGGGTTCCATTCATGCTTCTTCCATTAACTCGTTGCGTTCTGCTTAGCAAACCCACTGGGGCCTGCTTTGTCTTCCAGCTGACTTCCATTGTTAAAACTCTTCCAAGCTACTTATTTTTCTCTTTTGAAGAATGTGCGTTCTCAGAGGGGTGGAGGCCACGGATTCATATTCATTGCCGACTCTTCCAAAAATTGTTCTAGAGTTTCTACACACGTGGGTCGTGGAGTTACCACGACTGCGTTGGGCATCCTCACCTCCTACTAGGAAAGTGGTTGGTGAAGTGAAGGTCCGTTGTCACAGAGCTGTTAAGAGCCATCTGAGTGCAAAACCGATACGTGCCATTCATTCACTCGCTGGGCAGATCTGTGCGTCTGGTGCAGATCTTCCTGTCAAACCTTCCTACCTTCCAGTCAGTTTGGCCTGTGATATTGTAGGCTACTGCTTCTCGACGTCGGGTGGTGTGCACTTCGTTTTTTGTTTTGTTTTGTTTTGTTTTTTTCAACTTTATGGGTTGAGCTAATTGGGAAATGTCTGGGAAGCATTGTGGGATTAGCAAAGGTAAAGGGCCTGTGGTTACTTAACCCAAATGGGACAATTTCATGAGCATTTGCAATCCAGCTGAGTATTCAAGGTTCAGAGGGCCCGTGGCCACAGAGATTGGTTATTGTTCCACATTTTCACCCATAAACAGATATCTTAGGCATTTGTGGCAGCCAATATCCTGGTCTTTTTTAGTGTACGGATTTGACCCTTATTAATAAACTGAAGAAGAGGGAGCCATTCAGAGATCTAGAATCTGGGGCCACCCTTAACCATTTCTCTTCTTCAGCTCAGATGTGTCTGCCCTCGGAGCCTGGAGACTCGGGTTTGTACCCTGGTTTCATCTTTAATACTCTCTGACCATTTAGATTGGTCCCCGCCTTCTGGGCTCAAGTTTCTCATCCTTTTATTGTCCTGGCTCTGTTTTATTGGTTCTGAGGTTTTTCTGCGTTACAATAGATGTGTGTGCTTCTTTGAATATTCTCATTGGGAAGTAAGTTCGGCTGTGACTCCCAGCAGAATCCCGACAGAGATACTTTATCCTTCTGCGTGCTACCTTTCTTGGACACGGGGTAACTCTAACTTCTAAAATGAGAGGTTAACAGGTTATTGTTGAGCTTAATTCTCTCTGCAGGTTGGGGGTGGGTATCCTTGTGTTCATTTCACAGGGGAAGACTCAGAATGTGGGAAATCGCTCCGTGACAGACAGGAAAGAGTAGAAGTAAGGACATGTGCTCTGTTAAATCAGCTCTCAAGAAATTCATCTGCCTGCCCTGGGCAGTAAGGGCAACGATGCCCTCTTTCACAGGGATCCAGGTTTTTAAGTATCACCTTTGATCGTGTCTCTTTAGAGAGGAATTTCACACAGCAGCGAGTGTAGGGGGTGGTGCGTCCAGCGATAGCACATGTATGGTAAATACATACTTAGGAAGTGGGTCACGGTAGGGTGGACACCCCCAGGTCAGAACAAGGGGGCACGTGTAAACTCTGGGGCCTCCAGGGGGCCATCCTTCAGTCCTGTCATGTTTGTTGCTGCCTGGAATCAGAGCCCCGTGGGTGAGGGTGCTGGCCCCAGTGCCCACGGCTCACTGGAAGCAAATAAGGGGCCGAGTCAGACCTGGCTTGTCCTTTATGGTGGCAAAGCGAAAATCCTTGATGTCCCAGTGCCTAGAGAAGAAATACCAAGATGTCGGGGTGCCTGGGTGGCTCAGTTGGTTAAACATCCAACTCTTGATTTTTGGCTCAGGTCATGATCTCATGGTTCCTGAGTTGGAGCCCCACATCGGCCTCCATGCTGACTGACAGTGTGGAGCCTGCTTGGGATTCTCTGTCTCCCTCACTTCCCCTCATGCACACACCCTCTCTCTCAAAATAAATAAACAAACTTAAAAAAAAATAGAAATGCCAAGAGGTCAGAAGCTTCTGACACAAGGACTGTGCATTTCTGGTGTTGATTTTGGAGTTTGTGTTGGACATTTGCAAAAGAGCATGACCCTTTCTAGAAAGATCTAGAAAGAAGCATCCCATGTGAATGTGAAACCAGAATACTTTACCGGAGCACGCATGGCAAAGCTAAATCCTTTTTAACTTTAGAGAGCAATTTCCTTCTGAGAAAGGAAACGTAAGTGACGGGGAGGAAGCTGGTCATCATCTGTCCCTGGCGTGTCTGAGAGCACCTGAGCCCCGTGCAGCCTCGCATCCCTGCGGGACTGTCAGGGGGGAGGATGACTCCTCATCTGATTGGCGAGGTGACTGGGTTGCACAGGAGCTAAGTGACCTTTCTCAAGGTCACTGCCGGCATGCCCATGGAGCTGGCCTGGAAATCCTACCATTTGACTCCAGAGCTCTTTCCCTATCCCTCACCTTGCTGAAGGCTCGGTGGACTTGTCCTTCTTAGCATGACCGGTGTCTCTGTCTGGGCAGCTCTGAGAAGGTCCCTCTCATTCTCAAGGACACTCTAAATGTTCTCATCGGTAGCCGATAGGAACTTTGTTTCCAGCCAGCTGTCAAACTTTTTGTGAAAGAGGAATAATGCCTTGTAGCCTTTCTCCTTGTTGTTTTGGTTTTTAACGTCTCGTTCTCAGAGCGTGAGTCTCTGGTTTTGTCTCGTTCTCAGAGCGTGAGTCTCTGGTTTTGTCACTCAACGTGTTTCTCCCTCCGTGTGTCCAACAGCCATTGGGTTTCGCAGCAGAGTTTCTCTTTGTTGGTCTGCACAGTGGCCCACATGGAGCAGCCCGCCCGTGTTTTGAGGGGGGCAGCGGTCTGGGACCTCACTGGGACCTTGCTGCTGGCAGCTCTCGCCATCCATGCTAATCAGCAGGACCTCCTCAATAGGTATTTCGATAACACTAGAGCCTCTGCCTCTCCTGACATCATGGCACCTGTAAGAAAACAATGGGTTGAATTGGAAAGGCTTTTGAAACGTTGAACGATGGAGTCTGTGTCTGTGTTCGGACCCTTTATGCATTGGTCCTATGGGGGAAAAACACAGAGGAGGCTTTTGGAAGTCCTGTGTTACTAAGCTTCCCATCACCAGACCCCTCCTTTGCGCATGGCCTCTGATGTCTCAAGGATGTGCTTCTTACTGGTTGATTCTCTTGCAAGGGGTTGAAGGTGAAAGCCCTCGCCGCCCCCCCCGCCCCGGGGTTCCCAAGGAGACCGGCCTGTGAGCTGACTTCCTATGCATGAATTTCCGATCCTGGACTGTAACTGAATCCATGACCAACCCGTGAGAATATTCTTGGTGGCGCTGTGAGGGTCATCAGTCCAGGTTCCCAGAAACAGCTCTGAAGATGCCACCCCATGTTCTGTTAGGGCCTGATGGCAGTGTGCCTTGTCTCGCTGTGTTGAAGCCGCAGCACCTCAGATTCTTTGGCTTCCGTTTTATTTTGGTTTGGGTTCTAGATGCAGATTGTCTCTACCTCTCATTAGCTACCCGGTCTGGGAGGAGTCCTTTAATGCTTCTGAGCTGCGGATTCCTCAGAACAGAAGTAAGGTCTGCATCCCTGTTGGTGGTTGTGAGAGCTGAGCGTCCTGATCCAGAGGCGCACAAGGTGGGGCAGGGGCTCGCGATGGCCAGCAGCTCTTAAAGTCATGGATAACATGGTGCCACTATGGAAGAGCCCTTCCCAAGGCGCCGGAAGTGCATGGAGAATGGGCTCCGCCCCTTGGGCCGCCATTTCACAAGGAGTGAACCCTTGGGGGTCTAAGGGTTCAGATTTAAGCCACATTGCCCTCTCGGTTAATGACAGGCATTGCATCAGTGCTGCGGGGAGGGGGTGGGACCGGTGACCAGCAGGGCAGAAGCGCAAAGGGCGGGGTGGATGGCTCAGCAAGGCCAGGAGGTAGACGAGATGTCCGCAGGGGAAGGAGCGTTCGAGGCGCATGCGCTCCCTCGGCCCCACGCGGCCCCTGTGTTCCCAGCCTTGTGCTGCTGTCTCCTCCGTCCCTGGGACGTTTCTGCAGGACGGACCTGCAGTTTTGTTTTTGTTTTGAGGAAGTTAAACCCTTACGCTGATTGGGCTCACTCTGGACACACCCTTTGCATCCGCAGTTTCGGCAGTAAAATCGGAGATGGGCTGATGGGGTCAGAGGGGCCCCCTGTGGGTGGGAGCCCTGAATTAGATAGAGGGCAGTGACCGTGCCGCTCTGCCCGGGCAGCCCGTTCTGGGAGGCCTTGTGTTTGAATTTGAGCCTCCAGGGGAAGGCCTGAGGCTGGGAGAAGACCCCTTACTCCCACGGGGTGGCCGAGGCACTGGATTCTAGGCCCTGCTCCTGCCCTCCTTACTGAACTTAATCTTGAGAAGTTACATAAGCTCTTCTGTCCAGACTGCCTCATCTGCAGAGTGGAAGTAACAAGGAAACTTTCTTTGTGAAATTAAACGAATTAATGCGGGTGAGCCCGGTGCTTGGAACCTGATCAGCCATCGGCAAGCGGTAGCTCCTGCCGTCCTCACATCCTGTGCACTGGGTGACAGGATGACACTGGGTGACACAGGGCCAGCTCGCCGACTCAGATGTGGGGAGCCCTTTAAGCTGCTGCAGCCTGGGGCTCCCACCGTGGTGCCCGTTTTGGCCCGCTTGATTTCTCTTCTCCCTTGGGACAAGGCTCCTTGCCACCCCCCTCCCCCAGCGCCCTGCTCCCCCCGGTCGCAGTTCAGTGTTGACATTTCACCGCACAGAAATACCCCATGTGAATGGAGAAGCATGCCTCTGTACATGTTTCTTCTTTGGTTAGAAGATTTTTATCTCTTGACGTCACAGGTTTGATTTCCTCTGCTTCGTGGAAGCTAATCAGTGCCTGTTTCTGCGGGAGGGAGGCCGGACCCTTTTTAGAAACCCCGCAGCAGCCCTAGGGGCCCTCGTGTAACCATCTACCCGGGCACCCGACCCGTGTGTCCTGTGGGGCCCAGGCCTTGTGTTGCCCTGACCTGCCAGTCTCTCTCTCTTTCA
Organism: Felis catus; assembly: GCF_018350175.1. Taxonomy (NCBI): domain Eukaryota; kingdom Metazoa; phylum Chordata; class Mammalia; order Carnivora; family Felidae; genus Felis; species Felis catus. The sequence goes on along the minus strand of NC_058370.1, from coordinate 130,852,066 downwards.
GTATCTAGCAAAGTATAGAGATCTGTCCTGCTTTCTTTCGTTAGTAACGATTTACATTAAGTGGTAAGTTCACCGTATTTCAGGAAAATATCTTACCTTTTTGCTTCCCAGGAGACAGAGCTCCTGGAATTCACTTATTTATGTGGACCACTCTTATGTACTTGAGGCATGCCAACCCTTGGGGAAGGCCCACTCCCCCACTTCTCCCTGGATGGGTAAGCGATCCCCCCGACCACAGCACCCCTGCAGTCTCCCCTCTGCTCACATTGTACACGTGCATCCCTAGACCGTCCCCATCTCCTCCTGGGCTGGGGGCTTCTTGGGGACTGAGGCTGCCTCGGTTTCCCTGCTGCCGGAACACGGTGGGCACTGCGTGAACGCAGATCTCCTTTATTGAGCGCGTGCGTCTCAGATTGGATTCTCATGACGGAATGAGAGAAGAGAGAAGTGGGGGTGAGTACAGATCGTTGGCCTCTAGATCATTCCCCAGATTGGGAGCCCCTGAAAGGCTCCGTCTTATCGGTCTCCCACGGAGACATCTTTGCAAAGAAAGCTCCTTTCAGCCTTCCGCCTCAAATGAGAAATTAACCCATCGTTGCCCTTTGGATTCAATGATTTGTGCAGAATGACATTTGAGACAGTGCGGTCAGTGTCTGTGGCCGGGTGTCGCGTTTATGAAAAGCTTCTCTAATCACAGTGAGAGGGGAGAGCATCCTCAGGGTTCCTCGCTTAGAAGTGGGCTAAAAGTCGGCATCCTTCAGTAGGATTTCTGGCTGAGCTGCTTACTGCTTGGGCTTCCTCAGTTAGTTGACGGGCTGGACTGAGACCCTGGGAAGGTGAGGCCAAGGGCACAGCCGTAGGAGTTTTCACTGCCTCACTGAGCCGTTTGACCTTGGCCTACCTCCTCTGACGTGGGTTGGAGATCGTGAACTTCCAGTGCCCAGCACGGTGCCGGGCTCACTGCAGAGCCTTAAGAGGATAGCGGTCATGACTGGTCTTGGTCATCAGCTGCTGGCTTTGGGCCTCACCACCCAACCACCCGGAGGTCCCTTTGTTTACTCAGCAACCTGTCACGGGCCAGGCACTGTTCTAGGTGCTGTGGAAACTGCCGTGGCAAACGAGACCGAAGGCTTTCCCTCGTGGGACTTACAGTTTAGTGAAATAATACCTAGATACACCATGTGCCAGGCCCTCTTCTAAATACAAGGGCAGTTAAGTGAACTGATTTAATCTGAATTAACTACTGTATGTGTACTGACCAGCTTAAAACCAGTGAGGAGGGGCGCCTGGGTGGCTCAGTCGGTTGGGCCTCTGACTCTTGATTTTGACTCAGGTCATGATTCCAGGGTCGTGGGATCGAGCCCCTCATTGGGCTCTGCACTGAGCACGGAGCCTGCTTGAGATTCTCCCTCCTCCTCCTCCTCCTCCTCCCCCTCTGCCCCTCTCCCCTGCTAGCTCGCAGGCTCTCACTGTCTCTCAAATTAAAAAAAAAAGAAAAGAAACAGTAAGTTAGTGCTATTATCACCATTTTATGGATGAGGGAACTGAGGCTCAGGGTCCCACAGCTAATCAGCGGCAGGCCTGGGGATTGGTACCCAGGATACGGGACTCCCGAGCTTAGGCTCTGGAAAGACCACACTGGCTGTTGGAAATGGACACCAGCTAAAATTCCGCCCCTTGTGTCCGATCCCCAGAAAGAATTTTCTCATGCAAATAGGCAACAAGTAAACACCAGCAGGGCCTGACCGGCCGGAGTCTAAGTGAAGCTCAGTGCTTGACCTTCTCTGAGCAGTCATGGGCCACTAGTTCATTAACCTCCTGGACAGTCCTGTGATGTCCCGTTCTGTTTCACGGAGTGGTTGTGTTTTCTGTACAGAACTGTGAAATGGGGTCCGTTTATCTTTCTGTCTTCCCTATCTAGCCCAGGACTGGCTTTGTAAATACTTGGTGAATGTCTGACAGTTGTCTAAGTGGGTGTGTGAATAGCCCCCTACGCCCAGGAGGCATAAATATTGTAAGAAAAATCCCCTAGAGATATTGATGGCAGGAGGCAGTGGATGGAAACACATTTTAAATGTCCTTTATCCAGTACTCTTGGGAGTTTCTCTAAAGCATGAAATAGAGTCCAGCCTATTTGAAATTTCTTGGGACTGTAGAGAGTACAGTTCTTAAGCAGAATCATGCCCGGATACTCTGAACTCCAGACAGCATGTTGGAGCTGGGGGCATCTCATACGTGGGAGTCGTGCTACTTTGCAAATATTGATTAAGCATCTATTTTGTACCACATACAGCGCTAGGTGTTAGGGGTACAAGAATCGCTAAGGGGAGTTGGAAGACAGAGTGTAATAGTTACTTTTCGTACCATGTTACGGGTTGCGGGTGGGCATTAGAGAGCTCTGTGGGAGCAGGAAGGAGAATGTTCCAGCGGTGTAGTAGCGGTGTAGTAGCGGTGTTCCAGGGTGTAGTAGCGGTGTAGTAGCGTCAGTGAGGAGATAGGTTCCTTCTTGGGTTAGTCTGAGTGAAGTAGAGAGAAGGGGAGGGTGTTGGGAAGGATGAGTAAAGGCCAAGAGACATGAGTGAGCCTGTGCAGGGGGGGATGATGTACTGGTGGAGGGTGCTATATGGGGGTCAGAGATAAGACTAAAGAGGGAAGCACAGGTCTAGGGCCTGGGTGCATGCCCTCGTCCTTAAACTTGACCTGAAATCCAGGAAGTGCTACTGAAGGGTTTTTCTAGACAGGACAGGATGGGGTCAGGTTGTGATTCTGGAAGCGTATGGGCAGAATGGACCCGGGATGGGTATTGACTGAGGCTGAACCAGGCCCCAAGCGGTGGGATCAAGGAGCAGTGGGTAAGAGGTAGAATTAACCCCAACCCTTGGATTTTTACAAATGAAATGAGGAGGGAATGTCCTTCTCCAAAGTTCTACAACGTGTTGGCGGTGTGACCCAGAGCAGGGCTCAGGTTTTCTGGCTCCCAGAATTGGTCTAGTATGTGCCTGGGCCATCTGGGTGAGGCCCAGGTTAGGACTCTGCCAAGTGGAAATCCCTGCCTGGCCCAGCGCTGGACCGCTGCTCCCAGTGCCCCCTGGGTCGGTGGGGTCAGAGGGACTGGCCTGAGCCCTGCTCCTGCCCTGCCAGTCGTCCTGGGTAGGAATGTTCTGGACCCTGAGTCAGCCTGACTAGGCGGCAGGGCCGGAGCAGGAGCTTGAGGGGCACCTGGCTCCCTCTCCCTGGGAGAATCCAGGTTGGGTGGGCCCTCGGAGCAGTGCTGTCCTGTCCTGGCAGGAGACTGCCTGCGGAGCCTTTTCTGAAAGGCTGGATCGATTGACTCGGGATCAGGGGATCTTTTGGGATTCCGTCTCCCTGCAGAGGAGCAGGAGTCCTGAACGGAGGACTAAGGAGGAGCTCTGAGTGGCGCTGCCTGTCTCCGGGTTCCCCGTCTGTTCCTGTGGAGACACAGGCTGCCCTCGGATGGTGTCTTCCTGCAGTGGGACGGCCTCGGGGGTGGGATGCGATGGCTTCCCCGCTGTCCTGCGGTCATAGTGTGTCAGGGCTCAGACGTGCACCAGCACGCAGACAGCACAGGCCTTTCTGTTGTGGCCGGCCAGCGGTGCTGTGGAAACATCTGGGTGCTTGAGTCGGATCGGGCTTCTCATCACGACCGTACTGTTCCCTAGCAATTTCCTTCATCTTGGTAAGCTGTGATTTTTCTGGTGCATCACACGGGCGCAGGAACCCCCTCCCCCCCACCTCCCTGACTGTGGTCAGGTAGTGAGAGGATATACCACCTGGGAGAACCAAGCAGCCCCTCCCTGTAGACTTCCCTCACCCGGACCCGACATGCCTCCCTGTTGGTTACCTGCTGCCCTCTTGCTGATCTGGAAGCAGCCTGACCTTGGTGTCGGTCTGGTCACTGAATCTACAGGATCTGGTACGTCAGTGGCTCTCAGGGGTAACTGTTGGAGAAAATATGCGCACTCAGGAAACAGAGAACTCGAATGACGATTTACCTGGCAGAGTTTAGCAGCCTGTGGCTGTCACGTCGGCTTGATGGCAGCCTACGGTGTGGGACAGTCCGTGGCTGGGCACCCCCAGCGGTAGCCCCTGGTGGGACCCTTGCTTGCACAAGCCAGCTGGCAGCCGAGGGCAGCTTTTCAGTACTGGGCAGAGTGAAGCCAGACCTGGCCGCAGTTGACCTGTCTCACTTGACCCTTCGCCTGCTTGGACAACCCCCCCCCCCCCCCCCCCCAATGGAATGGCCTTCAGTGACTTCTCTGAATTCCACTGACCTCAGGACACCGGACTTCCCGTCCCGGCCAGGCCCACTTGGTCTGGCTGAACTCCCAGCCCGGCCCCACCCCGGCCCACCCTGTCCTGATCCCTTCCTGCCGAGAGCCCAAGGTGGTGTTTAAAGGTTTAAAGACAAAGCATGATTTGCTTGGCCAGGCCACTGTTGACTTTTTTGGGCAGAGCACTGATTTGGAAGCTGAAAACCTGGTTTTGAGTCCCAGCTCTGCCATCGCTTGCTAGGTGGCCTTGGGCAAGTCACATCTGCTCTCTGTGTCTCAGTGTTTTCGTCTGGGAAATAGGGTCCAGCCACCTCTCTCTGCCTCGTGAGCTTCCACAGTTAGGTCACATGAGTGCGGGTTTTTGTCTGTGATCTAGTGCTCAGTAAACCTGGGGCCTTCCTTTCACAGGTTTTCTGTCTTTGTCACTCAGGAAATCTGTGTTGCTGGTGACAGGATGTGTTTTGGGGCGGGCACCAGCACGAAAAGCCTCCAGATGTGGACTCAGAACTCTGTTTCCTCCGTTATCCCGTCTGCGGGCTAGGACATTTAATCCCCTGTGCCTCAGTTTCCTTATTTCTAAAGAGGTTTGCGTGTATCATAATACTTGCCTTTCAGTTTTGTTGTGAGAAATAGAGATGTGGACTGAAAAACTCCCAGCACCTAGTAGATGTCTTATTCACGGTCACTGTTGTTGTCACCATAATTGTCATTGTTATTATGAAGCTGTCACGGAGGAGACAGTGCAGTTCCTGTAGTTTCGATTAAAGACAATTTATGATTGAGAATTTTGAAGCAGGTATGTTTACATTGTACAGAAGGGAAACTGAGGCTGAAAGGTCTGGCTGTGGTCACACTGGTCTTGGGCCTGGGGCCACAGCGAGCCATGCAGGCCTCGGCTGCGAGTGGGAGGGACACTGCTCCTTGGAGGCGGGAGTAGAGCCGTATCCTGCTGGTCTGGCTTCCTCACCTGGCTGGGGTCTGATGGCACAAGGCCGGTAGCCAAGTGCACAGGCTGCCCCTGCGCGAGCCTTTTCCATTCAGAAATTAAAGCAAAGCAGGCTGGTTCCTGCCTGTGCCAGGGACGAGTTGCAAAATGCATGCAGGGATCCAGATTCTTAGCCAAGTGGATTCCGCCCCAGGCTAATGGCTCTTTCCTCCAAGAAGCTGCCTGGAGGTCGCCACTGTCATTCGTAGCTTTTTTGGTCACAGCAGTTGTCCACCCTCCCTCCCTCTATTCTTCATGTACCATTCTATTCCCACCGCCTCCCGGTAGCCCACTCTGATTTCCCTAGGAGTTAAGGAAGTGAGAAGAATGAGCAGGGCACATATTTGGGGGTAGAACATTCCAGGCCAAGGGAGAAACCAGTGCAAAGGGCCCAGGAAGGAACACGGGCAGAGAATTCACATCCACTTGGATCTGCCTGAGGCTTGTTCCCCTGTCTTGTCTCGTAGACTCTGGGGTTGAAGGCGGGGTGGGGCTTATCTTACTAATAAGATGGGTTAGAGTCGCCACCATTTCTTTGCAGATTTCCTGTGCTAGGCTTTTTGGAAGGTACTTGCGTTGTTTCGTTTAATCCCCGTAAAAACGGAGAAGATGGCTGTCACACGTCATGTCCCTAACCCCAGTAATGCCCTGCCCATTCGTTAGTGGAACATTTGAATTCCTAGGACCACCGTGCCCTTGTTGATTGTTCTGGAAATCGATTCCTTTGCCTGGGAATTTATGATCAGGGGACAGCAAGAGTTGATAGAGGGTTCATTTGCATCGTCCCTAGCGGCCAGGTGCAGGTGCTCTGCCAGGCACCCCTCCCCCCACGCTCTGAAGAGGAGAGGGGCAGCCCTGCTCCCCAGAGGGGGAAGCCAAGCCCCAGAGACCTGAGGGTCCCTGCAGTTGGGCGGCAGGTCCGGCGCTGGGACTACAGCCCAGCCCCAGGGTCCCGACGTGTGCGCCCGGAAGGTTCTGGTTTAAAAGACGCACTCCAGACTGCTCGCCTTGACTCTCACCCGGGAGTGATCAAGTTCGGGGTGTCCCGAGAAGGAGACAAGGTCAGAAGAATGCTTGACGAACCCTGCCCTTCCTCCCCATCTTTTTTCTTAGGCTTCTTTTCCTCTTCTCGCCTCGCCTGCCTGGGATGTCGGTGCCCCTGGCCCTGGGCGCGTGTGTGCTGCCCCGGGGAGGGGGGTCTCGTGGACTGGGATGCCCTGGCTGTTGTTCCCTGGGTCGGGTGCTCGGGTGGGTGGGGCAGGCCGAGGGCAGGGGGGGCTGGCTGCCTGGAGCCAGGGGAAAGGTGAGCGCCCCGCCCCCGACTGGCCTCGCTGGCCTTGCTGGTTCACCCCTTCTGAGCATTGGGCTCAGCGTCCACATAAAGGGATGACAGTTGCTGCCTTGGAAGCTGATGTTAGAAACTTTAAAGAGGAAGTATATGTAGATACCTGGCGGGTGTTTAAGGGCACACTCTGGCACATCGCACAGTGAGCCGAACGTGACAGGTGGATCCGAAGCCCGGCTTCTGAAGGGAGGCGGGGGAAGTGGCCGGGGAGGGGGGGGGGGGTCAGACGAACATCAGCAGCACGTGGGTGCCCTTTCTGTTACACTCTCGGGTTCACTGGGTATTTGCACAGCCACCAAGTGCTGGAGGTGGAGGGGGAGAGAGGCGAGTGCCGGTGAGTGGGTTCCTCAACAAGATTGAACCCTTGGCCATGGGTGAAGGCTTTTTTCCTCCGATCTGGCGAAGGGTTCCAGAAGAGGCGTCGGGGTGGAAATAGGGTCTCTGCTGCCTGGGGGAGCGGGTGGGTCACAGGGGGAAGGTGACCGTCGCCATCAAGGGTTGTGTCCTGGAAGGGGATAAGCCTGGAAAAGGGCTGCAGATGTGGTTTAGCATAAGGAGCTTGAGGTGGTGACGTCTGTCCCCTGCAAGGGCTCCGTCAGGAGCAGTTCATGGGTCTGAAGGCACATCTGTACCTGTCCTCACCCCGCCAGGGACTGAGGTGTTGGAATTTACAAAGCCTGTTCCCGTGGATGCTCGGCCTGACATCCTCTTAATCCCGGCCAAGCGGGCAGAGCAGGGCTCTTGTTCCTTCAGAGGTGAGCACACTGGAGCTCTGAGGGGTTCCTGGTGTGACTGTCCCTTTCACTCTGATTGACGTGGTGTGACTGTCCCTTTCACTCTCAGAGGGTCTGCTATGTGGCAAGCCCCGGTCTGGGAGCAGGAGATACAGCCATAAAGAGAGGCGATGTTCTCCACATACAAAGCGACCTCAGCCACCTGCTCCCGAGCTCCTGGAGGTGGCAACGAGGTGATCGCCCTTGCAGGGACCGCGGGAACCAATGCAGGACTGAACGACGATTCCCGGCGCCGTTGTGGGGCCTGCGAGTCCTGGGGGCGGGTGCTACAGGATGTAGGATGGTCAGCCGGGGGCTCTTTAATGAAGCTCCTTTGAGCAGAGACCTGAAAGAAGGAAGAAGGTGAGCAGGAGTGAGACGCCCCTGGATCTGATAGAAGAACATTCCGGGCAGGGGCTGGGGGAAGGCGTGCACAGAGACCCCAGGGAGCACTGTGGCGGGTGGTCGGTGTGTTTGAGGGACCGTGAAGAGGCTGGAACGGGGCGGGGGGGTCAAGAGGCCTGGGGCTCCCCTCGCAGCCTTGGGGAGAACGTCCCCCAGACCCTCTGGACACCGGACCGTCCCTTGCTGCACAGCTAATTACCGTTGCCGCAGCAGCTCAAGTTATTCCTGTAGGCATTCTGCTGTCACGACAGTGACCTTGGAGGCCAGGAGTCTGGCCAGCTCCTGAGCCAGGCGGGGCTGCTGCTGGTGAGGGTCGGGCGAAGGAGGCTGTTGAGGGAACCTCCCTGGGCTCGTGATTTGACCCCCCTCCCCTCCCCACTCTGGGTTTCCGTGACTCAACTCCCGGAACATCGCATGAGGCTGGTGTGGGTCTGCCCCACCTGCCGCCTTAGGTTAGAAAGAGCAGCAGGAAGAAGGAGATTTGCTTTCTAGTAGCCCATTCCAGATCAACACATCTAGGCCCTTCCTGTGTCTTGAGATCATTCACTGAGGAGGGAGGAGAGGAACAGAGCCTGTGTGCTCCAAGTTGTAGTGGAATATGGGCGAGCAAGGAACGAGGGCGCGTTGCTATAGATGCGAATCCCAGGATGTTAAAACGGGCAGAGACTTTCAGGCTGTCTGGTCCAGACGGATGTGCGAACGCGCTCAATGCTGCTGAACTGTCCAGTGAAAAATGGTTAAAATGATACATTTTATGGATACTGTACCATAATAAGAAAATTAGGGGCGCCCAGGTGGCTCAGTCGGTTAAGCGTGCGACTTTGGTTCAGGCCTTGATGTCATGGTTCGTGGGTCCGAGCCCCGCGTCGGGCTCTGTGCTGACAGCTCGGAGCCTGGAGCCCGCTTCGGATTCTGTGTCTTCCTGTCTCTCTGCCCCTCCCCCACTCACACTTTGTCTCTCTGTGTCTCTCAAAAATAAATAAATAAAAAGAAATTAAAATTAAAAAGGACACCACCTTGTCCAGCACCCCTCTTCAAGTTTAAGAAACAAAGAGACTGAGGGACGCCTGAGTGGCTCAGTCGGTTGGGCGTCCGACTTCGGCTCAGGTCATGATGTCACAGTTCGTGGGTTCAAGCCCCACGTCAGGCTCTGTGCTGCCAGCTCGGAGCCTGGAGCCTGCTTCCGATTCTGTGTCTCCCTCTCTCTCTGCCCCTTGCCTGCTCACACTCTGTCTCTCTCTCTCTTTCTGTCAAAAATAAACATAAAAAAAAATTTAAAAAGAAACAAAGAGGGGCTCCTGGGTGTCTCAGTCAGTTGAGCGTCCGACTTCGGCTCAGGTCATGATCTCACAGTTTGTGAGTTCGAGCCCTGCGTCGGGCTCTGTGCTTGACAGCTCAGAGCCTGGAGTCTGCTTTGGATTCTGTGTCTCCCTCTCTCTGCTCCTCCCCACTTATGCTCTGTCTCTCTCTGTCACAGAAATAAATAAACATTAAAAAATAAAAAAATAAAAAAAAGAAACAAAGAGATTGACTTCCCAGAGCCACACCACAGGTAAGAGATGTAGTGTGGCCTGGAATCTGCCCCCCATCTTCCCCGTCCCCCCTCCCTGGGCTCCCAGACCGGTCCCTTCACCAGTGACACGGCCGTTTATGTCTCATCTACAGAAATGAGTGCAGGGGAATGCGGTCACTCCTTAGTCTTTGAGACTTCTGTAATCCAAGTATGAGATCTTAGAATCACCCCAGGGTTTCATCACATGTTTTGCTTATAGAGAGCTAACTTGATGACCCTGAACCCTGCCTTGCTTCCGTGGCTCCCTGAGTAGCCTTGGTGACCGCCCTGAAGGGGTAAGCCCTGTCGCCCAAGGGAGAAGGAGGATCAGTAGTTCATGGACCCGAGTCACAAGCTCGGATCTGGGAGGAGGGCCCCGTTGCGGTTTTTCCTCCTCCCCGGCCATTTGAGCCCCGTGGCGCCTCTGGACGACGGGGCGCGTGCTCCGGTGCGCACTTCTGAGATGAAGGAGGCAGCTGTTGCGATGACACCGACCTCGCGGGACCTCGTAGGCACTGTCCGTGAGGCCCTACCCTGTCACTCCGGCCCCTCCGCCCTGTCCCGTGTCACCTTCGTGGCAGGCATTCGTCTGTGTGATGGAATGGGCCCGGGTCTGCGGTCTGACAGCTCCTGGACCTGAGCCATGGAGGGTTCTGGACGGGAGAACAGGAGGAGGATTTCCATCCTAAGCTCTGGAAGGTAGCGGTACCTAGCTTTCCACTCAAGGAACGGCAGGGCAGGGAAGCGGGAATTCTCGGAAGGCCCCAGAATCAAGGAGAGATGCCAGTCTTAGGGGCTTATGGTGCTGGGTCGGGGGCAGCCGTCAGCCTTGAACAAGTCCTTTCACGTCTCGGTCCTCAGCCTTGTTCACTGCAAGTACGTATTATTTTTAGGAATTTAACTTCCAAAAGTATTTACTGAGCCTTATTTTATGCCCAGTGGTCACGTCAAGCCCTGCTGTGCAGAGATGGGTGCTAGGCCCCGGGGGCTCTGAGTTCAACGTGGGATTTCTCCATCTCTGTTCAGGAGTGCATCCAGGAGGGTCCTGGAACCTGTCAGCCAGCTCATTGGTCCTTAAATGGCAAGGGGCAGGGGCACCTGTGCGGCTCAGCTGGTACAGAGACGGACTTTGGCTCAGGTCATGATCTCGCGGTTCACAAGTTCAAGCCCCACGTTGGGCTCTGTGCTGACAGCTCAGAGCTTGGAGCCTGCTTCCGATTCTGTGTCTCCCTCTCTCTCTGTCCCTGCCCCACTCGTGCTGTCTCTCTCTCAAAAATTAATAAACAAAAAATAAATAAATAAGTAAACGGGGAGGGCAGATCGACAGACATGCCCCTGCACTCGTGAGAAATCAGCATCGTGCGTGAGTTGTCACAGGTAGAAGATACAGGCAACCAGGTCACATTAGTATTACGTAGGTCAGGGACCGGCCCCTGGGAATGTGATTGGCAGGATGGGAGGCAACTTCCACAGCAAATCTCGGCAAGGAGAGGTCAGCCCTGGGAGGGCTTAGCTGCTGGTAACGGATGCCTGCTCGAATACATTCCCCAGCCCTGTCCGTGTCCTGGAGAGGCAGCTTGGTATCGGGGAAGGAGGGACAGGTTGATGAAGCAAAGTGTGGGGCAGGTCTTCTCTATTTCCCAGTGAAAAGGCGGTGAACAAATTATTCCTCCTCAAGCCCTCTGAGCCTGGATGTTCTTGTCTGTAAGATGGGATCGTAAAATCTTCCATGTCTAACAAAAGGACTGTTAATAAAGCCAAGATACCGTTGAGTAAAAGGTCCTTCCATACCGTGTTCCATCACGTCAGCCGGAAGCTTGCCGGAACGTGTGGGCAGAGCTTCTGGGAGCTTCCCAGTTGGCTGGATCTGAGTTCAAATCCTGTGACTCCCCATCACTACCTAAGGGCGTCTTTGAGAATAGCACTGGATCTCTTACTCCCTCGTCACTGAGATGGGGAGATAATCAAGTCATTTAGAGTCTGTTCACTTGCTGGAGGTGTGGGACCCTCCCACCCCCAGTAGATCTTAAGCCTCTTGCAAATTCCCTGTCACTCTTGTTCACTCCCGGGGCCTCCTGCCCTGGAACAGTGTCTGGCACCTAGAAGGCACCTAGAAGTCACGTTTGGCTGGTTGAATGAATGAATGAATGAATGAAGGGTCTTGGAAACATTCAAGCAGGAGCTGTGTGATGTGACAGTGATGAGATTCGTGTGCGTCAGAGTGCCCGTAGGAGCTCACGCTTTCCTCTCTCTTGCAGGACCCGGGTCAAGCTGGAAAGCCTGGAAGATGCCTACATCCTGCGGGGGGACGATGACTCCCTGTCAGACAAGCACGGCTGCCCGGCTTACGTAAGCCCAGAGATCTTGAACACCAGCGGCAGCTACTCGGGCAAAGCAGCCGACGTGTGGAGCCTGGGAGTGATGCTCTACACCATGTTGGTGGGGCGGTACCCTTTCCATGACATTGAGCCCAGTTCCCTCTTCAGCAAGATCCGGCGGGGCCAGTTCAACATTCCAGAGACTCTGTCGCCCAAGGCCAAGTGCCTCATCCGAAGCATCCTGCGGCGGGAGCCCTCAGAGCGGCTGACCTCGCAGGAAATTCTGGACCATCCTTGGTTTTCTACAGATTTTAGCGTCTCGAGTTCAGGATATGGTGCTAAGGAGGCGTCTGATCAGCTGGTGCCGGATGTCAACATGGAAGAGAACTTGGACCCTTTCTTTAACTGAGCTCACGCCCCACAGAGACTTAAGCAGGTACCGGGAGCGAGAGAGGGCAGAGGAAAGTCCTTCCGGGGCACGCACGTCGCCTGGCTTGGTGTTAAGACAGACACTGACACTCAACGTTTTCTCGGTTCAGAGAAGGAGAACCTTCTTCAAGGAGCTGACCGAACATGTAGCATGGGGGCGAGAGATGTGGGGTGGGAGTCTGGGGTCAGGTCGGAGGGGTGGGAGCCCCTGGCGCTCCCCCCTTCCCTGACGCGGCCCCCGGAGCCCACCCCGGCCAGCGGGGCTGTTTCTGCCTACCCCACTTTTCATTTGTTCCAAAATAGTTGCAGATCCTGACGGAGCCCAAACTCTCTGCCTCAACCACACATCTTGGCATCGCACTGTTAGCTTTTAACTTCTTGTCACGATTCAGGGAAGGTACAATTGGCCAAGGATTCTTTCCTTCTTTCTTTTTCTTTCTTTCTTTCTTTCTTTCTTTCTTTCTTTCTTTCTTTCTTTTTTCTTTTTTTCTTTTTTTGAAACAAGCCAGCCACCTACCTGATAATTATTAATGGGGTTCATTTAAAAAACAATTCGGTGCACACAGACTGACATGAAACCTGGGTGCTAAAGCTAAAAGGAAATAAAAGTCCAGTTTGTGTCTCTTAATCGCTCTTTTCCACTCATTTCTTCTAAATAAACGATTTGCCATCCTGGTCAGGAAATGACACGTTGATGCTCTGCTCCCTGAAGGGGGAAGAAAAAAAAAAAAAAAAAGTCTGTCCTTTAACAAAGTGATTCTGTTTTGTGTCCACGGGTTTGTGGCAGGAAGCTATTAGAAGTCAAACTTCCAGAGGCATTACCGCTATTAGAGTTTAAAGAAAGGAAAGGAAGGGAAGGGGAGGAAAAAAGAGAAATCCACTCCCGAGTTTCTTTCCTTTGAACAAGGAGGGCTGCCTTATAGATGGTCCTCCCTGCTGGGACGATGGCACCGGGGCCAGGTTAGCGGGAGGGGCATATTGAGGGTCCGAAGCTTTTCGCAACACTCTGGTCTCAACGAAACCTCTTGTCTCTGTTTTATTGGATGACCAGTGACGCAGAGCAGGTTGTCACACGTGATGAAATCCAGGGCAGCTATTTTGTTTCCTTTAGGAATGAACGATCCTTTTGGCTCGGAAGGCCCTCTGGTTTGGACAAAAACCCTCGGTAGAGACAAGCGGGAAGAAACATCAGCTGAAAGCTAGGATATTATAAATACAAACAGCTCTCTGTCCCAATACGCACCTTTGTGTTTTCAAGAACTCTTCTATTTATTAAGGAAAATGTCACATTGTGATGTATTAAGCGAGTACTTCAATTACGGGTTGACTTGGGATGACGTTACATGCTGTAGTTAACATTTATATATATATATTTTTTTTTTCTCGTTTGAGTATCTCTGTCCCTGAAATAACCTTTTGTTTGGCTTTTCTAGATAGCTTTGTTTGATTTCGAGTGGCAACTGTTTTTTATTACGGCTTTTCTATTGCTGTATGATACAGAACACTTTTGGCATAAATATTTGTGTTTCCAGTACCTCAGTTGTTTGGATTTTACCGCCTGTATACGTTTTTGTGAAATGGTCATGTTTTTGGGTAGGTAACACGTGGACTCTAGTATGTAAATGTTACTTGAATCTGTGCTTCATTATAGTATGTAGCATGTATGTGCAGACCTTGGATGCTTTATGCCTGTTCAGCAGGGGCTCAGCCTTCACGTTCCCAGGAGGGCGGCTTAACCGTTCATAGTCAGGAGACAAGGCGGCCATGATTCTATTTTGATAACAGAAGATAACAAAGGAGAGAGGTTTTTGTTTGTTTGGGTTGTTTTTTTTTGTTTTTTGTTTTTTTTGTTTTTGTTTTTGTTTTTCACATTCTGAAGATGGTGCTGTGTCAAGAAGGACCTGTTTTTCTTCCCCGTCCCCTATTTTTTAAGTCCCCTGTAGGAGGAAAGGTTGGTGGCATGCATGCTGGGAATCTATGGCCTCTGGTGCTTTGTCCTGTATTTGGTTTAATGTTTTTGTCCTAATCTCTTCAATCAATAAAATTGTGCGTATTTAACTAAGATTCCGGGGTCCTGCAAATGATGATTCTCTGCCATCTGTGGTTTTGTGGGCACTGCGCACCGGCCCGGAACCCCTGACGTCCTCTTGGGGGTTCGCTCTTGTAGGGCCAGCCACTGCGACCGTTGGTACAAAGCGAGAGCCAGCTTCCGTCGTGTTTGGGCCTATGCTGGCCAATTTAGAGGGGATATCTCACTGAATTCATCGTCACTGCCGCCTTCGGAGGTGTGAATTATGTTCCCATCACAGATTAGGAAATAAGCCCAGAAAGGTGCATAACTTGCCTGGGGTTAAGCCACCTGTAAGGGATCGAGTCAGGCGCTGACTCTGTCTGTTCCGTCCTGAAGCTCGTCATGCTCTCTAGGATGTTAGATCCCAGCGGCTCCCAGGCCAAGTGTATGGTAGTTTTGAAGGAGCCAAGCTTTCCCGCACTCAGATCACCCAGGCTTCCAGACAGTTCCCTAGGAAAAGGCCTATCTGCTGCAAACCCCATTGGAAACCTTCAAGGAGACCACCCACCCGACTGCCAGAAACTAATGTCTACCCAGCAGCCCTTCCCCAAGGCGGATCCACAGGGTGTCAAAGTAGGTGGGCCCTACAGGGAATCCCATCTATGCCGCACCCCATTTGCTAGAAGTTCCTCCAGTCCAGGGGGTCCATTCGACCCCAAAACGTCGAGTGACTGCTTTCTCTGTCACGTCGGTGCAGGTTGGGGAAACAGGAAAGGGAGGCAAACAGACGAAGGCGGGGGGCAGAATGGAGTAGCGGGGTAAACACGGATTCGTGGAAACCCAGGTTTGCCCAAGTCTGTCGGGAGGGGTCCTGGAAGCAGCCGAATCAGAATCCAGAAAGAAGTGGCTTCGGGTAATGACGGAAGACAAACCGGTAGCACCAAGCAGAGGGAACTGTGTGTGAGAACTTTCTAGACACCTGCCCAAGTGAGCGCCCCTGAGGCCAAGCTGTGGATAGAGCTCCTCAAGGTCCTGGCGAAGACTGGGGTGGGTGGCATGGGGGGGTGGGGGTGAGGTGGCTGAAGGGGAAGCTTTCTAGCCGATGGGACCAACCTTCTAAATTCCCAAGGTGTTTATCGTCCTGCAACATCGCTTCCGCATCCCCAGCCGCCCCCAGCCCTGTGCCTGGCACGCGGGAGGTGCTCAGTGAACGACTGTGAATCGATGTTGAACTTGTGTGGGGACACTGCACGCTGCTCAGTTGCCCTCCGACCTCCGGTTTCTAGCAGGTGCCCCTTAGAAAACAGGCTTCACAAGTTTTTGTTTTTAAATTGTTTTTCAGCTTTTATTCAGTACTGAGAGACAGAGCGTGAGTGGGGGAGGGGCAGAGAGGGAGGGAGACACAGGATCGGAAGCAGGCTCCAGGCTCTGAGCTGTCAGCACAGAGCCCGACGCGGGGGCTCGAACTCACGAACAGTGAGCTCATGACCTGAGCCGAAGTCGGACGCTTAACCGACGGAGTCACCCAGGCACCCCCTAGACTTTGCAAGTTTTGAAGCCCACCGGTGGCTTTTGCTAGGGCACTGATAGTCTGATCCAATTTCTTTGTTCTTTCACGGCCTGTGATTGAGCAGAAATGGGCCCGCTGCCTAATGGATGCCTGTTTGAATTGTATCCTGTCAAACCTTCGCATGTGTGGCTGCTGGGGGGCGGGGGGTGTTGGCACGCACACTCCCAGCCTCTCTAGGAACCTCTACCTCGGTGGGAACCCAGGATCAGCAAGCTCCCACCCCCCTTCATGTCTCAAGGCTTTGCCAGCAGAAATCTTTTATTTCTTAGTCTCCTTGGGCATTGCTGCTTCATCCCTCTGCTACTTAATCTGAACCCGGGGCAGGGCAAGGAGGCCTGGGCCCCTGGGAGTGAGGGCAGGGGTTGGGAAGTAACGTTCAGGGCCCTGAACCTTTACCCTCTAATAGCCGCGACCGGGAAAATCGCTTAACTTTTTTTATAAGGACCGAGGATGTTGTAAAGATTAAACTGACTGAGGCATGTCAAGGGAACGTCTTGTGCTTGGCCGGGATGATGACTATTTCCGTCATCAACCAAGGGCGTACCAGGGTGGGGTTCTTTTGACTGAGGAGTTGCTGCTGGATTTGAGGATCATCAAGCCTTCTCAAAGCTATCAAGAAGAGGTGACGGGGACCCACGGAGACGACTCCCCTACCATAACCAAAGCTGGCATCTCCCCTGTGTAGTTCTGATGTAGACTTATGGGCAGGAAGATGAAGTTTCTGTTGCTAGACATGTTTGAAGACTACTGAACAAGTCCAACTATTGATAAAGCCTTGACAAAGCAACTTAACAAATTTTTTTTAACACTTATTCATTTTTGCGACACAGAGAGAGAGCGTGAGTGGGGGAGGGGCAGAGAGAGGGAGACACAGAATCCGAAGCAGGCTCCAGGCTCTGCACACAGCCCGATGCAGGGCTCGAACTCGTGAACCGGGAGATCATGACCTGAGCCGAAGTCGGTCGCTTACCCGACTGAGCCACTCAGGGTCTCCAACAAAGCAACTTTGATAAGGCATCCAAGGTCCGGAGAAATCAAAGGCATTGCTAGAGTCACCGAGAGAGTAGGTAATAGGCTTTGAACTGGAGGACCGAGGTGTGCAAGAGCTTTGTAGGTGGGTGGCCCTGTATGAACTTCAGGGGTTTTGTTATTCACTTGACTTTTCTCACTGTGATCTGAGATCTTGTCCGCGGTGGCCTTCATCCTTGACCCAGCCCGTTCTCTTCACTGACTAGCTCAGTAATTGATCTTTGATGGGTGTCAGATGGTAATTGGCAGTAATTATGCACGATATGCCAATACATCAAATGTCTAAACCAAAATGTTCTTATTCATCATCTGTGCCTTTTAGGTGTTCCCATTCATCCAAGTCAGACAGTCGCCCAGTGTCGCAACAGCACACAAGGGCCAGGTAACTCAGCTCTGGAGATAGAGTCCCTTGCTGAGCCCAGAGATAACCCCCATTGGGTCTATATGATTTCTGTGCATGTTGAGTCTCTCTATATGTTGTCACTGCAGGAGACCAGACTTGCAAATAAAGGCTTGGCCAGAAAAAAATGAAGGGAAGGAGAAAATAAGGATCAACATTTCTTATTTAACCCACTGATAAAGCTTGCAAGGAAGGTAGCAAGTTTTACAAATGAGCAGCGAGCCTCCACGAGATTAAAGTAATTGAAGGATGCCATCCAGGAATCCCACGCTGCCACAGGGAAATGCCGATGCATCTCGGCACAGAGACCTAAATACTGAATCGGGCGGGGGGAGGGCTGGGACTGGCCCTCCCCCATCCCTGAAACACTGCAAAGAATGTTTTCTGTGGCTCCCAGAGGCCTGGGACTGCAGACGAGCTGAGTGCACCATATTGAGGCTTTCCCCGAACTGAATCACGGTTCAACCGGGTTCGGACAGCAACTTCAGCACACCTGAATTTCCTTCCTTCCCCAAAGAAAACCTTCATCCAGACTGTTGTTGAAGCTTTTAGAGCGTGGGCATGTGGATGTACTGAAAAGTCAGCGGGGTTTGGAATGAGAAGGTCTCGGTTCACACGCCCGTTTCTTGCGTGGCACGTCCCTTCGCTTGTTGCGCCTCTGCTGCCTCTGTGTGTGCAATGGGGACAAAGGGTTATTGGGATGGTAACGAATTTCCTGTTATTTTACACGCTATGTAAACTGTAAACTAGTCCACACGTGCTTTTTCCAAGGACAGATGGCCTGAGCAATGTTGCATCTTTTAAGTGCTAAAATTAAAATTCTAAGACGGATGCAAACGTGGGAGCCAACTAGGACTCCAGCAGGTGAGGAAGCAGCTAGGGAGAATGGCCCCCGGGCTCCCCTTCCCAAGATGCAGCTGCTACAGCGGTGAGGCTGCTCCTCTGACATCCCTTCAGGGTTCCTGGTCTAGGATCCCAGGCTCCGAGACCTCAGCCCAGGCGGAGAAATAGGTAGAGATACAGGGAGCGCCACCAAAGAAAGGAGCTTGGGCCATCAGCCTGAGGCTCCCCAGCGATATTATTTCTGACCTTAACCTCACAGATCCTTAGCCCAGACCATGCCTGCGAGAACCTCCCAGCCCTTCTTCATTCATCTGTGATGAGCTGCCAACACCTTACCTCTACCTGGAGGCCTGAGAGACATTGTGCTTTCTCCTAAGTAACAGACGTATGATCAGGCCATGTGTAGTTTACTTTGACCATGGTGTCCCTGACCGTCGGATCTTTAAAAAACTTTGGCGAAGGGATGGGCTGTTGAATCTTCATAAGGTTTATCTCCCACCCTTTAATTACAGGCATCTTACCAAGACGAGCCTCTGCTAGCTCACCGTTCCTGATTGCATGTTATCAACATAAAGGATAAAGGCGATGCTTTGTGGGTGTCCAGACGGCCCAGCTCTCTGGAGAGAGACACGTTGTAAAAGAAAGCAGTTCCATTGGGAATGCAAGCTGGTGCAGCCACTCTGGAAAACAGTTTGGAGGTTCCTCAAAAAACTAAAAGTAGAACTACCCTACGACCCAGCAATTGCACTACTGGGCATTTATCCACGGGATACAGGTGTGCTGTTTCGAAGGGACACATGCACCCCCGTGTTTATAGAAACACGATCCACAATAGCCAAAGTATGGAAAGAGCCCAAATGTCCATCGATGGACGAATGGATAAAGAGGATGTGGTCTATATATGCAGTGGAGTATTACTCGGCAATCAAAAAGAATGAAATCTTGCCATTTGCAACTACGTGGATGGAACTGGAGAGTATTATGCTAAGTGAAATTAGTCAGAGAAAGACAATAATCATATAACTTCACTCACATGGGGACTTTAAGAGACAAAACAGATGAACCTAAGGGAAGGGAAACGAAAATAATATAAAAACAGGGAGGGGGACAAAACAGAAGAGACTCAGAAATAAGGAGAACAAACTGAGGGTTACTGGAGGGGTTGTGGGAGGGGGGATGGGCTAAATGGGTAAGGGACTTAAGGAATCTACTCCTGAAATCTTTGTTACACTATATGCTAATTTAGATGTAAATTTTAAAAAATAAAAAATAGTTAAAAAAATAAAAAATAAAAAAGTAATAAACATTAAAAAAAAACTTCAAGCAATAAATATCACAGAGTCCCCATTCTCTGAGCTCAACATTAGAAATCAATAATTAAACAAGTAATGAGAAAAAAAAATCCATACAAAAAGATACAATAAGAAGGGGGAAACCGAATAAATGTCAATTAATATTGATTCATTTAAAAGATATAAAATTCACAAATTATCCAGCAAGAACAAAGGAAGAAGAAAATGAATGTACAATATTAAGAATGAAAATGGGATATAACCACTGAGGGAGCAGGGATTTAAAAGCAATAAAAATAATTTTGAGCTTTATACCAATGAATTTCAGAACCTAAATTAAATGGAAGGCTTTTTGGAAAAAAATATGAACTGTGACAATTGGCTCAAGAAACAACTTAAAACTATTAAAAATTAAATAATTAATTTTAAAAAATAAACAACTTTCAAAAAAAAGAGAAAGCAGTACCATTAACGTAACTCTGGACAAGCTGGTGGATCAGCACAAACTGCTTTTTTTTTTTTTTTTTTCCCAGAAATCTCTACACCCAACATGGGCTCAAACTCGTGACCCTGAGATCAAGAGTCTCAGGCTCTTCCAACTGAGCCAGCCAGGTGCCCCATTATGCTATAGTTCTATAGGTTAATCAGACACATAGAACTCAGCCAAAATGTAGGCATCAACGGGGCAGCTTTCTTTTCTGGAAGCTCTGGGGGAGAATCCATTCTTGCCATTTCCAGCTTTCAGAGGCCTCCTGCATTCCTTAGCTTGTAGCTTCCTTCCTCCTCTGGTAGCACATCCTTCCCCCGGCTCTGCTTTCATTATCTCGTCTCTTCCTCTGACCTTCTTTCGCCTTCCTTTTATTCATTTAAGGAACTATCCAATTAAACATTAATTCCATCAGCAACCTTAGTGTCAGGTAAACTGATGTATTCAGAGGTTCTAGGGATTAGGACTTGGGTATCTTCGGGGGAAGGTGACTATTCTGCCTACCGGAGGTAGTAAGCCTTATACCCAAGGAGAATATTCCCCAAGTCAATAGACTCTCCCTTATCTAGTTTTATGGTCTAGTCCCCTTGATTAAGAATCTTTAGGGGCGCCTGGGTGGCTCAGTCCTTTAAGTGTCCGACGTTGGCTCAGGTCATGATCTCGCGGTTTGTGAGTTCGAGCCCCGTTTCGGGCTCTGTGCTGACAGCTCGGAGCCTGGAGCCTGCTTCAGATTCTGTGTCTCCCTCTCTCTCTGCCCCTCCTCCACTCACGTTCTGTCTCTCTCTGCCTCTCAAAAATAAATAAACATTAAAAAGAATTTTTTTTTTAAAGAATCTTTAAAGTCTGGGACCTTAAGTGCTGACTGGTTCCCTAATACATGCTGGCCAGTTAGTATAGCTATTTTGGGCTACAGTGCCAGTGTTCCCTTATCAGGTCCCACATGGAGCCACAATGACATTTTGGGTTTCTGGCTATCCTTGTCAATCCTACTATGTGACCAGAGGTCCTTGAAATGTCTAGGAAATCATTAAAGTACGTGCTTGTAGCTGGGTCAAGCAGTCGCTACGGATAATTTACTGACTTGGTAATTCCAAAAGAAAAGAGTCTGAAGCAGGCTGTGTTGTCTCCAGGTGTCTCCCCACAAAAGAGAAGGGCTACTTCTTTTTATTTATTTATTTATTTATTTATTTATTTATTTATTCATTTTTGAGAGACAGAGACAGAACGCTAACAGGGGTGGTGCGGAGAGAGAGGGAGACACAGACCCCGAGCCAGGCTCCAGGCTCCGGGCCCTGAGCTCCAAGCTGTCAGCACAGAGCCTGACACAGGGCTCGAACTCATAAACCAGGAGATCATGACGTGAGCCGAAGTCAGGCTCTCCTATGTATTTACTTTTAATGTTTATTTGTTTATCTTGAGAGCGATAGTGAGAGTGTGAGCAGGGGAGGGCCAGAGAGAGGGGAGGGCCAGAGAAGGGGGGTGTAGAGAATCCCAAGCAGGCTCTATGCTGTCAGGGCAGAGCCCCACGTGGGGCTCAAACCCACTAACCATGACCTGAGCCGAAATCAAAAGCAGAATGCTTAACCGACGGAGCCACCCAGGTGCCCCTGTCTTGCTTTTTTTTTTTTTTTAATTTATTTTTGAGAGAGAGAGAGTGCAAGTGAGGGAGGGGCAGAGAGAGACAGACAGACAGACAGACAGAATCTGAAGGAGGCTCCAGGCCCTGAGCTGTCAGTACAGAATTGAACGTGGGGCTCGAACTCATGAACTGTGCGGTCATGACCTGAGCCGACTGAGCCACCCAGGCGTCCCCAGGGAGGGGAGGGACACTTCTTCAGACTTTGAGGCATCAGGATTCTGCGGAGCCAAAATCTTGGCCGGGGGGGACCCACCCAGATGTATCAGTGACCCAGGTTTTCCCAGCCAGGGCCTTGACTTCAGTACCATAAACCTGCCTCAGCTGCACATCGAATCGTCTTTGCAGCTCTCGACTTTGTATGAAATCCTGAGTCTAAAGCTTCGGCAGTTCGTGTTCTTTCACTAACCCAGACGCAGGCTCCCCCAGAGGCCCTCTGGTCTTCGCACTGTTTCTAATTGCCCGGCAACTGTCCTCAACTTCTCACTGTCCTCTGCGTTAGAGTGCAATCTCCTCCTCCTGTTCACTGATCACCCCTGCTTTCCAAATGCCTGGATCGGTGCTCCGGCCAGGCCATAG
This sequence comes from Felis catus, assembly GCF_018350175.1. NCBI lineage: Eukaryota > Metazoa > Chordata > Mammalia > Carnivora > Felidae > Felis > Felis catus. Next base: position 130,830,120 of record NC_058370.1, on the reverse strand, counting down.
CCCTTGACCACACACACTCTTGGAGAGCTCCCGCCGGCGAAACTTTTAGCTGCCAGCCACCAGTTTGTACTAGAAGTTATCTGTGTTCCACCTACCAACTGGTATGGAGTCGTTAATGCAGCTGGGTGGTACGTAATCCGATCTCCAAACCCCATCTTGACACCTGTTTTCTTGGACCCCTTACCTGTGGTATTGCCGTGCCAGTTGGGGCTCCCCAAAGCAGAAGCTAAGTATGAACCTACTGGGGTGAAATACCTGTGGAAGGAAATGGGGGGGAGCAGGGTCGGGCAGTCCATCCTTGGCGATGGTTGCCATCAGAGGCCAGGCCCTGTACCGCCATCTTGCTCGGTCCTCAGCTGGGCCACCCTGAGAAGGACCTGGGATTCTTACAAGCTGCCGGCTGCTAACAGTCGCACCCGAGGAATCCTTTCCTCGAGGGGGATCCCAGCTGGCGCCTTCCCGCCATCCCCCCCTCCCCACCTTGGTCTACGCCATCTGTGGGGTAGATCGAGTAGACAACTTTCAAGGAAATGTAAATTCCACTCCAGAGATTGAGTTTCTCAATTTAAACATGCTCCAATCACATCTTCTCCGAGACCGGCACGAAGCATGGTCTTCTTACTGCCAGGAGCTCATAAGCTTGTTGGAGAGACACAGGGTTAAGGCGTTACATTTTCAGAGCCTATGGATTCCCAGTTCTCCGATCGTTCCTCATTAAAAAGTAATAAATTCCAACTTCAAAGTCAAGTACACATTCTCCCTTGGAACGACTCAGCCCGCAACAAGGAGAAACAATGTGTCAAGTCCTTGGGCCAACTTTTACTCTTCTGGGAAGAAAGTGAGATCTCTGGGGCCTGGCAGGAATCTGAAGGTCCAGGGCCTCCCTCCTCCTGGCTGGGGTGGCCTGGAGCCCCAGAATCTGGAATGGTGGTCTGGATGGACTTCCTGGTGACGTGCCTGGAAGAAGTTTCCGAGGAGGACGAAACCCCCCACCACCACCTCCCCCCTCCCCTGGCACGAGTATTGCCGATTGTCACCCTCTACTACCAACACCTGTCCCCACAGGGCCCTGGGAAGTGGAGCTAGGAGATAAAGAGATTTATCCTGTGAGACCAGCTCTGGACGCCGATTAGCGTCCTTTCCCAGAAGGACACAGAGCCAGGGCAGGTGGCCAGGTGTTTTCACTTGTAATATAATAAGCATCTATGGGTGCCTGAGTGGCTCAGTCGGTTAAGTGTCCAACTTAGGCTCAGGTCAGGATCCCGAGGTTGGTGAGTTCGAGCCCCGCGTCGGGCTCTGTGCTGACAGCTCTGAGCCTGGAGCCTACTTGAGTTCTGTGTCTCCCTCTCTCTCTGTCCCTCCCCGGCTCTCTCTCTCTCTCTGTCTCTCTCTCTCTCTGTCTGTCTCTCTCTCTGTATCTCTCAAAACTAAACATTAAAAAAAAAATAAGCATCTAACTGAACCAGATTTAGGGCATGAATAGGAATTTTAAAATCGAAAGATTTGTGTTAGTGATAAAAACGAATGTGAATCTTAAATCTTCTGTATGTCTTACATCGTTTGATTGCTATCTTTAAATATTTGCTGCTTGGATGGCAAAGAAACTTAAGAATCATCGAGTCTGGTCTCCCTTTTGCATGGTTGAGGACACTGAAAGTCAGGGAAGGTAAGAAACGTGGTCGCCATTCTCACATCAACCTTCTCTGCAGTCACCTCTTCCAGGAAGCCATGCGTGAGCTGCTACCCTGCCTAAGGGTCACACTCTACCTCTGAACTGTGGTCTCCAGTACAACAGGGTTCAGCCTGACCCGCCTCTATCCCCAGTGGCCCCCACGGGCCTTAGCAGAGAGCCAGGACCCATCAAGTGAGTGTTGAGTGACCGAAGATCAGAGACATCCTCAGGGTCAAGGCAGAGAACCGTGTCTCACACAGTAATTCAGAGCACAGGAGCATGATGGGAATCTCACAGCTGAGATGGGGGTACCAAGCAGGGAGGAAGGACAGTCGCAGGGAGAACCATTACAGACCATTATTTGTAGATTCCAGCATTTCGAATCCAGCTGGCAGCTGGGGTGGTATATACACAGTGGCAAAGACTGGAGTCCAGCCACCATCTCCTCGAATGTCTGAATCCTTCATACCCTTCAAGGGACTGACATCTACGCACCATGGGCATCTGGAAGAGGTTCCGTGTTACGCGGGGTCTGGAAAGTGGCTGGCTGTCAGCCAATGTTCGCGGAGAGGACGAACGCTGGCTTTAACAGACTGTGGGAGCTTTGCAAAGCTGAAGCACTGGCTACCTTTTCTGCCAGGGAGAGTAATTTTGAAGTCATCTCAAGGCGACGGGGGTTCTTTTCAATTATTTTCCAGTGCTCACCAGTGTCAGTTTGAAATCTATTGAGATACTTGGAGTAATGGCCTGGGGATGTTTGGTGCAGTATAAACATGAGACCGTTCCAGGTAGATAAGTCTCTCAAAGGACAGTACTCTTTTGGCTAAAGCTTCACAATCTTCGCACCCCATCTATCGAGCTGGATTTTCTGGTGTTTTCCCCAAAAGTCTCTCTTCAACGTATTTTCCTGATGAGGAGACTTTCGTTAACTTTATTGTAACAAGGACACTTTTGTTCAACTGTGCGAAACTACATTTCCAGAATGCACATCCCTCGAAATAGAAGTCTGCTATGTCATTAAACCAGCCTTCTTAAGCCACACGTGTATCGTCCTCCCCAGATGAGATTCTGACCTTACCCCATGGGAAATGCCTCTGTAAATCTTAAAGGGCCCGATCACGAGAGCAGAACCCTGGACTCAATAATCTTCATCACAGAGTCCCAGAGAAATTTCAGTAGCCGTTGGCAGTTAACAGGCAGCATAACGAATGAGAGATGAGGAAATCGGGGCTCAAATTCCAGGGCTGCTAGTATTTCAGTATGTGAATTTGGCTAACTCGCTTAGACTCTCCAGGCCCAAGTGTGATTTATAAAACTGGAATATTGACAACTATTTGGCTGATTTCTGAAACTTCTGTGAATGGAATTAGCCCTGAAGGTATGGGGGTGGGGTGGGGACTGAAAACATCAAGGGCAGGGGGAGGGCCAGGCTGACCAGTGCACTTGCCTACACTTTTACTTTGAGCTGCTTAGTTGCAGACTGTCTGGAAAGACATCCCTCCCTCCCTCTGCCCCCCCACCGGCAGGGAGAAGGGCTTGGAAGGTGCAGTTGTGTCTTTGATACAAGGAACAGTCAATGACCATAAAGGTTATTGACTCAGTTTCCCCACGGCCTGTGACACACCTCCTGTGACACAGATGTCCCAACAATTCACGTCTCTGTGATTCTGGTGCTTTGGTGAGACCTGGGGATAGCAGAATTGTCAATCGTATCGGTATTATTATAGCTAAGCCCCTCGTCATGGATCTTACACGTAGTTATCCATTGACTTAAGTCACTGTACTCTTTCTGGATAAAAAAAGTTTCATACAACTTAAAGAAAAGAAACCAAAGAATAAAAGGATAGAGGATGAAAAAGAAAATAGCTTAAAACTCTAGGGTAATTACTTTTAGGATCGAACATAGATTTGATAATGACCTCCACCTTCATTTCCTCTCTTTTTTCCTTTCTCCCTCTCTCTCTCCCTTTGTATATCCATTCAGTCAGACATTAAATCTGCAAATATTGTTGATGACTTCCGCACCAAGCATTACTCTGGGAATACAGACATGAAGGACACGTCATTCCTGCACATAAAGAACTCAGGGTACAATGGGGAAGTTGACGAGAAACTAGACTATCACCACGCTCCTTGAGAATTGCTCTAACATAGGTAATCTGGAGGCATTCTGGGGCCTCTTGATCCAGCCTATGGGATCACAGGGGAAGTATAAAAGGATGCACAGAAACAAAACAAAACAAAACAAAAACAACAACAACAAAAAGACATACGGCGAGACCAAATCCTGAAAGATGAGTAACATTTGTGAGGCAAGAAGGTACATAAGTATTTTTAGGTAGAATGATCGGAGGGCACATCCGTAGGAGACTATGGTATGTTCTTGGCCTCTGCCCAAAGCTAGAACAATAGGTTATGAAAGGCACAGGGTCTGAGCAAATAAAATTCATTAATTAATCATGGAAAACACATCTTTCCTATCATCAAACGCTGACAATTTTTTTCTCAGGTGTTATAAAGAGCATCTAGTAATATGATAAACCATGCTGTCAGGATCACTTCTGTCCCAGGCACAGACACAAATTTTACCTAATTATACCTCACAGTCCCTTCGAAGTCCCCAGGAGTGTGTGCTCGGCTTTGACACAGGTGGCACAGCCTGCCAGAGAATACAGAAGCTTCACGAAAGAGAGATGCTTCTTTGGGGACTGACGCCATCTAGAAAGACACTCTGGAAAGACGCCTCTAAATGTGAGCCTTGATTGATTTCCTAGGATTAAAATTTCTGCCAAAGAGGATTATGTAACTCTTGTTACTGGGTTTGCTGAGAGGTTGGCCTCACCCTCTGGTTTCGGGATGTTCGTGTTGTAGAACACCACAGGGGACAGCCCGGATTGGGCAAAATCAGTGCAGGAATGATTAGAGCAAATTCCGTCCCATGCCAGCAGCTCCGGGAGCATTTTGTCCTCTTGGGCCATTTTCCCTTCTGGATCTCAAGTCTAACTCAATGATCTGCTTTCACCAAGACTCACAGTTTACGTTGCCGGTATCATACCAGTTGGAGAGAATAGTTTTATCCTGGTTTTCAAAAAGCTTATTTTCTCACATTTATTAAAAGAAAACATAGCTGCACATGCCTGCAGACGTAATGGGGTTGAAAATGTAGGGAGTAAAATGTCATTGTCTGAATTTTGGCTCTACCTTTTTGAAACAGAACGATGTTGCCTAAGTTGCTTTTCTGTGTTCCTTTGTCCGTAATTTGGGGACGAGATTACCTACCTTATTTGTCTATTCTAATATTTAGAAAATAGGGTAAGACATGCAAGAGATTCAATCATGGCTTCCTGAGAGGTTCGATCATGGCTTCCTGTGATGGTTGGATGGCCAGTTTCAGTCTGTCTCTTAATTTGCTTATTTTGAACCCTCAGAATTTCTGGAACCAAACATTTGCTAAGAGGAAAGAGAAAAGAAGCATGACTACCAATTGGCAGTAGATGAATCCACGGTTTCCCTAGGAAGTCTCTGGATGTTCCGTGTGCCCAATAGGCCTTTCTGCAGCACAGTGCAAAGGGTGCTGGGCTGAGCGGGACCAGGGCCAGGGCTGGAGGTGACCTCAGGTGTCCCCATGCATAGCAGTTCAATCACTCAGGAGACGTCCTATGGAAACAAGGAGAGGAATGCCGGGAGGTGTTGCAATGTTATTTCAGAGACTTCATCTGCTTAGTATTATAGTTCCCCTCAGTTAACCCTCAGAGGTTTTGGACTCTGTCTGGTGTGAAAATTTTTTCTGTTTAGAAAGAGTCCTGCTCATTGCTCATTACTTTAGCAGACTGCACATTAGGAGAACTTGTTTATCCTGCTAAGTGAGTCATCAATATCCTGCTCTATACTAAGTCATGCAATGGCAGATTTGGAAGGGAGCTCATCGCTCATCTAACTCAGCTCCCTCACTTTACGGATGGGGAAATGGAGGCCCGAAGGAGAGAGGAATTTGCACAGAATCACACCGTCCTGGACCTGGGCCCTTCTCATGATCCCAAGTCCCATGTGCAACCTACTAAATGCAATAGGTGTCTGCAGCATTCTGGAGGGACTAGGTGGAAAGGGACCCATGCTAAATACTATAGCATAGATACTAATGTTCACAGGAACTATAGAAGAAATTTATATTTAAGAAGAGAAATATGGAACTTAGTGAGGGAGACACAAATGGCAAGTAACTCTATCAGTCAGTCTACATAAAAAACTATTTGTGCATTTATTCCCTGACCCCAGTGCTAGGCACTGGGTTACGGGAGAGAACAAGACAAATGTGGTCCCTGCCCTCACTAAATTTATGATCTAGTGAGCTCGAGAGCCTATGCCCCATAAATGGTTTTAAACTTGGTTACTTGAAGCCCTAGGGTCCCACAGAAATGACTCAAGGTCCACCATGTGGCTGCAAAGGAGATCAAGTTGGACTCTCCATCGCTCCCTCCACTCACCCACCATGTGCTATTTTGTCTCTTTCGATACTGGGACTTCATGTAAGATTCACTTGAAGACAAGATTCCTTTGCTTAATCCATTAAGGTGATCCACGCTGCCTCTTTTTATTATTCAGAAAATTTTCATTCCTAAGTGCAAAATCCCTACCCAGAATATTCTGACAACAGAAACAATACAATGTATTGGAAATCTTTGGATACATCAGGTTTTAGGTTCGGCCAGGTCAATAAGCTCAATAATAAGCTCTCTCTTCCTTTCTCTCTTTATTTCTCCATTCTGCTTATCTTTGGTTGGCTTCATTAGTCCTAATTGGCCTCCAAGAGTGGTGATATGACTGTTGGTAGCCCAAGATTTATAACTTCCAGCAGAAGGAAACATCTTCTCTCCCTATATGTATATACCTAGCCCAGGGAAGAATATTATTGGTTCTGCTGGGGTCTCTTGCTTATCTCTGAACCAATCAGTGGAGCCAAGGGCATAAGGATACTCTTACTAACCAACCAGTGCTCAGGTGTCCACTCCAGTGGATAGAACTGGGCACTGTGATGGACAGTCTCAGCAGCATTAAAAAAAACGGAAGAATAGTTTTATAAGAGAAAAAAAGAAGAAGGATGAGAATTTGCAGAGAGGAAGACCAAAGCTATGGTATCATAGTCTCTTATATTACTTCTTTCTCTTCAAATTGTTACAGTATCCCTTGATAACTTTTCACCTATTCTACTTATTCTTTTTTAATATTGACTAACTCTAAAAACAATTCCAGACAGCTCAAAATAAAGTATAGCAAAACTAGGACTCAAATCTTTGATTTCAAAGTAAAAGGCATAATGGAGTGACCATCACACTTTTCTTAGATGATGTCGCTGGGAGAAGACACAATTTTAGCTGTGAATTTCTAGCATTCCAGGTAGAAGGAGGAGGAGGAGGAGGGGAATGGAGAGGGGGAGGGGAGGGGGAGGGGGGAAGGGGACGAGAAGAAGAAGAAGAAGAAGAAGAAGAAGAAGAAGAAGAAGAAGAAAGAAGAAGAAGAAGAAGAAAGAAGAAGAAGAAGAAGAAGAAGAAGAAGAAGAAAAAGAAGAAGGAGGAGGAGGAGGAAGAGGAGGAGGAGAAGGAGAAGGTGGAGGAGAAGGAGAAGGTGGGGGAGGAGGAAGAAGAGAAAGAGGAGGAAGACTGGGTGCACGATTTTCATTGTCTAATACTAGAATCTAGTTGCCTGGAGGTAACTAGGTTTTTTCTAACACTGATATCTGCGTTGAGTTTGTCCCAGAAACCTTTGTCTCTGAGGCATTTGTGTAATTCGTGTCAGTTTGTTTGTTTGTTTGGCCAGTATTTAATCTTTCTAGCCAATCTCTACAGCCCAAATGGTTCTTTTCCTAACCTTTGTGGAAAGTAGACAGAGCCAGCATCTTCTGAAGATGTGATTCAAATGAGAGTGGCACACTACTGAGGGCTGGAGAGTACAGAAGGTAACAAAACTGAGGGCCAACTGACCACTCCTGAAGTTTCTGGGGCACAGGAAGCACCGGCCACCACCATGCTCTCCTGAGAGGGGACTGTCTTCCTGCTGTCTCAGTAAGAATAGAGGACCCGTGAGAACTCACTGTAAATGAAGACAGCTTCTTGGAGAAAGTCACTACACAGGGTCACCGTCAAAAAACTTGGATACCAACGGTGTTAATGCTTGGTGCATCACCACTGCACTGTCATTTCGGGGACAAGAAGTGCAAAGAAGCAACCCCTCTATTTTCCAGGTAGGAGAATGCACACGAATTCCACATAAAGGCAAAAAGGGCTTGGTACGCTTAAAACATTATGCTCGTGAGAGCCGGGCACTGTAGCTTGTTTCTGGCTCTGTGCTTCTCTGCTATGAGCGACTGTCAAAATCTCTTTTTAGTTGGACTTTGTTCTCCAATTCTGTGTTCAAGGCACATCGTGGTTTAAATGACTGGTAAGATTTCTTTGGGTTCTAAATGTCCATATCCAGATCATATTTTTTAATAATACAAATTCTAGAAAATGATGCCTGTTTGGTTAAGTACAAATACTGTTTTCCACATGTAGGTTCTGGAAGTCGGTCTTGTTAATTGGCAGTAAACGCTCATATTTCCAGCATATTCTTGGTTTTTTTCCTTCCTGTTTTTCTTAACAAAACTTACATTGCGCTGAAAAAGATCTTGAATGTCTATTGCTCTCACTAGTTTACTCTTTATGAACAGCCCTCTTCCGCCTACACAAATATGATGAAAGATTCGAAGTTTCTTTAAAGATCTTTCATCTCTGTAGCTTCCTATGACATGCACTTGGGCGTGTCAGTCCCCAAAGAGCCTTGTTCCACGCCGTCCTGCCTTGCATGAGGGCATCCCAAAGTCATGGTCAGCTTTCCCTGCCTCCAGTGAAAGGGCTAGAGATCTCAGCATAGGGACAACGCTTCACGTTGGGAAGCTGGTTCGTTTACCTACGTGAGGGTGTGTGCGTGTGTTGAAAAATAGGCAATAAAGGCTTCATCTAGAAATATTGAGATTCTCCTCCCGGTTCTGCCCGTAAACTAAATATATACGAGTTGCTGATGCTGGTACGCCATTTTGCAGTTTGTAATACCCTTGCGTGCATGTTATTTCACAAGATCTGCATAACTAACCCTGCACATCGACAGTATCCATCGTGTTTCCTAGATGAGGCAATGGAGGCCCAGATGGTTTAACTGAAGTGCCAAGACAACTAGTGGGGAAGGAGGGGCTCCAGGGCTGGAATCCAGCTCTCGCCAACCCGCTGCAAGAGTGTGGGCTAGCACTTTGTGGTCCTGGGACTCCATCTCCCTGCTGGGAAGCCAGGAATCCTAACCCCAGTCTACCTAATCCACAGGTATGAGTGTGTTCTGAGGAAATACAAATGCCATTCAGTTCTTACTGACTAAAATCCCAGTCTATTTCAATAGCTCAGCAACACGGTCAAATATCAAAGACCCGAATTTAGCAGCTCCTAAAGTCAAAACAAACCGAGCACCACACAAACCCAGCCTTCTCCTTGGAACAAGGTGGTAGTATTAAGCCCAGAGCCGGCCTAGGATCTGTCCAGTGGGCCCCGAAAGGGAGAAATGAGCTTTACATCCACAATTTTGGTGTGGTTGGAGACTTCATTTGCAAGAAAAAAAAAAAGTTCCTTACAAGGGAGGAGGAGAAACATTTTGGTGGATACGGAAACTGGAGACGAAATAGGAAAAAAAAAAATCATAGATTTGAAAATCTTACAAAAATAACAAATGGATAATTTACAGCTTTGCCTTCATTTATTGGAAAACATTGGAACATGTTCTTAATGCAATTCTTGGGTTCTCTTCCTGCAGATAGAAATCACTTAGCTGTCATCCTCTTTGTCTCCTCCTCCTTCTTCTTCCCCTCCTTCTTCTTTCCCTTCTTCTTCTTCTTCTTCTTCTTCTTCTTCTTCTTCTTCTTCTTCTCCTCTTTCCTCTTCTTCTTCTTCTTCTTCTTCTTCTTCTTCTTCAGACATTTATTTGGAGCCTGCTGCTCCTGGCTTTCCCTAAGACACCATCTGAGCACTGCCTGCTTTCTCTTGCCACCCAAGCCTTCAGCCTTCAGAGGCTGTGTCTACTTGCCTCCATGGTCTCTCAGAGCCCCCCACCCTACGCTGACTCTCAGAACCGCCCCCTCGCCCCCTCCGTCGCCCTCCCCAGGAAGCTTATAAGAATTCCTAGCCTCAGATTATCATCAGGTCTCCCTTAATTCTGCCCCTTGAACATTGCCAAGTCTTATTCTTCTCACCCAGCGGACCCCAAAACGTGACATTTTGCAATCTCTGTGGTTTACAGGGGGCTGTCAGATTTAGAAATAAAAATACAGGATCCTTGGGGCACCCACGTGGTTCAGTCGGTTGAGCGTCCGACTTTGGCTCAGGTCATGATCTCGTGGTCCATGAGGTTGAGCCCTGTTTTGGGCTCTGTCATGATGGCTCAGAGCCTGGAGCCTGTTTCAGATTCGGTGTCTCCCTCTTTCTCTCTCATCCCCCGCTCATGCTCTGTCTCTCCTTTCTTAAAAATAAATAAAAGTTAAAAAAAATACAGGATCCTCAGTTAAATTCAAATTTCAGATAATAAGTACTTTTAAGGGAAAGCATATACTAGTGATCCCGCACTTGTGACAGAAGCAGAGCAGGGACTCCTACCTCCATGGCACAGGGTGGATAACGAAGATCCACCAGGATGGAAGACATCACCCAGGATCACACAGGGATGTTGCTGGAATTTGAACCCACACTGGCTGATCGCAAAGCCCATGCTTTTCCATGGTGATGTGCTGTCTCTGTTACATATTACAGCATATCTACAGTACTTGACAGTTTTTCAAACACTTTCAGATGTATGATCTTAATTAATCTTCATAGGAACCCTCTGGAATAGGTGCCATATTTAATTTGCTCTAGCATGCTTTTTCTTTTCTTTTCTTAACACTTTAGCATCTCCGATTTCAGGATGTATTTCATTGTCAATAGCGTGTCCGTATAATCGGCAGCATTTTTCTGTCTTTTGTAGAAGCGCATAAAATAATGGCAGCTTGGATTCAACTAAATGCAACATTATCATGTATTTTCTGCAGCTGAGAAAACAGCCTCAGGAAAGTCTTGTCCCCCTGACCTTCCACCACCCCCATGTTGAAAGGAAATTATACAGACTTTCTCCCCAAGATGCACAATGGAGTTCAGTGAACTCTGTCAGATATCAGTCTTCTTGCAAGAGCGTGGAGGTATACGCTCCCTCTCTCCTCGGTTTCTATGTAGGCTTAGAACTTAAATTTTTTTTTTCAACGTTTATTTATTTTTGGAACAGAGAGAGACAGAGCATGAACGGGGGAGGGGCAGAGAGAGAGGGAGACACAGAATCGGAAACAAGCTCCAGGCTCTGAGCCATCAGCCCAGAGCCCGACACGGGGCTCGAACTCACGGACCGCGAGATCATGACCTGGCTGAAGTCGGACGCTTAACCGACTGCGCCACCCAGGCACCCTGGTAGGCTTAGAACTTAAAGACGAAGCAAGGGAAAAAGAATCTCACAAGGGATGGCTTCTCCCTTTTGTTTAAGTCTTCCAGGGTAACTACAGAGAAAAACCCACAGCTAGCTGCAGTGGCATACAGGTGACGATTCCAAGAACTGAGAGCTAGATCCTACTTCCCTAAGGTCACCGCGTGCCGGGCCCTGCCAGCCAGAGCGTGCTCCTGAGAACACACAGACTGCTCACGCCAAACCTGGGTCCTGGCCCAAATGCTAACGACTCAGGCAGCATTGCTACCGCTATTTCCCCCTCAGAGCCCCAGTTACAGTCTAGACTGTGCTGGAGGTGATCACTCTTGATATTGGACCCAAACGTCCCAAGGTGGATTCACAGAACCTTCATTCCAGATGATGTCTTTCTTCCTGGGCTCAAAACAGCTAATCATATCAGGAGTGAAACTTCATGAGAAAAGAGAAACCCAGTTTTCAGGAAAAGGGAGGAGGAAGCACAGGAGAAGGAGGAGGAGGAAAAGTTAGAGAAGGAGGAGAGAAGGAGGAGGAAGAGGAGAAAAACTATGCATTGGTTGGAAGCAGGCAGGTCTGAGGTTGAGCTGATTTATATGTTCAGAGCTTAAGGGCAAGAGGCATCTGCCAGAAAGGTGATTATTTCCAGAGAGATGGCTTGAAGTTTATAGAAATGAAGGCATTCAACACGGTCTGGTGTTGAAAGAGAAGGAGCTTATAACCGGAAGTTTGTACGGATCTAACTACGGCATCGTGACGATAGTTAACAGTACTGTTGGTGCACTTGAAAGTTGCTAAGAGAGTAGGCCTTCAAAGTTTTCATCACACACGAAGATGGTACCTATGTGAGTGGGGGATGTGGTGACCATTTTGCAATATATACATGCATCAAATCATCGGGTCATTACCTTCAACTCGTACAATGTTACATGTCAATCATATCTCAGTGAAGCTAGGAGAAAGAAGGAAAAAGAGAAAAGAGCTGATTCCGGATCAGAAGCCTATCTGTGGATTTCCCCCTGTGCTGATAATAATCAGAAGCTTAATACTTCCCTAGGCTCTCAGTAATAAATCACATCACTTAAACCTCCCATCAAGCCTATGGGTCAGTGTTAATGTTCTCATTTTATAGACAAGGAAACACAGGCTCAAAGACCCCAGGGAGCTTTCTCAAGTTGACAGACTATTCATGGCAGAGTTGGGACCTGAGCCCAGATCTTGTGACTCCAAGAGCTACATTCTTTTTATTCCTTGCACCTGTAGCTGCTGGGACCTCGGGAAATAAGGACAGATGTCAAGTTTGATTGAGTGAACTTGGAGAAAATTGGGGAGGGTTAGGTCAGATGGAAGGAGAATCAGAGGGCATCAAGGGGGTTCAAGAGTTGGCCCCGTGACCCGGAAAGAGGAGAGGTCAGTGTTAGTGTCAGAAAAGCCATCTCAATAGCCCCTGGAGCCTTTTTAAAAAATTTATTTATTTTTGAGAGACAGAAAGAGAGAGAGGGGGGCGGGCAGGGGAAGAGAGAGCGAGAGAGACAGAGAATCCTAAGCAGGCTCCATGCCGTCAGCACAAAGTGAAACATGGGGCTTGAACCCGCAAACTATGAAGTCATAACTTGAGCCGAAGTGGGATGCTTAACTGACTGAACCACCCAGGTACCCTAAGCCTGGAGTCTTAATGGAAGAAGGGACAGGCTTACATTAGGTAGGGGCTCCTGGAACAAAAGTCCTTTGCTGGTGAAGTAGAAGGTTATGAAGAGCATTGTTAGCTCTTTCTACTCTAAGAATCTTGATACAGGCAAAAGCCTTTCTTTCTTTTTCTTTTTCTTTCTTTCTTTCTTTCTTTCTTTCTTTCTTTCTTTCTCTTTCTTTCTTTCTTTCTTTCTTTCTCTTTCTTTCTTTCTTTCTTTCTCCCTTTCTTTTTCTCTTTCTTTCTTTCTTTCTTTCTTTCTTTCTTTCTTTCTTTCTTTCTCTTTCTCTCTTTCTTTCTTTCTTTCTTTCTTTCTTTCTTTCTTTCTTTCTTTCACATCATACTTCTCCATTGCAGCCAAAGTTGCTCAAAATGGTGTAATGGAAAGTGAATCATCTTTGCGACCCTAGGAAATTGGGTTGAGACCAGGCTACATCACGTGCTGATTTATGACTTGAGGCTAGTCATCCAACCTTCCTGAGTGTGCGTCTCCTCGGGTGTGAGACACAGGTGGTATCATCTGTCTCACAAGGCTTCCGAGACCATTCGCACCCAGCTGAGTAGCTCACTCTCTCCCGAGTCCGGCGCTTTGTTCTGTCACAGCCACACAAGCCATATTCCAGTTTCCCTCTTCTTCCTTCTCCCCTGTCACTCTCTCAGCTCCTTGGAGATTTCACATCACTGTGTCTCCAGCGTCATGTGCGGAGAAGGAGAGACTCTCAGAGTCTCCTCAAAAGGGGATGCTGGGAGAGTGGGGAGCAGGACATGTGGGAAAGAAAAAAGCTGTATGTAGCAAACTCCAGCAATCTAGCAATACATCTCCCATTTCCTCTAAGACCCTCATCATTCTCTGTCCTTCCAATCTCCAAAAACCTGGTCACAAGCCCTGCCTCCAACCAGCGGGCACTTGAATTCCTAAAAGGGAGAGTTTGGGGGATAAAGTATCTTTTCCCAGGGAGGCAGGGAGTTTCTATCAATGAAATGTTGGTGTTTTATAGTTGACATTGGTCGTTCACATCCTCATCTCTCTTGAGTCTAATGACACCCCCTCTGGGAAGATGGGCAGACAGTGCTCTACCCATTGTACACATGAGGAAACTGAGTCTCCGAGAGGTGAAAATGAGTGTCCAAGGGACGCAGGTGCTAGTGACAAAACCAGAACCGGAAGCCATGTTGCCTGACCCCCCTGTCTGGGCCTCCCGTGCTTCATGTCTCAAAGACGTCGTGAGGCTCATAAGGCTAAAAGTGATGACAAGAGAGACGCTTCCCTAGCCCCTCGGATGTGAGTGGGCTCTCCCAGGCTCCGAGACGGGAGGCGGTGCGGCCCACACTTCCTGCTCACTCATCAGACAGGCCTCCGGGCCCCGGAGGAGAGCGGGTCCCGCAGCACCAGGCTGAGCTGAATCATCGCGAGCGCGACTGTCAGATCGGAGAATGGTGTGGGTGGCCGCGTCCCAGACAGGAGACGCTCGGCCAGATGGAGACGCGCCTGTTAACTTGGATGGGGCTGTGGTTGGTGCCGGGTCCCTGGTGCTGCTCTCTTGATGGAGGAGGTGGCTGAGGACTCACTGCTCGTGGAATGCCTGGAGCCCTGGAGTGGGGACAAGTCTGAGGGTGACCAGGGGCCACCCAGCCAAGGCGGAGGGTCTGGGGGGCACTGGCAAGTGCAGACCCAACGGAGTTCTCGGTAAGGATATTTGGGCAGCAACCACAGCGTGGCAAAGATGCTATTTATACAACACCCATCTGGTGAGCATTCTGGGTGCTTCTCTCCAGACTCACAACTCAAATACAGCAAGTTCTTATGCTGAAGTCTCAGGCTCACCACTGCTGAGCTGCCTGCCAGGGTCCTGTCCAGAACAGTCCCGCTGAGATGGACGATGTTTTCACACGGTCCTCCCTTTCTCCTCTCTAGTGACCAGAACAATCATCAGGGCAGCTACCATCACTCGGCCCTCTGCTCATCATTTCTCGTCGTTATCACAATCCTGCCAAGTAGGCGTCATCAACTTCATTACGTGCGCGAGGAAATGGAGATTTGCCACAGTCACCTCCCCAAGGTCACACAATTGTGAGCGACGGGCCCGGGGCATAAGGTCAGCTCACTGCCTCTGCTGGGGTCCCCTCGGGTTGGAATCAGGGTCTATCTGACCTCAGAGCCCGGCCGTGGTCTGTGTCCCACCCAACACCTTCCACTTCCTCCCTGCCTCCCCGCCCAGGTCCCCAGAGGGAAAGAACCCCTGAAACTCATCTCCGGAGCGAGGCAAGAAGATTATTGCTGTCGTTGGCCCAGCACTGAGATTTTTTTTTTTTTTTTTTTATGGCTTCAGGCCTCTGGAATTTGTAGGCAAACGTTCCACTTTTGTCTCTGGCCAACCCAACTGCACATTCCATACTGACAAAGCCCGACTGGGAATTGGAAACTTTTCCTCCGGCCACCTCCACCTTCCTCGGCTCTTTCTCTGCCTGTGCTGCTCCTCATGAGCGCAGGCCTGCAACGCCAAGGGCGCGGGGTCGGCGGCACGACCGGGAGGGCGTCTGGCGACCGCAGGGAGTCCTGCGCGAGCCCACTCGGGGTCTGAAGAGGATGTAGGAAGTCATTTGTTTAGGTTCGTCCCCCACTCTGTCTGGGATGGGAAGAAAAGAGGGAACCAAGCCAGAGAAAGGATCTCAGAACGCCTTTGAGTGCATTTATAGACGGGAGTGAAAAAGACAAAATATAGTGCACAAAGCACTTATAAGTTACTTTAATCCAATGAGAAGGAAAGGGAGGAGGGGATAAGGGAGGGAGGAGGGAAGAAACAACAAAGGAAGCCAGCCTTTGCTGCCCAGTCCCGCGTCTTGCACCGCGGAGGGTGCTCGGAGACCGGGACGGGAGACGGACTTTTGGTTCGGATTCAGCGTTCGGTGCGACGCGTGCCTTTTGGCAAGTCATTTCCCGCTCTGGGCTTTGCTTTTCCATTCCGATCCGGGCCAGGAGGACGTGATCTCTCAACTGCCATCTAGGCCGACGCATCTAGAGCTGCAGAACCTTGCAGACAGACCAACGCCTGTCCCTGCACCGACCGTGAGTGATCGTTTCGCACGCGGGCGGCTGGAGTCCCAGAATGAGTGTTTGCTCTGGAGCGAGTGCCAGTGCTGGCAGGGGGAAGCCTCTCGCCTCTTCATTCGAGTGTGGCATTCTTCCCTCTTGTTCGGGACAAGGGTCCGGCCGCTGGTCTGGGAAGGCCACTGCGCGTCATGAGTGGATCTGAGCAACGGGGACACGTGGGAACTAAGGGGAGGGCGGGTGGAAGGGGTGAGGAGGAGGAAGCAGGAGGCGGGACGTGTGAGACGGCAGAGGAGGGTAGTTGCCACGTGGGTCTGCACGGTGGATCTTCAGAAGCCAGGGCTCTCAGCTCGCTCTACTTAGGGAGCGAACTGTGTCCCCATGGGTCCCCTAGTAATTCCTGTCAGAGGATTTGGGTTCTAGTCCCGGCTCTGTGAGTAACTGACAAGTACCTTTCCCTTTTTCTCCACCTCTGTAAAATCAGGGATGTGCAGGGGCCTTTTCCACGAGAATCTTCCACTGTAATATCTCGCTCAGTTACCGCGGGACCCTGCAGAACACCGAGGGCCACTTAACGTGCAGAGCTGGCTTGGCCGTGATGGGTTTCTTATCGCTCAGACTTCTCTACGGACCCGACGGATTTTCAACAGAGGGTGCCCATCCTGGAGCTGGCTGCTTTTGTAGTCTGGGCGACACGGGCGCTGGACTCAGCTGCCCGCTCAGACACATCTCCACTCTTGTCTGCCACTTCTGAGTCTCCGAGACTGCTCTTTGGGCAACACCTGCGGAATGCATCGCCAAGGTGATCCCTGCACCAGCTGGGGACTGGGCTAGGTGGTCTCTGAGATCACCCCACATCTTGAGATCGGGAGACCTCAACCTTTTCCACAGTCGGAAGAGAGAGCCAGAAGCTCGCTCCTAGGAAACCGTGACCTTCAGACTATTAAAAATACGTACGCGGTTAGATCTTATTTCCTTTTAGGTTTTTGTAGCACGAGGTTACGTGGCCCCGAGTTGGGAGGCCTCAGGAAACAGAAAAGCAGGCCACAAGAAAAGGAGAAAAGAAGGGAAAAGGGAAGGAAGGGAGGAAGGTCGGGGCGGGGGGGGGGGCGGGAAGCAAGGAAGAAAGGAGGCAGAAACATGAACCCCTTGTAGAGGAGACGGGGAGGCTGGAGTGAGAAGGAAAGGGGCGATGGGGAGGCGGGGGAAGAGAAAAGAATAAACGAGGGGGAAAGATAAGGCCAAAGAGAAGAGGGAGGCAGGAAACCAGAGAGACTGGCTTCCTACTTGGGGACTAGTTTCCAGGCTATAGTCCCGAGCCCCCCACGCACGGACATCTGCCCCGCCACGACTTCCTCTGAGCGAGAACTTCTGCAACCGTGGAGCCGAGCAGGCCGCCCTGGCTGGCTTTCAGCACACAGTCACTGCCGTTTCTGCAGGATGCTGGAAGTGGAATAATTAGTACTTGTCCCCTTGCCAGGGCTGTGCCGGGAGAAATCGGCTGCCTGAGAACACTGCTCGGCTGGTGGCTTGCCCACCTCTCGGAAGGCCCCGGGGCTCGTGTGTGCGTGTGAACTCGTCGGCCAGGGGGGCCGTGACCCTAGGAGGTGGAGGCTGGAAGGGGGCCGTGGAGGCACAGACGACCCCTCGCTGGAAGGAGCCAGGGACCAAGCAGAGTAACGGAGTATGAAGTGGAGACAACTGAGGAGGAAGGTGTCAGAGCCCCGTGCAAAGTTCCTTCAGCATCCACCCTTACCGATTGGGCTAAAGTCGTTTAATCCACCTCTCCTGACATAAACGAATCCCGAGCCTCGGCGTCCTGAATCCGACTTCATCCCTTCATCCTGAGCGAGCCACTGCCCCATCCGGAGCCTCGGTCTTCTCACCTGTGCAATGGGGGCAGCCCTCGTAGAGCGTACGCGACAACTGGGACCTGCAGGGGTGCCGGGTGCCGCGGGCTGCCCGACCCTCCACAGGTGCCCGGCAAAGGTTGGTTCTCAAGCCCTGCCAGCTTCTGACTCCATTTCGATTCCATTCCATTTCTTTCTTTATATATCCGTTCAATGACGTGAACCAACGCGAACGTACTACTAGAAAGCAATCCTTTCTTTTAACGGGAGAAGAAGATTTTATGTGACCGGTATATCCACGAGCAAGCAGCAAGAGTCAGCCACCGCAGCGGCCCCGTGATGTCCATTCATTGGCCAAGAGGTTGAAGGTCACCAGATAGCATGCACTTCCTGCCGACCCTGACCCTCGGGTTACCTGGCTGGGGCACCCGCTGTGCCTTCTTTTCCCTCACCCCAAGTTTTTCTCATCACACTCACCTTTGTCCCCGCATGCATTGTCCCCCACAGCCTCCTCTGAGCACTTCGCCCCGTCACGTTTGGCTCCAAGGATTTGTTTTCTGAATCCATAGCATTTATTCTCTTCTGCACAGTTTTTTTTCCCCCCCTCTCCTGAAAGTTTGAAAATTATTTTTGTGTTCGTCTGTTTCCTGCCTTTTCTTCCCGATTTTCCCAAGGAGATTCAGCTGTTCGTACCATCTGGTCATAGTCTCAAGAATTAGAAAAGGGTTTTTAGCGATAAGAAATTTTATCCTGACTTGCTTCAGGTAGGCAGGCAGGCAGGAACCGAGATTGCGAGGGCAGGTGTCCCAAATGTGGCGCTATCTCGTGAAGCTCTTGGAGGCTTAACAGACTCAGCCACCCAGGAGCCCCGAGGAGATCCGATTTCTAACGCTACCTCTGCCACCATCTCCCAGTGTGACCTTAGAACAATCACGTCATCCTAGAAAGCAAATCATATTATTTGAGTTTTGTGGATGAAAATGCTGAGGCACCAGCGTTATTTTTTGCTCCATAGCACATTCCTGTCGTATAGACCAGCAGGTATTCAAATGCAGCCTTCTCAGTCCCCAAACCGAGAGCTGAGTTTAGATTTGGAAGCAGGACTATTTATGTATCCGCGTCTTGAACTGCTTGCCTGCACTGGTTTGACTCCTTTGGGCCACACTGCCTGCTCCTCTCGGCCTGTACCCCACCCCCGGGAGAGAGGAAGCTGGCGTATCTTTTCCATTCGTGGCCTCCGCTCTTAGGAGCTCAGCTAGCCTCTCGTACACTAGGAGGAATACCTTGGGTCATACAGAGACATTCTGACCTCCTGAGGCTGTCTGGACCCCTTTGGTCTCAGGAAACTTTTGTTCGCCTTCCCAGCTCTTAGCCTTTTCTTTCCTCCCCGGCCCTCCTTCTTCATCAAAGTCTATTGTTTGAACTGATGGCTTAGAGCCAGGTGTTAGAAAGGAAGTGCAGTGATGACACAAATTTGCACTCAAGTGTCGTTGAATAAAAGCCTCCGTTACATTTCTAAGGGAGTTTGTATTTTTAAAAAGGAGCAGAAATAAACCTCACCGACAATCTAGTCAATTCTGGGTTCTTCAGATGGTGTGAAAAGTGCCATGGAAAATCCAGGAGAGGTGGGCTGGTTTTGAGTGACGTATGACCTGAAGACAGGTAGATACCCAGCTTAAAACCAGCCCCAGGGACGTCCACTGGGCTCAAACATTTCTGAGCCTGGGCCCCGTTCGTTTCAAACCTGCTTCTTGAGAGCCCTTAATTATACAATGTGAGTATCTTTAGGCCTGGACGAATACTACTCAATATGTATTTTATCAAGTGCTCTAGATGAGTTTTTGCGTTCTTTGGGGGTGGTAAATCCAAAAACAGTGCTGGGAGGCTGAACATGAAAAACAGGAGGATTTAATTAGGAAGAAAGCCTCAGCGTCACCCCCTGGGACCACACTGCTTCATTCCTGCACGAGATTCCATCTTTGAAATGTCTTCTATACAGAACTCCCCTCCACCCCCCTTGAAACCTCACAGCTGTGATACAGAGGGACTCTTGAGGGCGGCAAGACAAGAGAGAATTTCTTCCCTTCCCTCATGGCCGCATTTAACAGCCAGTTCCCAAATGGTATTAATAAACATTGAAACTTCAAAAACCGAACTTGACATCTCTACATCTTTTCCATTGTTGCTGGGTTTTTGTCTTTGTCGTAACACACATGATTTCCTACGGTACATGTGGGACTGGAATGGGTTCACATGCCTCTGGGTTCAGAGATGTGTATGGTTTGAAGTTTCTAGAGGTGCCCACGAAGCATTGAGGCAGTCGCTGTTATTCTAGGGATGGGCGTCCAGGGTATGAGTCCCGAGATTGAAAACCCCAGGATTGATACACGGGGTACAGGAAATAAAAGTGAAAATATTCTTTTGGCAAAAAAAAAAAAAAAAGAGAGAGATGGGCAGTGGGATAATGGGTGCCACCCTACAACCTTTCCTTTGAATCCCGGATATAGGACACGCTACCAGAGTGATTTTGAGGGAGTCGCTTAATTATTCTGCCTCAGTTTTTACTTCTGCAAAATGAGAATAATGATGCTTTCTTGTTGAGATTTAAATTAAATGATCATATATTTAAATGTCTGGCGCACAGGGAAATAATACACACACACACACACACACACACACACACAGCTCTGTCCTGTTTGTGACACAGATCTCCTGATATCCTTACAAATAAGAGTGTTAGGGGAATATTTTGTTCTGACATTTAGTCTTTGGCCCCGGTTCTGGGCACAGAGCTCTTAAGACTCTCTGTAATTTCCTTTCTGATAGGAGTGTCCCATCCAGAGCCCGTAAATCTTTACACCTTTCTTGGTGATAGGAGTGTCTTTTGTCCTCCAAAGGGGACTCTCGGTGGGCTCCGGGCTGGGGGTGGTCTCCAGAAAGCCCAAGGCAAATTAGACGCTTAGAACTTTTAGCACCCCGCCCCTCCTTCTTCAGAGATGGGAGAGGGTCTGGAAATGAGGTTAGTGATCGATCACGCCTACATCATGAATCATTCATGAGACTCCCAGTTGTACCAGGGCCGAGGAGGTTCCAGGTTGATGAACACATCTGTGAGCTGGGAGGCTTGGACACCCTGACTCCACGGGCACAGAGGCTCCTGAGCTCAGTGTTCTCCCAACCCTCACGCTGTGTGCACCTTCATCCGGCGGTTCGTCCGTATCCTTTATCGTAGCCTTTATAAGACAACAACCGGAAAATCGATGTCAGTGTTTCCCTGAGTTCTGCGAGCTGTTCTAACAAATGATCAAATCCAAAGAGTGGTTGTGGGAGCCTCCAACGTATGGCCACGTCGGACTGAAGTTGCGGGCAGCCTGGAGACCCGTTACTTGTGAATGGCCTCTAAAGTGGCAGGCGGTCCTTGTGGGACGGAGCCCTTAACCTGTGGCATTTGCACCAACTCCTCTTAGAGTCACAGTTGAATTGAATTATAGGACACCCAGCTGGCGTCTCAGAGAGTTGCTTGTTGTGGAAAAAAAACCCCACACATCTGGTGTCTGAAGTTGTATGTGTGAGTAAAGGAGAAACACATGGCACACTTCTCCTTTTACGTCACAACGACATTGCTCAAGCCATCCGAGTATTTGGATCCTCGTGTTCATGGTTATAGGAAGAGAAAGAAAGTACTGGAGGAGCGAGCACTTGGAGGGCAAAAGGGCCAATGAATGACAATGCTTGAGGCGTTCCCAGTCGTTGGTGTCCAGGCAGTTAAGCAGTCCCAAAGGTTTCCAGGAAGGCTAGAACTGACCGTCAGAAAACTCAAGCTCAGGAGATGGAGAGTAAGAACGAGCCAGCAGGAGAGAAACCGGGTAGATCCACATCCTTGGAAATCCCTGTCTGGAAGCAGGCCTGTCCAAAGGCGATGGGGGGACCGAATCCATGGATGAGTAGTTTTAGTCACACGCTGGGCCGATGCTGGACACGTGACCACGTCTGCTGCTTATTGGCATTTGGTATCAGACTGTCTCCTAGGAAGTGCTTTGTGAATTATTTTACCCAAATAGAAGCCTGGGTCAGGTGACCTTGACTCCAGGTGACAATGGGAGCTGGGGCCTGGGAAGATATTGCAAGAAACATTATGGGTTCATTTCTTACCTTTCCTGGAGAAAAAAGAGAGGAAGGGAGAAGCTTTGGGGACACTCATGTCTCTAGATGCCCACTCCTAGGAAAGGAGTCACCGCTGTCCATGTGGGGAAAACGGAAGGGGGGTTGTGCACTCACCTGCAAGACGTCGCTTCTCAGGAATGCCCGTATCTGTCCTTTGCTTAGTAGCAATGGGTCGTTTGGTGCTGAGAAGCTACGTGGCAAAGAAGGAGTATGGGCTTTGGAACAAGACAATGTGGGGCTGAATTCTGTCTTTACCGCTTATTACCATGTGATTAGGAGAAATGTGTGTGTGTGTGTGTGTGTGTGTGTGTGTATCTAAAACATCTGCATAGTCTTATGGGCCTGCCTGTACTTCTGTGTGCATCAAAAGTGCTCTAAGGGGCGCCTGGGTGGCTCAGTCAGTTAAGCATCTGACTCTTGTTTTCGGCTCAGGTCATGATCTCACGGCTCGTGAGATCGAGCCCCACGTTGGGCTCCTTGTAGTCAGGGCAGAGCCTGCTGGGGATTCTCTTTCTCTGCCCCGCCCACTCACACACGTGCTCGCACATGTGCATGCTCTCTCTCAAAACAAAGAAATAAACATTTAGAAAAAAAATGTGCCAAGTAAGCAGTTCTGTACTAGCAAGAAACCCAGACTTCCAGGATACAGAGCCAGGTGAAGGAGCCTGAGACACTTCATTTTTCTAAAACTGATCTTCGATCACGCCACGGCCCTGAGGAAAACATTTCACCTGCTTCTGATGACCTTTGGAAGACAACCCTCCCTTCCTTCCTCTCGGGGAGTAAAGCCATAGGGTTAGTCTCGTTCAATTCTAGCTTAGTCACTCTCCACACACCCTCCATACCCTGTACTTGAATTTCCTCACAGTCTCGGGTCTCTTGCACCCTGACTCTGCACGTCCCGCTCCCTTTGCCCAGAATGAAACTCCTGCTCCTGGAACAGGAATTCCCTTTTTAAAACTGGGCTCTGTGCTTGGTGCCACAGCAAAGTCTCCGTGATGGGAGACTCAACCTCGATGGGTTGAGAGAGCTCCCAAGTGCAAATTTCTTGCTCCCCTCGGTCTGGAATTGATGACTGTTTGTTTTAAGGTCGTTCATTCATGAGACCGTGAACCGTCCAGGGTACTGAGGCCAGTGTGTTTCATCTTAGCGTGTCTTAAGCCTAGTACCTATCCTGGAAAATATTTGTTGAATGGATGAACACTTGAATAACTTGGTTTCCAGCCCAGGGCGTCAGTATTTCTCACGGCATGATTCTCTGACCACCTGCCTCAGCATGTCCTTGGGGAGCCTGTTAAAACTGGGAGGTTCTGAGCCTCACCCCAGACCTACAGCATCTCTCGGGTGGGGTCCTGGTATCTGCATGGCTAGCAAACTTCCTAGGTGATTATAGTCGCGTTGATGTGAGAATCACTGCTACAGCAGGTCAAGCGGGGGAAGACTGCTGGAGATAAACATCGGCGAGTGTGGAGGACCTGATGGGTGAATGGGGAGACGGTGGGCTGTCAGAACCACTGTGAGACAGAGTCTTCTAACAGGTCGTCACGATAGTCTCATAAATAGTTATATTAACGACACTGCGTCCTCAAGACAAGTTTGAACCTGTGGTCAGCAGTCTCTCCCGAGAAGGAACAGTCGTGTTACCAACCATGTTAGCAGCAATTCCACCCCAAAGGGAAAAGCTAAACTTTCAAAAGCTGGAGAACCACTAAACGAATCATCTGGAAAGTTAGCTCGGACACCGCAAGTTTACGGGCAAACTTCACGGGGAGCAGCTAATATGTAACATGGATACCGAGTTCCTTTTTGCCCTGGCGGCAGCCACCGGGTGACCTTACCAACTGAGCCAAACAGAGGAAGATTCCAGAAGGACGAAAGAACCTACGGATGAGTTGAGTTCACAGCTGACGGGCTACCACGTGGAAACGGCAGGGCATTTGGAGACTAGAAGCCCTGGACGCTCCCATCTCCAGTCTGCCTCTTCTTCGCTCTGGGTCCTGGGGTATCTATTCCTTTGCCCCCAAAATGTGAGGTGATGTCTCAGTTTGCAGGTGGGACAGGAGCATTGTGTTTGGTGGCACTTTACAGATATTATTATTGAAGAAAGAGTTGTTGTTCCTGGATGGGAAAACAGATTGGAAGAGTGTGGGGATTTGCCATGGTTGCTTAGAGAGCAATTGATCCCAAGTTGGTTGTGCTCATGAGGGTGAAAGCGCCTGCTGCCTGGTGAAGTTTCTTTTCCTATGGCTAACAGGATTCTAGAAGATAAAACATAATGCGTGGAACGCCTCGGATCTCTTTGGAATTGTGTTTCTGGCTTCACCACAGAAAGCGGACAGCGTCTCTCCTGGTTTCTTTCCATCTGGAAATATTAAATGTCTGTCTCAGGGCGCAGGTGACTGACATGGTGGGAAGGGCCAGTTGTTGAAAGATTGACCCTGAAGGTGACCAGGATCAAAGTGGATGTGGGCTTTGTAGATCAAAGGCATTGCCTCCCCCACGGAGTGACCCAGGGAGCCGAAGTCAGGGCAGCCGGCAGGCGCAGGCTGCTGGAACATTGTGCTCCCATCAGTTCATGTTCTAATTAGGCAGCCAAGTGCATCAGCTAAGGCTTCTGGGTGGTCTGAGTGGGACTCCAGTTGCTAACCATTGCTGAGCTCTGACGGAAGGTCTCCAGGCATGCAGAATGGCGGCCGGGCCCAGGCAGGGAAACAGAGATCCTAACCCTTCAGACGGGGCAGTCGGCTCCCAGCCCCGCGGTCATCATGGTTGTGGAGACTTCTGTGGTCCTCCGGAGACTGTTTCAAATTAGCTGGTGGTTTCACAAGTCAGGCTTAAAGGAGAGGTGCTCAGAACCCCCAAACCGGTTTGAGCCCAGGGCATCGGTTGCTGGCCTCAATAGATAGCATGACTTTTAAAGGTCTGTGCTGTTAGAGCCATTGGATAAGGACTCCCACACCGATGCAGGGGAAATAATAATTACAGCTCCATTTACTGAGTGCTTATTAGATTTCGGCACTCCGCACGTCACTCAGATCCTCACAAAATCCTGCTGATAGATATGGGTTATTCCCATTTTATAGAGAACAACACCGGGGCTCGGAAAGTTGAGATGTCTTTCACAAAGACACATAGCTCAGGGTGGAGGTGGAAGAGCTTAGATCAACCATTTATATTCCAAATCTGCAGTGATTATCTAGTGCCACAAGAACGCTGTGTAGCAAACAACCACAAACCCTCAGTGATCAGCAGGCATCGGCATTTACTTTTGCTTACCAGTCCATGGGCAAGGTGGGAGGTTCAGCTGATTTGGACCGGGATCCACTGACTGGGGCCGCGTTCACTCCTGGGTCTTTGGTCAACTGCCGGGTTGGCTTATTTTGGACGGTGTTATCTGGGAAGACCCGCTCCCTGTACCACATGGCTTCTCAGCCATTCGGCGTGCCAGCCTGGGCTTGTTCTCTGGGAATGGCAGGGGTCCATGGCCAAGAGCTTAAGTGCACCGTCCTGAGTATCAACTGTCATTCTGCACGTCTATCTACTTATCCCATTGGCCGACACAAGGTAGAGGGTTGTGTTCATATGTGTTTCGGAGAGTGTGTTGAATCTCTTTGGTAGAGTATTTCAGTGTAGAAAAATGGATTTTGTCTGTACGTGGGAGGACCTCTAAAGTCACACTCGTAAAGAGGTGGTTTGGATATAGACAGGCCATTAATCGGGGACCTTAAATGTACTTTCCCCCAAAGCTCTACTCTTTCCCCTAAACCTGAGTTCTGTACATTTCTTCTGTTTTTAGTGAAACAAAAAAAAAAAAAAGTAGGAATTTCAACATTGCCTTTTTCTTGGTTTAAGTAACACATATGCTTAAGTTCAGAGATGGATAGTAAAATTCTCATCAAATATATTCTTACTATAATTGACACCTAATGAGAAATGGAAGAAAATGAAATATATAATTCTTTTTCTTTTTTTTAAGTTTATTTATTTATTTTGAGAGAGACAGAAAGAGCTAGCAGGGGAGGAGCAGAGAGAGAGAGAGAGAGAGAGAGAATCCCAAGCAGGCTCTGCACTGTCAGCACTGAGCCCGATGCGGGGCTTGAACCCATGAACCGAGAGATCATGACCTGACCTGAAGCCAAGAGTCAGAAGCTTAACCAACTGAGCCATTCAGGAGCCCCTGAAGCATACAATTCTTTTTTATTGTTTCAATTTTTTTAAATGTTTGTTTATTTTTGAGAGAGAGACAGAATGGGAGTAGGTTAGGGGCAGAGAGAGAGGGAGACACAGAATCTGAAGTAGGCTCTGGGCTCCGAGCTGTCAGCACAGAGCCCAATGTGGGACTCGAACTCACGAGCCGTGAGATCGTGACCTGAGCCGAAGTCGGACGCTCAACCGACTGAGCCACCCAGGTGCCCCTGAAGCATACAATTCTTTATCATTTGGTTTTAAGTTTGCAGCCTGGGACTTTGAAGATCACAGGTACACTGCAGGGGCACCTGACTGATTTTAACATAAATGCAAAGTTCCATTAGGTACTTTGGAATGTTACCCATCTGGCCTTGTCTCTTCTCAAATCCTGTCTCCTGACAGATCCACTCTCCCTTGCGGACTGTCCCTGTCCAGCATCCCTCCTCCCATCATAAGTGATTTGTTTCTCCCCAGTGTTGCTCAATTGTCATTATCTCCATGTGTTTGCACATGCTGTTCCTTTCCCTGGGGTGCCTTCCTGTCTTCTTTCTTGACCCCCTCCCGTTCGTCCATCACATCTCAAGAGGACCCTCTCCTGTGCACGCCCACCTGAGTAAGCTCGGAGCACCGCGCTGCACTTTCTGTGCTCAAAGCCATCTCTACACGTGGGCTCCCTGGGGACAGCATTCATCTCGTTCTTTCCAGTGACCGGCACGGTCCCAGTAGGTGGAGAGGAGTTATTTCTCAAATAAATGGACCCATGAATGAAATACCCACAGGCTTTCAATGCTATTTATTATTTGAGGGAATGACTTTTATAAAGAGTTTTCAATTTCCTAAGTCTTCACGCAAGTTTTGCAATTAAAATGATACTTTCCATTGTTCCTTCACATCCCGGGTTACGGGGGCCTTTTTCAGCAGTCCCAAAGGTGGTGTTGGCTGGAAAGCCACGTAGGCTGAACAGGGACGCCTCATCGGAGGCAACCCAGCCTCAAGCCCTGTAATGTAACTCCAGGTCCGCGAGCTCTGTCAGAGCTCAGTGGGACGTCTTTATGAGCTGTTTCTAGAATTCCTTCCAGCCCCAGCTTCATTCTGTTTGTCCCATCCCTCGAACACTGGGTTATTGGGACACAGCCAGCACCCAAACAGGGCGTGTAGTTTAAAGAATGAGGGAGTGTGAAACATTTCAGTAAATGCTCCCCCCTCAGAGGGTTTACTGATGAAATCGGGTGGAGTGGAGGGTGTCAAGGACACAAGGAAGAGAAACCAAATGAACAAGGATGAATGTTAAAATAATTCATGAGATTTATATGTAGATTTATGCACACATATTACTGTCTAAGTATAGTACGTATGTATGCACGTACATATTTTATGCGTTTAACACATAAATGTATATTTAAATTGTGCATCTATCTCTCTGCTTTGTGTGTGTGTATATATAAATACATATAGTATATCTCTGTATTCACACATGCATCTGAACATGTGCGTAAATGTGTACCTACATATACTTTTGACATACCTATTACATAGTGTGCACTAAGCAGGCATAGTTCTGATTCATTTTCTACGCAGAGGTATAGCAAAGCTGGTTCACACGCATGCGTGTACATAAATTTGACATGCATTGATGTGCAATACTTTAGGTATGGGTAGTCATTGTGTGTGTATTTCCTTTTTTTTAAACACTCTTCAAAAGTTTATTTATTTATTTTGAAAGAGAGAAAGGGTGAGTGTGAGCAGGGGAGGGGCAGAGAGAGGGGGAGAGAGAGAGAGAGAGAGAATCCCCAGCAGGCTCCATCCTGTCAGTGCAGAGCCAGATGCAAGGCTCGAACTCACCAACCCGTGGGATCACGACCGGAGCCGAAATCCAGAGTTGGACGCTTCACCGACTGAGCCACCCGGGCGCCTTTGTGTGTATATTTCTGTGTGATGTAACCATCTCTGATTACTCAAAAGAGTAAGCATGCATACACGTTTTTCTGCATATGCCAACATACAGACACATACTTGCCTGTAGCTTAGTCAAGCCCTAGATTTAAAATATATCATATGGGTATTTTTGTACAGAAAGTACAT
The DNA here is from genome assembly GCF_018350175.1 of Felis catus. NCBI lineage: Eukaryota > Metazoa > Chordata > Mammalia > Carnivora > Felidae > Felis > Felis catus. The sequence continues at coordinate 130,801,915 of NC_058370.1, read as the reverse complement.
TATGGAGGAAACTCAAGACTGTGTTTAATAATTTTTCTTATTTCCAAGAGTGTCTGGGAACACACGTTGCACAGAGTAGACACTCATGAACATCCCTGTCGATTATCTTCCCAAATAAACTGCATTTGTGAAGTTAACGCTAGTTACCGGAACAGATACACCTAAAGTCTCAGCGGGACGCTGGAAAGGTAGGTCCTCTCCTGCTCCTTGGCGATGCTCTTTTCCTTCCCTTGGATTCGCTTTCTTCCTCTTTAACACGAGGGTGTTGCATGAAACAGCTCCAGATTCTTTGTTAGTGATTACATGCTTTGCCTTTTTATTTTTGGCAATCTTTAAATGGACAGCCAGACTCAGCCTTGCAACCGTTTTAGAAATCGAGTAGCATGGACAATGAGAGAAGAACTCAGAAGCTCACTTTCTTTTGAAGACTCTTAGCTGAGATCAGTGAGTTCCTGAGCAAGGCTGCTGCATGAACACAGGGAGGGACCCCTTCGGCTGCGGTTTGTGAGGTTTATGAGGAAGAGAGGTCTTAAAAGAATCAGCCACAGACATTCACAAACCTGCTGCTATGGCCAAATTCTGTGCTGTTGGAAGGATGGAGCTACAAAGAGGCAGGGGAAAGGGGATTCCGTTCCTAAAGAGTTGCTTACCAGGTCCTTTCAGGAAGCCACGTGGCTTTGTCTCCTCTGTCAGATAAAGCTGACGTCAGTGCTCTACCTAAACACAGAGACTTGGTACACGAATGAAATGTGACTGCTTATAAGCTTTTGTAAGGTGCAAAGTGATTTTGTTGAGGTCTGCTGTGCAGGTTTATAAAATGTATAGCTCTGCCGGGTGAACACTCCCAAGCAGTGACTAGAACAACAATAAACCTCAAACACAAGCGACGCCAATCTTCTGGGGGTAACAACAAATGCTGGGCGGGGTTTTCAAGGTCACGATGCGAGAGAATACCGTGGGATCCGCGGTCAGGAAAGGCTTCTCAAGGAAGGCTGGGCTGATCTGTGCACTGCAACGTGCAAATTCTCATCTGTAGTGAAGAGACGGTACCACGACCCTCGGAGAGGGGGGTTCTCAGGCATCCGAGACCCATGCAAGCATCTAGAGTGAGTTTCCGGAGATGCTGGCTACAGGGTCCTCTGGAAGATGTCGGGCTTGACCAAGGGTTTTTGATTTCTGGTCCATGAACCCTCCAAGAGGTCTGGGGATAGAATTCAGGAGTTTGTAAGTATAGATGGGATAAATCACATCATCATTTTCACTAATTTCCAGCTAAAATGTATGTAGCATGTCCTTTAGTTATGAACGCAGGAGACAACTCACAGTCGTGTTTGAGGTCACTGTAAAATCGATATATATCGCACATATTTTTATATCCCATTTCAGTTGTTGTAGCTCTCTGGGAATGTTTGTACCCATTGCTGCTTCAGAATTCTGCTAGGTATTACATCACCGTTAGGCTTTTAAAACATAGTATGTGAAAGGAACACAAATATTGCCATATCATGCATTTACTTTAATGTGAATAACTGTATTCCAATATGACCGCTCCCCTATAAAGCCCTTAGTTTATTCCCCACTTACAATATTCTGACAATAGGTTCGTAGACTCCACCCCACACCCGAAGAAAGTTCGCGGTTTTGGAAATAGCTCAAACACCCCAGGTAGGACAAAGGAGAGGTATTATGCGGCACGACTGAGGACCGGCTGACCCCTCAGCCAGACTTGTGCTTGAACCCTGGTGTCAGAGCAGTGGCACTGGGCAGCAGATAGCAGGAGGTGGGCAAAGAGAGGACGGGGAGGGCAACCACAGTAGCAGAAGCTAGTCGTTGGAAATGGGAAAGGACGGGAGAGAGGTGCATGGGACCACGGAGGGAGATGAGTGTCGGGGCAGAATGAGGACGTTAGCGGTGACCAGTGAGTTGGACTGAGAAGGCGAAGAACCTTCATTATATCTGTGATAGCAGTAATCGCAATATCAAGGTCAACTCAACTGAGCACGCGCCAGGGGCTGGATGAAGACTTTTACATGAGTAAACTCATTTCACTCTGACAAGCTCTGAAGCTCAGAGAGGTTAATTAACTTGCCCACAGTCGTGCAAGTAGAGAGGGGGAGTTTCAACCCAGAGAGTCCAAATACATCCCTTGGGGCTTATTAAAATCGCACGGAGTGGGGGCACCTGGGTGGCTCCGGCGGCTGAGGGTCCGACTTCAGCTTAGGTCACGATCCCGGTTCGCGAGTTCGAGCCCCACGTGGCATCGGGCTGGCTGCTGTGTGCGGCAGAGCCCGCTTCGGATCCTCTGTCTCCCCCCCCCCCACCCCCCGCGTCCCCCCACCCCTCCCTTGCTCCTATCCCTCTCATAAGTAAACATTTAAATACATAAAATGGCACAAAGCAGGCATCTTTCCTGTAGGCAAAACACAAAGCCATTCCCAGAAGGCTGGAGCCCAGTGTGCATTTCTCAGGGCAGTGAGGCCCCAGTATCACTTCCTGTCTCCACACGCAGGAAACTATGCTAGATTCAGCCTTTATAAAGGGAAAGAGGGTACAGCCGAACACAGGCTTCCTAGGGTCGAGAATGATCTCTGTGGTTGAAGCAATCAGTGCCGGCGGTGTCTCTGGGCTGGCGGAATGTACTGTGCCTTTTGAGTCTCTCCTTAGCAGGGCCACACTCTCCCATTTCGTGGGTCGCGTCCCTGAGTCACCGTCAGCAGCAGCTTGGGACATCCTCTGCGGATCCAAAGGGTTCTCACCCGAGCTGACCACAAGAAGCCTCAGTTAACTTTGTGGGAGGCCAACGGAGGAAGGAAGTTCTGTGTGCCACAGATGCTCACGTGGTAACCCTTTTTAAAAACTAAAAGGAAAACGGCAACAAAATAACATTAAGACTAGAGCACGTATTTGGAATTCAGCAGTCAACGGTCTCTTCTGTTTTCTCCTTGAACTTCAGGAGAGTGTGAGTTGGGGCTAGGAAAGGCACCCGAATCCTACCAGCCCTTCCTCTAAGCAAATGGATTGGATTTCCCAGGGTCCTGTGCATCCAAGGGGATGGGGCTCTCAGGCTAAGGTGTCTCCATTCTCAGAGAGAGGAATGACCAGTGAAGCCTCAAGGTCTCTCTCCAATGTTACTACACACTTGAATTCTTCCTGCAGCATGCCTCTTGACAAGGGGTTGAACCACATTTATTCGAAATTTTTAGGTGTCATAAAAGTTGCTGTTTCCAAAGAGGGCCAAGTATATGCTGGACCTTATGCTTACAATACTCCCACCACCGTGTGAATTCGTATTTCTCTCACGTAGCTTCCGCTTTGGCACTGTGACCAAAAAATAACTTTAAATAATTTTAGGGGCGCCTGGGTGGCTCAGTCGGTTAAGCGTCCGACTTCAACTCAGGTCACGATCTCGCGGTCCGTGAGTTCAAGCCCCGCATCGGGCTCTGGGCTGATGGCTCGGAGCCTGGAGCCTGCTTCCGATTCTGTGTCTCCCTCTCTCTCTCTGCCTCTCCCCCATTCATGCTCTGTCTCTCTCGGTCTCAAAAGTAAATAAAAGTTTAAAAAAATTTAAAAAAATAATTTTAAAATAGTTTTAACGATGAAGGCAGAACATATTTGTGGACAATGAAACCAATTAGTTGAGCAATCAAGTAAGGTCTTACAAATCTCCTCTCTTCCTGCACCCCCCACCATTGCCTTAATTACTAATATTTTAGATTTTAGGTCTTACTGGATCAAACACAAAGTGTAAGCAACATTAGTTCAACTTTTGTGTTATTTAATCCATAAAAAATTGTGAAACTTTTCTCTATTTTGGTTTCTTTATTTTAAGTTGTTTTTTAATGTTTATTTATTTTTGAGAGAGAGACACAGAGTGTGAGTTGGGAGGGGCAGAGAGAGAGGGAGACACAGAGTCCCAAGCAGGCTCCAGGCGCTGAGCTGTCAGCACAGAGCCCGACGCGGGGCTCGAACCCACGAGCTGTGAGATCATGACCTGAGCCGAAGTCAGACACTTAACCGACTGAGCCACCCAGTTGGCTATTTTGGTTTCTTAACCTGGGCTTAATTTTGAGAAAAAAATAATACTATAATTGCTCCTTTTCTCTTGTGGCATAGGATATGGCACATATTAGATTCTTTTTTTTTTTTTTCAGGCCATGTGCTTTGTGATTTTATTTAATTTTCATAATGAAAATATGAGTAGACAGTATCTCAGTTTTACAGGTAAGGAAAGTAGAATTCAAGACGAGGAGTCCCACGGGAGAGCATTGCCCAGGTAAATGTGAAAACCAGGTTTCAAATACAGGTCAACTTCCCTCAAATCTATAATCCTTACCCTGATGCACTCTACCTCTTAGATAACTTACCATGTTCCTGTGTGAGGCTTACTTACTCGCTTCCCCTACAAGATTTTGCTGTGCTTCTGTACAGAGAATGTAACTTATTCACGCGTGAGTTCTATCTAACAGAACGTTTATGCAGAGTGAATACGCAGTAAATAAATGAATGAATGATTGAATGAATGAAAGTAAGCATGGCTACTTCATTTCACCTTCTGCTGAATACCCTATGTATTAAGGAAAAAACTGGAAAATCCATTACCTTCCTCGACATACTTGTTTCAATAAGATATGCCCCACTACCTACGTGGATAGTTGCAGAATTCTGTAGAAAACGATGGGGTGGTGAGAGTCTGTTGTTTTGTGTCTTGAGGCAAACCAGGTGATCAATCAGATGGGATGGGAGAAGATTCTTGGAAAAAGGATCTGAGAGGATGTTGGGGTCAAAGAGAGGATGTAGACGTTGAACCCTGGTTCGCACAAGAACTGGGAACGACTCCAGAGGAAAGGAATTCCAAAAGAAATGAATTTATTTCTATCTCTTTAGAATTCTATTCCACTGTCTGGGCAATATTTGGAGAAAGGACAGAAGGGAGAAAAGGAAAAAGAAATCTCTGTTCTCCTAAGATGTTTTTTGTTAGACGGTGGAATTTAAGACGTAAGAACTGGTCATGGAGTTGGAGAGACAGGTTCAGAACCCGTCCTCTGATATTTATTAGCTGTAGGCAGACCACGCAATATGTCTAAGACCTCAGTTCTCATCGATAATATCCATTTTAAAAACTGCGATTAAAATTAAATGGGATAGTTACCGTGAACACGTCTAGCATAGTGTCGGCCACATATCAAATGTTCTGAACGTGTTTACATACATGGCCAAGAAAAGCCCTGTTCTTCCTAAAAATTTTCCAGAAAAGACTATCATTCTGGAAACTGCTCAACAGACTGGCGAACAGCAAGAAAGATTTGACCTTCTGCGTCCCCAGTGATCAAAAGTTGAATCGCTTTGGCGAAAGGCTAATGTGAAACAAATGTAGACGAGAAATATATTTTCATAAGCAAATTCTCTTCTGGAAGCGGTGTGGAAGGAGCCTCTTAAATCCCTTTCCACCTGCTTCCAACACAGGACTCCAGAGGGATGGTTATGGGCTGGGGTTTGTAGTAGAGTCACAAGGAAAGATAAAGAAGGTGTCCCCAGTTCTCTGAGGAAGTATGGTCTAGTGAGTCATGCAAATATCTAGCGGACGTTTTATATGTAAAGGGCAATGGTGCAGGATAGCTGCACACAATCTAGGAAAATATTATTATAATTATTCGGTTGATTTGGGGAAGTAAGTAAATGTCTCCTAACTGTTCTCTTTGGAGGTCTTAAAATGAGAAAAAAAAAAACACTAATAAGAAAGAAGACGGAAAGAAAGAATAGGGATTAAAAATGGATATTAAACTGAAACTAGGGAATGAACAGGAACATTAACAATAATAGTTTGAAAACTATTGCTTTATATTAAGTAGTTTTCCATTTGAGAATATCTATTCTGACGTGATGCCATGTTTAAATTGATTCCATACTCCCTACCTCTCTTCATAAACCATAAATTCCTCGCTTATGACATCTTTATTTTGATTCTTATTTCCAGCACATTTTTCAAGATCACAGATGTTCTGGTTTTTCAGATCTTTCATCATGAGAGTCATTTCATTGTTGTTGTCTTTAGCACAGCGACTTTGCTAGCGATAGAAAAAAAAAATGGGTCACACAAATTTCCTTTCAAATCTCGGTAGAATTTTTTTAAAAGGTTATGCTGGTTTCTAATATTGCTGAAGCAACGCCTGAATCGGAAGAATTTAATTTCCCTTTTTAGTAATCTCAGCTTAGAAACTGATTTGCGGTATTTTTTTTTTTAATCTTTGAAGTTTACTAACTTGATCAAAATATGCCTTGATCTGTTTTGTTTTGTTTTGTTTTTGTCCCGCAATACCGTGTATGCTAACATACTATAGATGGGCTGGTAAAATCCAACAGTATCTTACAAACACAAACCATTTATTTCTCTCTTTCTGATCAGCTCGCTGGTTTGTGGCTTCCCTGTGGGTCCGGTGAACTCTGGTGGCTCAGGCTCACCTCCCAGCCATGAGCAGGACATGTGCCCTGGAGTCCAGGCTAACGGAACCTTGTCATCTGGATTATGTCTTTCTTAGGAAAGAGGTGTGGAGTTCAAAATGGTACTGATGTGTGATGTCTCTTCAGATCGTGGCTTGGAATAGCACCCATATTCCATAAGAGCCAGTCCTGCAGGTAACCTTAAAGTCAATGAGATGGGGAAGTATTCTCAGTCTATGGAGATGGGAGTGGGTGGGGAGGATTTGGGTCTTCCTTTACTTCAAGAAATGTGTATGTATGTATCTATCTATCTATCCATACATATATATGTGTATACAAACACACATATATATGTATAGATACATACATATATATACATGTGTGTATATATACATATGTATACACACATATATATATCTAGATAGAGAGATAGATAGATAGATAGATAGAGATAGATATCTTTAGATTTTTTTTTTCTGATTTCTTCTGTGATGTCTTTTAGATTTTCATTAACAAAATGTTAGATCTCCAGTAGCTATTCTTCATATCTGCCACTTATCTTTGATTATTTTTTCTTTATTTATCTTTCTTTTCCTTTCTCTGCCATTTTCAAGACCGAAGCAAGTACAAAATAAATGTGAATAATCCTAGAAATCATGTAAGTGAAAGAAGTGAAACACAAAAAGTCACGTATTGTAGGATTCTATTTACATGAAACATCCAGAATAGATGTATCTATGTAAACAGTGATCGGATTGGTGGCTACCAAGACCTGGGTTCGGGGGAGAAAGGTCAACGGAGAATAATTGCTTAATGTGTCTGGGGTTTTATTTTGGAGTAATGGAAACATTTTGGAACTAGATAAGGTGGTGGTTGCAACATTATAATGTACTAAATCTTGCTAAATTGTTTACTTTAAATAAAAAAATTAAATTAAAGAATGAATGATTAAGTGCATAGAACTAAGAGTTGTCAGTATCAACAAGTAGCAAATTTATCATTATTTTGCGACGGAAGATTAAAAATATCCAACTTAAAAACCGGAGAAGAGCAACTGAAGCTGGTTCATAAAGCTTTGTGAGCTGTAAGTTTGTTGGTTACAATATGCTTACCAATTAATAAGTTTCATGTATGGCAATAATAATTATGTACTAAATATGATGAAAAGACATATTTCACTGTAACACTGAAACATGACACAACTAGGTATTAATTGAAATGCAAGCATTTGCAGCCCATATGAACAAAAATTTAAACCTCTTGAGACAGATGTACAGAAACTTTGAGTACATTGTACTTGTCTCAGCGCGGTAAAGGGGCTCATTATCTCTAGTCTATATATTCAACTTAATGGAAGTAAGAATTTGAATGAAATAGAAATTTTCTTTTCGATTCCCCTGGAAGAATCAGCTGATGAAAATGCTTAACACATTTTTGGGAAAGTAAGAATAGTGAGAGAAGGTGTCCTACCAAATATTCAAAGCCAGTAGAAGAACACTGTTGTAATGAACAGAGCTTGGCGTCCACACAGGAGTTCATCAACAACTCAATGAAACAGAATAAGGAACTCATTGGAATCCAGAAATCTACTTATGCATGTGACGGGGTTGAGTGGGTCATAAAGGTGGTATATGAATGGATAATCAGTCAATACTTTCAGGACTTCTAGCTAGCCTTGAGGAGAAATTGAAGGAGACAGAGGCCTTTGCCCTCAACTCATTGTAATATACGTAATAAGTTTAAAGTTTAACGAAGTTCATTAAAAAAATCATAATATAAACTCACGGGAAGAAAATATTGATGAATATTTTTTGATAAATATTTTTATAACAGGGTTTGGAAGACATTGCCAAATTCTACCTTCAACTCAGAAAGTATAAAAACAAGTTTGATAGATTTGAGTGTATTAACATTGCAAACCTCTGGATAAACAAAAGAAATGCCGTAATTGGGCTTAAAGAAAAAGAAATTTGAAAATGCAGTCACAACATATGACATCATGGGCAAATCTTTTATGCAGTGATAAGAAGAAAGGAAATGAACATCATTGTTAAGATGGGTGAAGGATTTGAGCAGAAAATTTATAAAACCAGAAAATATAAATGGCCGCTAAATACACTGATGATACCCAATCCCATTAACATTTCAAAAACTCGATCGAAAGTTATAGCTTTTCAAGACTCTGTATCACTTACCAATACTTCCATCATTGATAATACAGTGGAAACTCTCTCCCCCTTAACCGACAGGCCAGATTAACGATTGCTCTTGGCACACCCTACCAGGATGTTTCTCTTTTTTCACTGGTCAAATTGATGCCTACCCAGTTAGCTGTGTTTGTTCCCAGACTTGTTTATGCCAGTTTACTTGCTATGTCAATTATTTAATTTAATTAAGTCCTTTTTAAACCAGTGAATGCAAAATAGAGAGCTTGTTGCCATGAGGTTGAATGCTTTGGAGAGTCTGAAAGTATGAATGAATTAAAACAACAACAACAACGTTGAAAGAGACATGAGAAACACAACTATAAAAGTTTACGCCAGATAAAAGGAACCATAAACCTTGGAGTACTCTGCACAAAGATTGCTTCACAAGTGCTTTCAAGTTCCTGTACTCAGTCAAGAAATTGAACTCGCAAATGATAGAGAAGGAATCACGCTTATCTTCTTTGCAAAAGGAAAAGAGGGATTGTCAACTCGCAATTGGCTCAAAAAAAATTTTTTTATAGTCTATGAGCTACATCCAAACATTGGTCCACTCTAAGTTTAACTGCAAGTGTGTGAAGGCTTAAGTGTTGGAAAAAAACTTCTTGGTATCTTTATATTTCACACTAGGGACAATGTTTTGTTCCAATTAACCTGTTCAAATATTTATAAAGAGTTAGGTTCATTTTTCAACAGATAAATCTTGGTGGGAGGGAAAAAAAAAAACTACAATTAGATGAAAGGTCTAAGTTACAAATTATCACTACCAAAACAATGGCATGTTAAGTAGAACAGGAAATACCAAGAAACCAAGATTCCAAAGAAAAATATCACATTCCCTGCAACAAGTCAGCTGGAACTCACAAATTGCCATTTCTTGTTTGTAGCAAATCAAAGAATCCTGCCACTTTTACAAACATAAACCATTTACCATTGCCAGTTTACTGCTGTTCACAAACATCAACAAGGAGGGGTTCTAAACTACTCAAAGGAAACTTTTGACTCTGCCCCTTGGATTTATACATTAAACTTGACCACGGCGAACTGCAAAGAGAATAGGTAAAGGCCGTGTTTGTACCTGTCTCTGCAGTCCTGGGGGGGGGGGGGGGGTGGTTAATAAAATGCTACTGAAAAAAAAAAAAGATTTGAGTGAAGTTTTGGGGAAAAAATAGGAGACACAGATATATTTTTTTAAAGAATCATTTAAAGTTAGCAACTCGATTGATATTCTTTATAATGTAGCATTAGTTTGGAGTAAGTTTCTCAGGAGAGCGATTAGTTATGACTCCAAAACCCATGGTCTGAGGCTGAGTCTGCTGCAGAAAATCCTGAACTATAAGCCAAAATAAAAACCATAATTTTTTAACTGACCTCAAACCAAATGGATTGTTTACAGCCTGTCTCCACCTCTAGAACAGAAGTTCCGAAAGACAGGACTTTTTGTGTCTTGTTCACTCCATTACTCAGATCGGTATTTGGTCCACTGTAGGTACACAGTAAATATTTGTCGAATCAATGAGTAAAAAGATTGAGATAGCTTGTTTCTGAGGTCCTGTCAACCATATTATTCTATGGGATTATTATTGTGTGTTAGGATGACCACGGACTTTGGAATTGGAAAATGAATTCCAACTCTGCCACTTTCTCACTTGTGATCTTGGTTCGTTGGATTGATTATTTTACCTATGGTTCTTATATAAAATCAGCATTCGGCCTTTTAGACTTGCCGGTCAAATGAACTGAAATAAGATAATATATAATTTATCTGGCATACAGAAAGTTCTCAATCAATGACTCTGATGGTGATGATGATGGAGAGTGGATTGGAGGTGGCGTAGGGATCTAAACTTTCCCAGTGTCCTTGGGGAGTAGGGTATGTTTCTAGTCTCCAGACAGCCCTCCCAGGCTCAAAAAAGGCCACACTCTCAGAGACGAAATGGCTCTGCCCAGAAACAGTTCTTTAGCGGGTCACATTGCAGAAGCACAGCTTTGGCGCGCCTAACAAAGGGGCCATTATTCTCATCCACAGACAACGCCAAGAAGGTGCTGGGTGGTCTAGAATACAGGAGACAGATAATGTAATGACTCCATTCATCAAAAAGTCGAGCACGCACACCAGCTGCCCGCCAGCTGGAAACTAAAGCTCCTCTCCGTTCTGAGGATAATTTACTTCTGCTGGGGAGACTCCGTGATACCCTTCACCTTCGGGGACCAACGGAATTCCAACAGTATCATGTGACATTGTGCTGACCCAGCAACGGGACTCCACGGAAAGCAAAATAAAACAAACAAACCAAGGAAAAGAAGGCAGTTACCCCTGATTTTAGGGAAAAAAACAAAAAAACTAACAAATAATTGTAATCTCTTCCGTAAATTTGCTCTGTTGTTTACCTTAGAGACACTTTAGACTCTCCAGTTGATCATACTTCTCTTTTGTCTTTGGCCATTAGGAAATCTAATGTCAGATTTTGGCCTGAATCTACTCACAGGACAAGAGGCTATGCCATGCATTTCTGTGCGGAGTCCTTCTACAACTTTTACTGTTTTCTCCTCCAGACGTTAGTCTAGCCCATGACCACAGTTATTCGCTCCATCTTCTTATTTTAGATATGTTTTTGAGATCATCTCATATCCTCTGCTGAACAGAGAAATTATGATTTGAAACCTATGCAGTAAAACCTATAGGTGCTTCTCTCAAGCAGAAAAAGTGACATAGTTCTTATTACATCATTTCTGTACATCAAAAAACTGAGATTCAGAGCAACTCACTAAACGCTACAACGCTGAGGACCAAATCTGCGCGATGTAAGAATTGGTGCGTAGGGTCTTCTGTCATCTTGCAATCTTCCTCTAATGTTAACATCTCACATGTACTGAATGTTTTCTGAAGCCCAGTTGACGCTAACCATTTTGTAGGAAAATCATCTCATTTACTCTTCACAACAACCTTTTAAGCGGGTTCTTTCCTTATTTGCATATTCAGATGATGGCCCTATCATTTAAGAATGTTAAGTAATTTACCAAATTCCTACAGGCGGAAACTGATGAATCCGGGATTTGAACCAGAATCTGTCCGAAAGCAGAGTCCAAGTCTTGAACCCTTAATGACGTGACAACCCCCGTACTTCCGCCTAATTTTTTTTTTTTTTTTGCCTTTTACAAATGGGTAAAGCTCAGTATCTTGGAGCATAATCAGATCCTAGGTAAAATACCTCTGGAGTTTATGAGCCTTTCTGAGCTAGCTGGTGTTAGTTTGTTGATTGGAAAGCAAAGCTTTCCTTTCTTCTAAAAGAGCGTGCGTTAACTCACATTGAAAAACACAAAGCAGTTCAGGAATTGGGTGTTGCAGTCCCCAGGGTAAAATGAAAACTACAATAGAACATGAAGAAGCAGTGTCATGGAAATAATGAAGGCTTTTTGGCATGGTTTCCTTGGAAGGAGGAAATTATTCATGAGAGAGAAAGGAGGAGGCAGAAGAGGCAAGATTCCGCTCTTGGAAAGTACGGAGGATGAACATGAACATGACCTGCAGGGGCGGGCAAGTGAAGTGCAAAAGAGCCTGTGTTTTGTAGAAGAAAACTCTGGACATAACTTTTAGGTTTTACATTGTCTTTACGTCCAGTGATTTTTCCAGGAGTCGGTTCTTTCCTGCTCTTAATAGTTTGCTCGTTAATCTAGAAAGACTCCCCGCACTCCAACGTGGAAACCACCATCTTTATTAGGAGAAATTCAATCTCCAGGAAAGGAATCATCTGTTTTAGTCACATTTTCCATAAAAAAAATTGATTTATCTGACCGCTATTTTCGCCACAGCACAGCCAGGTTTATAAATAAACCCATAATAAGTCATTAAAGTCTTATTATTTCCAATCCCTTCCTGTGGGATGTCTTCTCTAACCACCAGCCCACAGGAATGATGCCGTCCTGGGTGCCATCTGGACTTTCTTTGTATGCCTGCCGCAGCTATCTCAGAGGACGTGTCACTGCCTTGTGAATGTGTCCAGCCTTTGCATCATTTCCATTCTTCTACTTGATCCATTATACCTCCCCAAATCCCTGATGCTGACCACAGAAAACAAGTTACTTAATCCCATTGTACTTCATTCCAACAGCCAGCACTCAGTAAAACAAAGTCACTGGTGCTTGCCACCCTTCCTAAGTAAAAGAGTCACAATGAGGACTGAAAGGGTTTCTCGCCAAACTGGAAAGAGCTTTGAAGAAAACAGATCCTCATTTCCTCGGAAAACGTTTCAAGTTGAAGAAACTGAAATTGAGATCATAAAAGGAAGGAAAGGGGGTCTGCTTGCAAAATGGCAGACTTGGCCAAGCCACCCGGCAAGGGGAATGGGGTCATTTTATGAGGCAGAAGTCCCAGTGTGTGGTGGACCAGTGTGTTGTGTCTTTTAAGGTAATGATCGGGTCACGGACGATGGGTGAGGCAGGAAGCTGAGGGCGGGGAGGGGAGAGCAAGAGAGAGCATGCAGAGAAGAAGCACATCCCAGAGGAACTCGGCGGAGCTTGGTTTTCTGAGCAGTTAGGAAAAAGAGGATGCCTACCATGTATTTGTCAACGGTAACTAGAATGTTATCTGCCAAGCGGCCTATCTTATAACAATATCAATTTATCCATCCAACAAGCTGATTGTATGAGCACCCCTGAAGACGGGACTGCCATCATTTCTGTCACCTTATTGTCTTCCTATGGGCCGATTTGCGAGAAAATGTCGAGTTGCTAATATGTCTCGCCTACCTACCTGCTACGGATCAGTCAGGTGTCAGTGAAGCGGTTAAGGCTGCCATAGAGACATTTAATATCACTACTCAGAATACATTATGAGGCACGTATGGAGGAAGTAGAGCAAGTCTTTAAGACCAGTATTGGTCAAATAAGACACAAGTTCAAAGAGAACTATCCTGGCCCATCACAGGTTTCTGTGTCCCTTAGCTGTTTCATGAACTTGATGACTCCCCATAGTCTCTTCTCTTCATTGTGCATAAGAGTCCTCTGAGGATCCTGTTAGAATCCAATTCTGATCCAGTAGTTCGGGGACGAGGCCGGAGAATCAGTATTGTTTTTTTGTTTCTTGTTTTTTTAAGTAGGCCCCATGCCCAGCATGGGGCCCAACACAGGGCTTCAACTCATGGCCTTGAAACCAAGGCCTGAGCTGAGATCAAGGGTCTGATGCCTAGCTGACCGAGTGACCCAGGCACCCCTGGAATCTGTATTTCTAACCAGTGCTATCCGTTGCTGTGGTCCAGGGACCACACTTTGAGAAGCAAAAAGGTACCACAGTACGGCAGAGGCTTGCTCACCTCTCTGTCGATTGCAAAGTAGATGTTTGTTTAGCTTAACTCAGTTGTAATGGGGCTGCAATCTTTGCTCTTGATGATCTGTCACCTCAGGTAGGTAGCTGAAGATATGTTACTAGAGCACCGAGAAGAGATTGCGGACAGACTGGGTAGATAAATCAGGCACAATCTACAGTTCAATAAGGGCGACCAAGGACAACAAAAATTGTCTTGCTCTGGGTGAAGGGAAGTTCTCAGATTTTATCTGCATTTTCAGTGATCCTGTGAACAGCTAGGTAGACTTGTTACTGGTTCTTACATTTCTGTGGCTCAGCGTCTAGCATGCATTTGGGTTAACTGAAGAAGAAGGCATAAAACTCTGTTTTTTTTTTTTTTTTTTTTCAGGAAAAATACTTTCTGGTAGTTGTGCGGGGACATATTCCAGTCCTGCTCTGCACATTTAAAGCAGACAGACCAGTGCTTACACCATGCTAGTAGGTTGGCAGTCAATGAAGACTGGGCCTGGGAACTCCCTTGGAGTCTCTTCATCTCTGTTTGCTGCAATTCTTTCCATGGAAGCAAAGGGGAGGGTCCTGGAACTCTAAGGGTCAGGGAGAGATTTCTACAAGACATGATGCCTAGGCTAAGCTCTGAAGAATACGTAGATCTTAGCTCTGGAAGTGGAAGGAACATTCCCAGCTGACAAAATAGCACAGGCATAAGTAAATTTGGGATCTGCAAGCAATCCCGTGGCCAGAGTGTAGATGAGGGAATGGGGAGGAGGAAGGGAGATGAGGTGGAGAAGTAGACAGAGGACAGATTGTTGGTGAAGTGTGAGCTCTCCTAAGAATGCACGAAGACCCTTTTGGAACATCCTCCTTTTCAGGGTAGCACCTCGGCTTTGAGACGCAATAACGCGTCTCCTCTAAGCGATTGCCTGTGATCCCAGGGCCGATTGCTCTCTGATCGTCTTGCTGGTAGACCGCCATGAGATGCTAGGCAACAAGGCTCCTTCCACTGCTTTCCCACCGTATGGTTTTCATCTCTTCCTTTCCTGAGGTTGCATAGAAAGCAGACAATTACGAACGGACATCCCTGTCCCAGGAAAATGGAATTTGGAGATTGGAGGTTATAAGGCTACAGAATAGCTCACACTTTATGAACTGTATCTGACACTAAATGCTGAACAGATGGTTCAGATGAGTTTCTCACATAGCACACAAACACACACACACACACACACACACACACACACAGACACGCACACGTATATCTCTTACCACAGAATCCAAGGGTTTTTATTTAGCATTGTTGGTTTTATGATGTTGTTGTATCCTCCCCTTAACATGCTCTGAGCATAGTCTGAAATAGTTACGTGAATAGTAACGTGAGAATAGACAACGACAACGCTATCTGAGTAACAAGAATTTCAACACAAGAAAATCATGTGGCATATTTTATTTGTACTTATTCAATCAGATAAAACAGTCTCTTGCTATGTACATTAACCCTTTAGGAACTGCTGTGGGATGTCTGGGAAACCAGGATAAAAACTTTTTCCATGTGCATTTGAAAAAAAATGTTATGCATAACATCTGTTTTTATTCATGGGCACAGTGCCTTATTTTATCATGATGTATTCTTTGTGGTATTATTTGAGAAATCTATTACCCACAGATCACCAGAAGATCTCTTGTCCTGTCATCCTTGGGATAATGAACACTCTCCATATGTGTAAATCTGCCAGGCCGTTGCTTCTCTGGAGTGATAGTCACTAATTTACAAACCAAAGAAATCATTCTTACCTTTTTTAATCAGTGACTGTTTTACTGCAGAAATATAGGAAGGGTCATTAGCTTGAACTATAAAACATCTCATCAGAGAGCTTATCAGCAGAGAGCAATGTAATCTTCTTTTTTTTCTTTTCTTTCTTTTTTTTTAAAGGGATTTTTGAAATGAAGCCATTCCAAGATACGTTCAATTTTTGAAAAAACGATTGGTCATGCAGTCCCGGATCAAGCCTACGTTGAAACTCACATGGCAAGCAAAAGCATCAAAATTAATGTAGACATCACTTGTTTTGTGTTGTGGTTCTTGGAACTTCCCTAACCGACGTTCCGTCTAACGTTTAACCAGAGCTGTTGGTCTACACAAGAACGTTCTTCAGCAAGATGACTATTTTGCTGTCTTTGGTTTTATTCCTTAGATGGGTTCTCGAGAAACTGGAATGATGGGAGAGAGTAGAGGTGCTGCCTGATGGATGTTCAATTCTGTGGGGCGAGGTGACAAAGCTTCCACTCTCCGCTGTGCAGCTCTGTTCAATGAGCACTTATTAAATCCCGCATTATGTGACGGCCACTCTGAGAAGTTGTGAAGGAAGTTCTTGCCTTACTCCTCAAGGACCTCCAGGTAATGACAAAACATCCAGAGAGCAGTCATTAACCATCCAAACTACCTGACATTTTGGCATGTGTTTTTGAGACCCTTCAGATGAGAACACGCCCTCCTGAAAGAGGCAGGTTAGGGATGGGCAGAGAGCAGCTGGAGACACTCAGAGAATTCAGAAAGACGCAGAAGTCAGAGAAAGCCCATAGCAAGGCACAAAATTGGAAACGTGGCTTTTGGGTTCAATCTAAAAGGGATACAATTGTCAGGGTTCCAGGAAAATTATTTCTGAATGGTTAGTTTATTCAGTATTACTCAGCGGAAGTCGAAGTGCATAAAAATAGAACAAAGACTCAAATCAAAGATTGTTTTTCTTTAATGAGATAGCAACCGTTCAGTTTTAAGATAATTTTATTCAGACGTATTTTGTATTATGAAGATGTTTATGAGCACCAAATGCAATGATTTATAGCATATTAAGCACTATTACATTCATTGAAATTGGGAAACAATCCTGGTTTTTGCAAAATAGAAGGTTTTTTTTTAGATCAAGAAAAAAATCTGCTTCTTTGTCTATAGTATTTTTTCCAGGTTTAAAAACATCTTTTGGGTGGGGGACGGGTGGGGGCAGAGACTGGAATTGTGTGCTGTTAGGTCTGATTTTTAGAAAACTACTTTTATGGCTTCATTAAGTCACATCTAAAAGGAAATCATCACTGCTGAGTCCGAATCCTTGTGGGTCCCCCCCCCCGCCCACCGTTGAATATGCGAAGTTGAGAACGTGTTTGTGATGCCGGTTGCAAAATACCTTTCCCCGGCCGTTGATACCCAGAACTTCTTTCCGAGAAGACTGTGAAGTAAAGGGGACTGTGGTTCAAATCTTGCTTTATTTTCAGTGTTTAGGGCTTCAATTCTCTTTCAAGTCCATCTCACGTATCATTTTGCAACTCTCTCTGGAATTGTTTACTTTACAATGTTTTGATAACTTCAGAGTCGATAGAAGGAATGAGAGATATGTGCTGGAGAATAGTGGAATGGTCTGGAATTATTTTATCTCAGAACATTTACTCTTTTCAGTGATAGAAAAAATGAGAACTAAGGGCACTTAATAGACTGCGCACAGTGAGGGCTCTAGCCACAAACATTCTTCTCTTTACAGGTAGTGAAAGAGGAAGAGAGTCTTCTGGAAAAGGACTAAATCCCGTGTGTCACCCAAGAGAGGATGAGGGTCGATGAATGTTAAGGGAAGACAGGTTCAGTCTGGATTAAAAGAGTCACTTGCCACCATGAATATCTGAGCACCGTAACAGGAGATAGTTTTAAGGTGGTGATCTTACCAATACTGGAGGGGTGCGAGAGGAAGCTTAGTAACTTTTCGTAGTGCCTTTTCTTTCTGTTTAAAGTTTATATGTTTATTTTGAGAGAGGGAGAGAGAAAGCGTGAATGGGGAAGACAGAGAGGCAGAGAGAGAGGGAGAGAGAGGATCCCAAGCAGACTCTGCACTGTCAGCACAGAGCCCAACATGGGGCTCAATCTCACGAACTGTGAGATCATGACCTGAGCCGAAATCAAGAGTCGGACGCTTAGCCTCCTGAGCCACCCAGGCGCCCCGGTGATGCCATTTCGAGAGAAGACTCAAACCTTGAAGAGGTTACGAGCATAGACGACTCTTGAGTTTCCTTCTGAATCTGTCTGAAGTCATGATTTGGTGTCTGCCTTTCAGGCTCCTTCCCTTCCCAAGTTTCTGTTCTACTGTCCAGGGTAATGGACCAATTCATGCTCTTGGACTTGCCAGATTCTGGCCGGGTCGTTCATCTGGGGTGCACAGAGGGCATTTCTTGCTTTTCAGCTTCTCTTACCTCCCAGAACCTGAGGATCCCAGCATCTCACCAACGCTTACATATGACAGGGGTAGAGAGAGTGAAGGGCCCCGGAAGGACTTCCCCCATCCCGGGCCAACACCACTACTGGTAACGTGTAGACTCGGGATATGCCACAGTCGTGTCCTGCTTGCCTCAGAGCCTCCAGGAGCCACGTCTGACCTACAGCCTGGTCCTTGAGGCTGTCCCTGCGGTCGGGGTGTATACTGACCCACGTGAAGCCTTTCACGTTCTTCTTCCTGGGCACAGCCATTGGAGTGTGAGATCCACAGTGTACTTCCTGTCTCTGAGTTTCCCGAAGCAGACCTGGGCCTTTATGGAGGTACGGTTTTCATCTTCCGTCCCATCTCTGTTCGCCTCTGTCATCATCCCATAAGTCCCTTTAGTTTTCAGTATCCCTAGAGTCCTTTTCTGGCCCTTCCGACCAAGAGAACCTTCCGCGGGATACTGGTTTAACTTTGCGTACAAAAAAGAAAACGTGAGGCCCATCCAGGCCTCCTGTCACTTCGAGAAAGCCCTAAAATAGATTTCAACCCATTACAAGCTCAGGTTGCCACTGGAAGGCTTGGACACGTTTTGTTCCGTTCACCCAGAAAAACGAACGGAGACATTGCCAAGTGCGCCAGCGGCAGCGGGGTGGGCTAGCAAAGGCATGGACGTGGGAGGCGGAAACCTGGCCTCTGGTGCAGCGTTCGGGTCGAGCCAGGCAGCTGTGGGGGCTTTGGTCAGCTCTCGGCAGTTCTCCTCTTCTAAAATAAGAAACTTGGAGCCCGATGATTCCAAAAGCCCCTCTAGCTGCTGAGAGCTTTAATCCACGCGGCTGAGGCACAGAGGCGTCAACCGCCCGGCCCAAGCACCCAGAGCCGAGGCCACAGCCTAAGGACTTGGACCCAGGTACAATATTACCTTAATACTGAGGCTCTTTCAGAGACTTTTACAGCAAAGGACGTGTATGCCCTCACGATCTCGTCTGGTGTGTGTGGGAGGGGCTGATGTGCCCCCCAAATCACGAGGCTGTCAGATCAGGAAATCTCACTAAAGGCAACTCCTGCCTTTCCGGAGGACCTTGTCTATTTCTCCTAAACGGGTTCAGCGGATTTGATACTCCCAGCTCCTCCCTGGCTCCTTCCCTGGCCGTGTGATTTGTAGTTTCCCAGCGTCCACCGTAGCGGTGTGACAGTGAACTCGGGGTGTCTGTGAAAAAACAGAGTGTGAGCCCAAGCATGCGCCGTGAACAACAGTAAATCTAGACGTCACGCTTTGTAACAGCTCCATTCCCTTGCATGTTCGCTGTGGGGCCAGAAAATGATTTCCTACAGACGTTTCCCACATCCCCATCTATTGTCTGCCTCGGGTGGCTGCTTTAAAGAGAAAAACAGACCCCTTCCACCGAGATCCCGGGCTGATGTTGCCAAGCGGCTGGCCCCCCGCTCCCTTCCATTGCGGCTCGGAAATGAAGTCAGTCCGTGGCAGGAACTGCTCCTGTCCCTGGACGCCAACGGTATCTGGATGAACTGGAAAAAGTAAAGGGAAAACCCGCTTCCCACTCCCAGCTCCACCCCTCCTCAGTGCTAATGCATTTGGGAAAAGCAACCCAACCTGGCTGAGACAGCCTCTTTGCCTATCAAAAAAATGTTTTGTTTTGTTTCAACGTTCACTTATTTTTGAGAGAAAGAGAGAGACGGAGCACGAGTGGGGGAGGGGCAGAGAGAGAGGGAGACACAGAATCCGAAGCAGGCTCCAGGCTCCGAGCTGTCAGCACAGAGCCGGACGTGGGGCTCGAACTCATAGACCGCGGGATCGTGGCACTGAGCCGAAGTCGGACTCAACCCAACTGAGCCAGCCAGGTACCCGCAGCCTCTTTGACTATCAAATGGGAATATGAATACTTGCTCAGGACTGTCACGGGGGCTAGAAACCATGCGTCACGAGCTCAGTCGCTCAAATAGGACATGTCAACGAAATACCAGGTAAGACACTCCAAAACATTTGGAGTGTTTTCCACACAACTTTGATATTCGGTATTTTTCTGATGAGTTTGAGAATGTGGCAGAGATACTGAGTGGAAGCAACCAAAAAGAATAACTGACAGACGAGAGTGTCTTACTCTGGTCAAAGGTATCCCCGCATGAGAAAATTAATTCTCTAGTCCAGGCTGTGCAAGGTCAGAAGGGTTATTGTGTCTTTTGAGTCTGATGGGCTCCTGGGAGCAGCTGAGGGTAAGGGACCGGACAGCATCTATGACAAAGTCACCGGGAACCTGAGAAAATCAGGGTTGTGTCTCCCACCTTGCCAAAAGCTAACAATCAAGCAGCTAATCCCACGGAGGGACTGGAAAATTCAAATTGAGGCTGGGAGGTCAGGCAGAATCCTGTGTGTGGGGGCAGAGGGGTGTGTCTCAGAGTAGAGGCAGACAGAGATCCCTCGGTGAGGGCATCAGGACAAGCAAGATCAATCCCCATCATGGTGGCCTCACACGAACAAGAGAGCTCTGGAAAGTTCCCTTGTCCAGGAAATACATGGCAGAGAAGAGGAATCCACCCGTACATCCAACCGGCTGGCTGTCAGGGGCATGGCACCCACCGATGAGCAAACTCACAGAGCCTGGAACAAAGGTAGAACCAGAACGAGCGAACTCAAGACTAGTGTTTGGGTTATTTGGTTTTTGTTTGTTTTCTTACTATTGCTGTCTTCCTTTAGGGCAGATAGATCTTACACTTCAAAAATTCCTTGGAGATGCAGGGAAATACTCACATATTCACACTCTACTTTTTCCATTGCAAGAAAGAAGGAAAGAAAGACAGAAAGAAAGAAAGAAAGAAAGAGAAAGAAAGAAAGAAAAGCAGAAGGAAAGGAAAGTCAGACTGTGCAGTGTGTAGACTAAGAACGTCTAGACATTCAGATCTCGCCAGATGTCTGTCTGTTCCTCAACCCCACCACTTGCCCTCTCTGTGGGCTTGACACCACAGAATTCTCTCCCTTGTCCGTTAGAAACAAAATGCAAATGGCACATGAGAAATTCTCGTAGCTCGTTTCAGGTTTCTCTGTGGCTTCCTACTACACTGGGCTCTTTTCGACCCTGGGGTGAATATATGCTCTTGAAGATTCAAAGCACACAAATAATACAACTTCGGTGAATTTCGACACTTCAAAGGTGAATGAGGTTCATCGAGTGCACATATGACCATATAGATGACTTATTATTATTATTATTGTTTTAATGTTTATTTTGGGGGGAGCGCAAGTGGGGAGGGGCAGAGAGAGGGGAACAGAGCATCCGAAGCAGACTCTGCGTTGACAGGCTGATCGCAGAGAGCCTGGCGCAGGGCTCGAACTCACATGTCGTGAGAACATGACCTGAGCCAAAGTCGGATGCTCAACCGACTGAGCCACCCAGGCGCCCCCACAGGACGTATTTTTAAACCAAGCCCCGATTGCCTCTCCATTGATCTCCCTGAAGGGAAGTTTCCTTTAATTCAGGAGCACTCAGACTCTATCTCGGAGGAAGGAAAGGCAAATACAATGTTGTGATAGCCTTGAGAAAATGTCACTAAAATGGGTCAGCCTTTCTATTTCCGAGCCGTGCTCATCTGAAAACATTAAAGAAGGCTAAAAATAAACACACGGTGTGCTCTCAGCTCCTCAAGCCAAGCCAGGGCATCTTTGAGAAGGCTGCGGATAGTAACAATCGATCTGCAGACCTTGCACCCTTTTCGGACTTTTCCAAGGAATAGCGTGGGCATTTTTGGAAGGCTGCACATCACTCGCCCACATCTCTTGTCCCCCAGGCTGCACGATTTGGAAAATACTAATCTCTTGGAGGTGGGGTGGGGATAGTGTGGATAGAGGCAGGACTTAATGCATCCAGCTTGTGCGCACACAAACACTGAGGTGACCTGCTGGGGAATATTCTCTAAACTTGGGCTCTGGTACTAAACACTGGATTTCCGCATTTAACCTGGAAAAACAAACAAATGTCAACATCAACTTGATTTCTGTTCCCCGGTTGATTCCCTGGTCTCTACACCATATTAAGGTATCCCACAAAATCCTCCGATCTCTATGGATTCAGGAGCACAATACTTCAGAGTTGCCCAGCAGAGAGAACAGGGGCTCTGGAGTCAGGCACGCTGGGTGCTGATTTCCAGTTTTGCTCCTAATGAGCTATATAAACGATGCCACGGTTCGCTTTTCCCCTCTCAGTCCCTATTGCTCCTTCTCTACAAAGTAGAAATCACGGATAGCTCGCCAACTTGTGAAGCTTGGCGACGCTGAACGTAAACCACCTAGAACAGTTTCTGTTGCAACGTAGGTACTCTTTAAACTCTCTGTGAATATTATTCCTGATGCTTCTATTATGATTACTTACTTGGTTTGCTACGCTTGCTTTCAATGTCCCAGATCTGGGGTCACACAATGATCTGTGGCCTGATGTCCCGTCCGGATTTTTGAGCACAACTGGTCCCTAACCTCACAGTCCCCACGCCTGAGCCATGGGATGGCTTAGGTTTTTATGTTTTCCCCGCTCACTAGAAAGCGCCTTAGGGCCCAGGCCAAACGCCTACAGTTGGGTTACCTCTCTCCACTTGGTGGGTCAGGATGACTGGTGTGTCTGTC
This sequence comes from Felis catus, assembly GCF_018350175.1. Classification (NCBI taxonomy): domain Eukaryota; kingdom Metazoa; phylum Chordata; class Mammalia; order Carnivora; family Felidae; genus Felis; species Felis catus. Next base: position 130,779,103 of record NC_058370.1, on the reverse strand, counting down.
CGCTCTAGACGGTGAGCTCCTTGAGGACAGGGGGCAGATCTGACTCTTGTCCTGTTCGTCACGCCTTGTGTCGGTGAGGCATGGAGGCGTTCTCAGTTCTGTTTGCGGAATTCTTCGGGATGTGTGTTTCTCCTGGCTGCTGTCACCTCCTACCTCTGTGGCTGGATTCGGCTTTCCTGTCCTGCCTGCTCCTCATCCCAGAGCAGGGTGGAGGTCCAGGAGGCCGCCCTCCCTCTCTGCCCCTGGCTTCCTGCTTGGCGAGGAGACTTTCTTCCCAGAGGTCAGTTCAGGCACGTATTGCTAATGGGAACACAATGAAACTTGACCTCAAAAAGCTTGTAGTGATTACTACAGTCATAATAATTTATATACTAAAGAACTCGGGAAGGAAGGAGGAAAGAAATTAAGGAAGGAGTCTGAACAAGAAGGCCAGGGGGCAAAGGAAGGAAGGAAGAAAGTGAGGCAGGAAATTCTTCTAAGAATCCGCTTTGTGAGGAGCTCTTGGCCACTTTTCCAAAAGCCCTGAGGGATGTTGTTTTCATTTCTGATTTAATACTGAGAAAACTATGACTCTGGATAAGTGATGTCCCAAATCCTGTGTGTAGTGAGAGGTAGATTAGCCATTGGAAGATGTTAAACTAGATCTCAAACTCCCGAAAAGTATACGAGAAAACTTTTCTCGTATAAAACACAATCATCAACCAAACCAAATGTCATCCGAAAGTCTGTTCCCATTTCAGCATATGGATTTCGACACTAGGAAAAGCCTCTGTTAAATTTTACAAGGGATGATATTAAAGGTTATTCCCTGAATTGGTTGTAAGACCAAGTAAGAGTGATTAGCAAAGGTACTTTCCCCGGTAAGGCTCTGATTTCCCCAAGGTTCTATTTTTCCCCCATTCGCTTGACATTTTAAGAATTCTCTGCCTCCAGGGGGGCCATAATCTGCTTGCTCCTTGCTGAAGCCATGGGGACCTCTCCCCGCTCTGCATGTATGGGCACAGGGTTTACATTTTTAAATGACAGCTGAAATCCATAGAAACACACATCTTTTCACGTTTGAAATTTTTAAAAAATGACTTTGCTGCCTCGGCAGCAAGCAAAGTGCTACGAAGGGAGTATAAATCAAGAATCACCGTGATCCTTTAATTACAAAACTTGCCAAGGTTCCACTCTTTTATGCATGCTGGTCACTATCTTTGAAGCAACCACGAATCTCTGATTGTAAGCAGAATGCAAAAATCTAGTACTTTTCTCTAGGTCTGCTCAGGACGTAGCAATAATTAGAAGGTCAATAATGTGCACACGAATGAGCTCGCCGATTCACGTTCCTTGCCTTCAGTATGGAATTACCCTGTTCTGGTCAGTCTCCTCATTCTTGTCAGACAGTGTAGTTCTGAAAATAGTTGCTAGGAAAATAACTTCTTCTCATTTTGTCTTGCAACCTTCCCTTCTCTGAAAGATTACCAGAACTCCAACTCACCAGATTATATGGAAAAGACAGGATCTGTGCACAAAGACTGGCCCATAAAAATTGGAAATTTGGAAGTGGTAAGCTGGTAAGTGTTTAACACCTGGCTGTCTGAAAAAAAAAATGTCTAATTTTGCTGATACAATGTATATAGAGTACACAATTTATAAATAATAATGAAATATAAAAAATAAACACACGATACACAAATTCCGTGTAGGTGATTGCTTCTCATGGAATGCTTTTGTTGACTCTTGCCAAATGTCTGCATCCATAGAAGAAATATGCTTTCAACCAACTGATAAGAATAGTTCCAACGTGAATGTTACTTTATACTTTATCTGAACAAGTAAATCAAGTGAAACAACAAAAGAAGTATGTCTGAACTTCACTCATTTGTCGACGATGTGAGCAACTTCTTTGCTGAATTGGATAATTGTTTTCAAATGCTGGAAAAGTACTTCCTCATGATGCTCACAATGTTTATTCGTCATGTTTCAGCTACAGGCATCACACTCAGTTAAGTGCAATCTGCATTAACTTTTTCTCCATAATCTTCTTAAGTCTAGATAATCAACGAAACAATAAACGAAAACTTATGTTACAACGTCTGCCAAGTTCCATGGCTCAAGTACGCGCTCCGGGGTTCATTGTCTACCAATGTGACATCACGGAAGGTTGAGCTGGGAAGAGATTTTCAGTAGCCTGCCGTTACATAGTACCTTCAACATATAGTTACAATTAATGTGAACAACCTCAAAAGCATAAAGTGTAGTAAAATAGGAGGTGATGAGTTTTGAGTATTTATTACCCTAGTTTTGAATATAATTTTGTCATCAATTCACGTAACATTAATAATTACAATCAACTTGCAAAGGTCCCCAACATTTAACAATTGACCCTTGCGGGGAGCCTGGGTGGCTCAGTCGGTTGAGCATCCATCTTCGGCTCAGGTCATGATCTCACGCTTGTGGGTTCGAGCCCCGCGTCGGGCTCTGTGCTGACAGCTCAGAACCTGGAGCCTGCTTCCGCTTCTGCGTCTCCCTCTCTCTCTGTCCCTCCCCCACTCATGCTCTGTCTCTCCGTCTCTCCAAAATGAATCAATGTTTAAAAAAAATTTTTTAGGGGCGCCTGGGTGGCGCAGTCGGTTAAGCATCCGACTTCAGCCAGGTCACGATCTCGCGGTCCGTGAGTTCGAGCCCCGCGTCAGGCTCTGGGCTGATGGCTCAGAACCTGGAGCCTGTTTCCGATTCTGTGTCTCCCTCTCTCTCTGCCCCTCCCCCGTTCATGCTCTGTCTCTCTCTGTCCCAAAAATAAATAAACGTTGAAAAAAAAATTAAAAAAAAAAAAAAATTTTTTAAAGATTCTAAAACAAAACAAAACAATTGACCCTTGCGAGGTGGAATAAGAGTACTTGCATCACTGAATTTGTGGTTCAGGGGGAAGTACAAATGATAACTGAGTGTATTTCAAAGCACTGATTTTAAACTTGACCCTGTTTTCGAACTTGTTTCTGTCTAATTCTAACCAAGCCTTCTGTCCCAGAGATGAAGGGTGCTCCACTCCTCACCCCTGCTCCTTAGGAGCAGTGGTTCCCTTCAGATTGACCAATGCGTAAATGCAGAGATGATGCCGACACAAAACTCAAGGTTTTGCTGATGCGATCAAAGTGACGAATATGAATATTGAACAATCCATTCAAGCAAACACCTGATACATACTTTCCTTATTCAATCTCCAAACTACTGCACCAGACCATAGGAGCAAATGAGATTCTGGGAAGAAACCCCATTAGGATCAATGAGTTTAAGGCATGAAAATGTTGGTTTGATTTGTTTGCATTTAATGTTTTTGACCATTGATACATCTTAACATTGTCTCTAAAGATATGGCTTTTACAAGTTTGTCTAGAGAAATAAAACATACATTTTACTATACGTATTTGGCTTTGAAATCCCATGGAGATTCAGACTTCATAATTAGACAGGTGAACAAAGAAGACACTAAAATTTAAAAAGCGGATGAGAATTGGTAGAAACTTCACTGGATTGAATTCAACTTGGATCTTATAAATTTGATTCATTTTTAAAAACCTCTTCCTAGGGGAGTTATGAGGTTATTGACAGATGCAGATACTTTAAAAAAAAATCTCCAACATGTTGTTCAGAGTATTTGCATAAACCAAGAAGTTTCTTTACTTTTTTCTTTAAAAAACTTACCCATTCCATATATATGTAAAGGAAATATTATGAAAAACTTTATTGAAATAAATTTAACAAATTGGATGAAACGAATACATTTCTAAAAAAAACAAAAACAAAACACAAACCCCTGAAGATTGCCAAAAGTACCTAAGAAGAAATGGATAATTCAAATAGCCCTATTATTCAAGAAACTAATTTATAGTGAAAAACAATCCCGCAAAATTCCTTCCAGCTCCCGAGTTAATTCTATGAACCTGTTAAGGAAAAGTTAATAATTCTACCAAAAAAAAAAAAAAAAAACCTTCCAGAAAATTGAAGAAAAGAGAGTAATTTTCAACTCGTTCCAAGAGGCTGACATTACTCTGACATCAAAACCAGGCAAAGAACTTGCAAGTGAAGACTGAGACAGCCCAAAGCCTCTCATAAAGATCGGTGCAAAATTCTTAACAAAATGTTATCTAATGGAATACAGCACATTTGGGATATATAGCAGGAGTACCAGGTGATTGTAACATTTGAAAACCAATGTAAGTCCCCTTAGTCAGTTTTGGCGGTGGTAACAAATACAACACTGACTGGGTGGCTTCAACAGTAAACATTTCTTCCGCACAGTTCTGGAGTCTAGGATGTCGAAAGTCAAGGTGCCGGCCGGTCCAGTATCTGGTGAGAGTCCTCCTTCTGGTTTCCCGATCTTGTATCTTCAATGATGTGTCCTCAACGTTGTAGCCTCACCTTTTCTGGTTGTCTCCTCACATGGTGGAGAGCAGAGAGGAAGGAAGCAACTCTCTGAGATTTCTCCAAGAAGGGCACTAATCTCATCCCTGGGGGACTTCACCCTCATGACCCAACCACCTCTGAAGTCCCCTTCTAACACCATCACATTGGGCATTAAGATTTCCACATCTGAAGTTTTGGGGCCCTCACTTATTAACGGACTGAAAAAAAAATGTCAATAGATGCTGCAGAAACTTTTGACAAAATCCAACATCCATTCCTGAGAAAAACCTAATGAAATTGTCAAAATAAATAAGTGACTAAGGCCCAACACAAACTTGACCTCCGAGAAAGTCTTCCTGACCTACAGGCAATACATTTTATCTCTCACCTCTGAATTTCCCTACATCAGTTATTTCCACTTCTCAACTCCTCACTCGTAGGTCAAATTGTGAGTTACAGAAATAATCTGTTAGTTTATCTGGGAAAATATCTTCCTGTGGATTTAGGAACTCATTCTCTGCCCCATAACATAACTGCACTTGAATTGGTCAGTTTAGCCCTCTGAGCCTGTTTCTTGATCTGTGCAATGGAGGTTTGAATGTGACTCATTTGAATGAACAAATTCATGCATAGCTGAATTTTTTTATTGTAAGCAGTGTCTTTGCTGATTACCAGTGGGCCACCTGCTTCTGTAAGGCCTCTGGCTTCCTTTTTTTTTTTTTTTTTTTTTTTTTTTTTGGTAGCCTCAAGTGCAGACCCGGCCCATAAGAGCAGGACTGGACAGGGTCTGTGACAGATCTGACGGCACTCTGGTGACGCCCTCCACCGCTGGGCACCAGGTCAAAAGGAGCCCGGTGCTTTCTGTAATCGACGGAGACCATGCTAGATCTGAGCAGCGTAAGCCCTCTGGGCCTTGGCACAATTTGGAGCCCAGATTAATTAGTTAATGTTCACAGAGCACTTTGAAGATGGAAAATGCTGTGGGAGTGCAAAACCCTTTAATGATCATCGTGATATAAATTTAAGCTCCAAATTCAGCAATCGTAATTGGAAGTTGCTGATTCACATCGGGGCAGCGTCCGGGCTCCAGAAAGCCCTGTGAAAGGTGCCAAGAGTTTCCTGGGCCTGGGTGCTCTGGGGAAAAAAGGGCACTGCAGGAAGCAGGTGAGTCTTGCCTGTCCCTCCCAAGCTGTCCTGCTAGAAATGGCCTGGCAATGCTACCTGCCTGCAAGTTGGGTCATTCAAGTTTCAGGGACCATACACTGGAGAACTCGCTGTAGGCGAAGCCCGATTCGACTCCATGTGTGATCGAAATCTAAGTCCTACCCCTGCCATGGTACGGTCGGGGGTAATCTAGTCGTACGTCCAAACCCTAGATCTGGCCATTTTTATGGAGTGTGACTCTGGAAAGGTTATATCGCCGTGTAATCCCCAGGATCCTCATGTTTAAAACAAGTAAGAATTGAAGGTAATCCTATCGGCCTTTTGGAGTTGTGTCGAAAACATCCAGTAAGAAACTGACACGTTTGGGGGGCTCGGTAAATAGTAACTCATTATTTTATTACCAAGATATTCCCACGATACCAGAAAAAAAAAACAAAAACAGTACTTTCCTGCTTACACCCATTGATGTGGATTTTAGTTTCACTTGCGAGTTATGCTGTTTTCTCAGGATTTCACTTTGCCTCTGAGGATCCCCCTCCCCCTGCCCCCACCTCGGTGGTCTTTATGAGAGCGAAGAAAAAGGCATTCTGTTTAATGTTTTCTCCTGCTTGCTGCCGCACTCGGGGCCCTCAATAGCTCATTGTCAATGACCTAGTTAGTCCATGGAATATCTCACTTTTGGAAGAAACTTGATGTCCCCGAGTGCTTTGAACACAGAAGTACGATCAAAGTGCTGCTATACCCTGGCACAGCCTCTTGGCTTCAGGCAACGTAGTTAAAGGCACACACTTTAAAGGCCTCAGACTGGGTCACTTCTCGGTGCTGAGAGAACATGGCAAGGGTTCCTTCCTTCCATTAGGCTGGGCAGGATAAACTTCACACGCGGCGAGCTGAACCTGCTGACCTTGCCCCTGTCCCCCCCCCCCCCACCGTCTTTCTCCAGACCCTCTCTCCCGGTGGTCTTGCTAGCCTCGTGGCCTTTACCACCAAGCTCCGCTTGAGAAAGCTCGGGACTGGGTTCTCCAAAGATGTCAGGAGAAAGCCCTTTGAAGATGCAAAGGATGCGTGTGAGTCATTCATAAGCAGCGTGATTCATAAGACAACTTCAGAGACCAGCTCATTATCCCTTCAATAGACCGAGTGGGGCCAATAGTTAATTTGCAAATTGCAGGACTCAGTAAGGTGAGACTCTACAGGCAGAGGGTAATTAATAAATTATTTTTTAAAGAGAGGTGGAGTCTATTCAACTCTGCAAATTTATTATACACGTGAGACGATCTTTTTCATTCCCTTCCTCACCCTCAGGCCTCAAAAGCATTAATGGTTGGGCTCTCCTTTCACTGTCTTCTGCCACCCTGTTGCGGGGGCTCACGGGTGTTTTCAAGACATACCTTGGACTGCCAGGTTCATGGTCAGAGGGTGTCGCTCAAAGAGGGCCCGCAGTCGGCACTTGCTTATCATAAGATGTCTCACTGTGTACCTCACTCTGTGCCCTTGAATCGGGCCGCATCGCTCAGCTCCAAGGCAGTAAAAATGAATCCTGGACACCATTCCCAGTAATGTCTCCCTCCGACTGACTTCGCTCGCCCCCTATTCCTCTCTCCTTGCTCTGACGTTTATTTCCCTATCTCCTGGCCTTCTTGGCTTTGCTGCACGACGCAGTATGTTATGGGGTGAATCAGGTCCCGCCCCCAGAAAAGATATGTTGGAGTCCTTACTCCTAGGACCTCAGAGCCCGACCTTATTTGGAAATGCGGCGGTTGCAGACGTAACCCGTTAACGCGACATCACACTGAAGGACTCCTAGCCTAATGTGACTGGTGTCCTTATGAGAAAATGCTCGTGTGAAGATACAGAGACACCCGGGGAGAAGCCTCATGAAGACAGGAGATTGGGGGGGATGGACATCCGAGTCGAGGCATGCCAGTAGGTGTTCTGAGATGCAGAAGACTCTAGGAAAAGGCATAAGCCTCCCTACAGGTTTCAGAGAGAGCGTGACCCCCTCAACACCGTGATTTCAGACTTTTGGCCTCCAGAACAGTGAGACAATAAACATAGGCTGTTTTAAGCCACCCAGCTTGTGGTTCCTCATGACGGCAACCCTGGCGGGGAAACAGGATCTCCTCTAATCATCTCAATAACCTGATGAAACAGTTATTATTGTGCCTGATTCACAGATGAAGACCCTGAGGCTTAGAAAAGGAAGGAAACATCTCGAATTCCACAGCCAACGGGGTCAGGCAGACGTAGGGCGACATCCCCATTTTCCTAAACCTTTTCCTGCGTTCTTTGTTCCACCTGCTCAGTGTCTGATACTCTCAAGCCGGAAGAAGGATCGCTTCCCCGGGACTTTCTAACTCGTTCTCGGTGGCTTTGTCGTCCTGGCGTTCTATCCGCGACACTTTTTGGTAATTTGGGCTTAGGATAACGCCGATCTCCTCTGAAGTTCTGCCCACCCCCCCTTCTTTCCCTGGGAAGGACTTGTCGACCTCGGGGCAGACATCGCTGACAAGACGGTGACAAACAGGACTGCCTCCGCTGACAGAGGCTCCCTGTCCCCGATTCGGCTGACAGAAGGAGACAGGCCAGCTACGAGTGATGGCGGCTGGCTGAAAATACACACTAATCTAATCTTCTGGCTGTTCTAGATGAATCTCAGGAATGTGGGAGGCTAGCATGTCAGATAGGCAATTATTGGCCGGACGCAGGATTGCATAATGTAATGACGACTCGGGCTTCCTGCTTCGGCTCGCATGTGGGGTGCTTGCCAAAGAGGGTTTATCTTCCCAAGAGAAACCTGCCAACTCCGGGAGGATATGAAGTAACTGTGATTATGGGAAAAAAAGACATGCTTAATGTGAAAATAGTCGAGGTCTCCTTCAGCCTGTGCTCTGAGTCTCGGCCCATTTTCTTTTTTTTCTTCATCCCTTCTTGCTCCGGCTCCCTTCCTGTCATTTGGCCCCTCCGAAATTTCTGGGCCCCTTTCTTTTGTTCTGCTCTTATCTTAACTCGCCCCCTTGCTTTTTGTCCAAATCTTCACTCAAACCGCCTCAGTATTTGAGGACAGTGCCCTGGAGGATTGCCTGTGCCTCCTTTTGCTCCACAAAGACCCCATCCCATCCCTACAACTGCACTTACCGCGGCTGCTCACAAAAAAAACCCACAGCTCTCCTTTGGCCTCCTCGAAATACTGACGCTGAGCTCCTCAGAGTGGCCGTGGAAATGCTTTCCGAGAGAAACGTGGCTCACCGAAACCAAACAAGATGGGGAGAACAGAGAGGCCTCTTGCAGGTTATTTCTTGGTGTTTTGTTTGCTTGTTTCCGGAACAGGGTAAGTGAGACCCAGAGTGGCAAAGTCACGGACACCGAGTTACACAGTTGCCCATTGGAACTACCGGCCCCCAGGAGCTGTCGCTCCCGGATTCTGGTCCAGCCTCCCACGAACACATTGTGCGTCCTCTCTTCCTGTTACAGCAGACACCGTGTGGATATAAAAACACAATGCGGCAGCTAAGAAATTACGGAGTCAGAACACAGAAGAGTGTACAAAACACGAGAACATTTATGTTTCTAGAAAACCCCTCAGGAAGTATTTCTTATTTGCCGAGATGATCTTGCCCCATGAGGAAAATGTTATGTTGCTTAAGCAGACCGAGGAAATGTGCCGTAGCACCTATAGAGGGGTTAAAACTGAACTGGAATTCTCACGGAAACCTTTTTTTTTTTGGGAGCTGAAAGAGGTCAGCATCAATCAACCAGAAACTACACCTCGTTGACTCAAACAAGTTCGTTGGGAATGATTAACCACTTGCTGCTGAATATTATTATTTGGCATGTGCCGTGGTAGGCATGTGAAGGAACTTAACTCACGTCGGACAGTTTTTCGTGAACTTTTATTGTCTTATTTTAAATATGGAAATCATGTTCAGAGAGGTCAACCCACTGGCTCAAACTGATGTAGGTTGGTAAGACGGTTGGTCAGCACTCAGACTCTGGGCTGGCTACTTCCAGTGCCTTCCCCCACTTTTTCCAGTCTCTCCATTAAGTGCAGCGACTCACCCAGGTACAGATGAAAGCAAGATTTTATTTTACTTTGGTAATATAACTCTTTCCCTCCTGTGCCCTCTACAAAACTGTGCGGGCATGCAGGAAAGGCAGGATGAATTTTACGCCATCGCAACATGATTAACCTCGATGCCAGGTTTCCTAGTAAAGAAGCAGAACTATTGTGCTCACATTCCTGATCTTCCCCCCAAAGAGCATGTATTCCTCCACCACCCCCTGTGACAACTATCAAATAAACCCTTAAAATGTAGACACAGTGTGGGAGCCTGGGTGGCTCAGTCGGTTGAGCATCCGACTTCAGCTCAGGTCAGGATCCCGCGGTTCGTGAGTTCGAGCCCCGCGTCGGGCTCTGTGCTGATGGCTCAGAGCCTGGAGCCTGGGTCGGATTCTGTGTCTCCCCCTCTCTCTGCCCCTCCCCTCATGCTCTGTCTCTCTCTGTCTCTCAAAAATGAATAAACGTTAAAATTTTTTTTTAAGTTGTAGACACAGTGTTTTAGAAAACGAGGTCTGCATAACATATTGTGTTAGCCTCCTCCCTAGATATGGTGCAATTCTTGCAGTGATGCTTAGCTTTTGTCAGTGTGTTCTTACAACATTACCTAGATGCATAGAGATGCTCAATATTAAATGATGGCCGATCACATCTCATTGTGCTTTATTTTATCCGTAAAATCTCTACGTGGTAAACACTGTCAGCCCCTATCTTGCCACAGACTCTTTCAGCTGGAATCACACTTTATGGAACAGAGTTTCTGAGCCCATTTTGAGCTCCAGTATTTTTTTAAGTTTATTTATTTTGAGAGAGAAAGAATGTGTGCACGTGAGGGAGGGGCAGAGAGAGGGACAAAGAGAGTCCCAAGCAGCCTCTGCACTGTCGGCGCAGAGCCTGACGAGGGGCTCGATCCCACGAACCGTGAGATCGTGACTTGAGTTGAAGTCAAGTGCTTAACCAACTGAGCCACCCAGGCACCCTGAACTACAGTATTTCTACTGGATTCTAGAAGTCTCACCTGGGGGGTGGGGTGGTGCGGGGTGAGGGTACAGAAGGAGACCTGCTAACTTTCACTGTATCGTGGTCCTATTACGGTTGGGCCCTCCTCCTCCTTGGCCTTCCCCCCCCTCCTCCTCCCTGTTCTCTTGCTTCATCCCCAACATCACCACGACCAATCTTTAAACCAACCCAATGAGATAGAAACAACGATCTTCATTTTCCAGATGATAAAAATGGGACTCGGGGTTCAGATCACTTGGGCCGCGACCACCTAGCCAATGATACGGGCAGAATTCCAACCCGGGCCTGCCTGCCTGCAAAGTGTAAAGCTCTAATCCTTACCTAGACACTGACCTGTCTTTACCCTCCAGACCGCAGCAGCCATGTTCTACCTTCCAGAATGGCTCCCTCTCGCCATCATCGTCTCCACCCACCCGGCACTGACGTCCGTCTAAAGCATTTCGGTGGCCGATGGGGCACTGGACTTCCCGCAGCCTCACTGGGGCTGATGATGGAGACCACCTAGGCTCCCTTTGCCCAGCCTACTCAATGTGAATTTTCTAATCCTTTGTTCTCCTTCCTGAGAACCCAGTTGTAGTTAAAATCCCAGAACGCTTTGTGCCCAAACATCTCAGAGTTGAGGTATTCTCAGGAAACATTCTCTCTCTCTATTAAACCAATATTAATGGCGTCTAATTTCTAATAAGTCTTTTGCCTCCTAAAGTATTTCAATCCCCGAGAAGTTATCTACTTCCCTCAATCCCCTGCCATTGGCATTTCAGTGACTCCCTGAAGACAGACTTACATGGGAGCCCTTGAAGTCAGCTTGCGGGCATCTGCTGGTGCCCAGGACAGGTAGATAATACCTCTCTGGGTCCTGGCATGCTTTATTTCAAACCCCATTCTACCTGGTCCTGTGGTCTCAACCACAACTGCTACTGATCCCTTTAAGATCTGTTCCTGTACCGGGGCGCCTGGGTGGCGCAGTCGGTTAAGCGTCCGACTTCAGCCAGGTCACGATCTCGCGGTCTGTGAGTTCGAGCCCCGCGTCAGGCTCTGGGCTGATGGCTCAGAGCCTGGAGCCTGCTTCGGATTCTGTGTTTCCTTCTCTCTCTGCCCCTCCCCCATTCATGCTCTGTCTCTCTCTGTCTCAAAAATAAATGTTAAAAAAAAATTAAAAAAAAAAAAAAAAAAAAAAAAGATCTGTTCCTGTACCTGGTCTTGACATTGGCCGTGTCTCTCTTCCTCTTGCTTTGGGCCTATCCCGGTGCCAGGAAGAACTCAACGCCCTAAAACAGCCCGTTTTGCGGCAGAGATACCCTACCTTGCCCCAGCCTGGTCCCCTCCCAGACAAGGGGGTTCTGACAGCCTGCTGTTTGATGACAGAGGAAGTAGCAAGGTTCTTACGTCTGCCACCAACCAGCAAATACCTCGCAAACCCTCTCACCCGCTTCCGAATCCGGTACCTGAGGTTCTGACAAACCATAAGCGTCTGACTTCCCAAATCACCATAAAATAAAGCAATCATCTAAAAGAAGGGACGTCAAAAGAAAAAAAAAAAAAAAAAAGAGCAGCCAGGTCTAGATGAAGTTCTGAGTATCTCCCAATGCCATTTTATTTCATTGGTCTTCAAGTAATTCCTTCTACTCGTTTACTCCCATCGGAGATGCTAAGAAAGGTATGAAGATCTTACATGATGCTCCGTGAGCTCCAGATCCCAGGCCTGGTGACTGTTACGGGAAAGCCCAGGGTTTTCTGCAACAGCAGCTGGTGTAGCAGGGGAACCCCGGCCGGTCGCATGGAAGCCTTTTTTGCTCTGATGCTACCTTGCTGAGGTGTTCCAGGCAAAGCTTTCTACCTTTCTGGGTTCTCTCAGAATTCTTTTTTTTTTTTTTTAATGTTTATTTATTTTGAGAGAGAGAGAGAGAGAGAGAGGGAGCGAGCAGGGGAGGGGCAGGGAGTCAGGGAGACACAGAATCCGAAGCAGGCTCCAGGCTCTGAGCTGTCAGCACAGAGCCCGATGCACGGCTTGAACCCATGAACCGTGAGAACACGACCCGAGCCGAAGTCGGACGCAGTCACCCAGGCGTCCCATCAGAATTGTTATTTGCAGGATGAAATGACTAAGGTGCGAAGGAAAAGGTGGAACGTGGGGCAGCACTGCGACCGCCTGCTCAGACGGAGGGAAGAAAAATTGTCTCCTGAATGCGGGGAGCGGGGAGATCAAGTGGACACCTGTGGACAGAAGTATATAAGCTTTGGGGGGGCTGTAGTGAGAAGGCTAAGGGGGAGGGGACGGTGATTGACTCGGTCTTCCGATCCCCCAGAAGCCAGGCCCTGTAGGAGAGGCGAGCGTCCGCTTCCCTTCCCGGCCATGGTACACAGCTTCCAAGATGTTTACAGGGACTTTCAGGAGTGAACCGAGTTATTAAAAGAGTAGCAATTAGGTTGGCCCATCCCAGCAATTTAAAGTTTCCTGCCTAAGGAAGCATGTGGGGCGAGGGGGTGTTCAGGGAGGGGAGAGGAGGAAGCGATTGGACCCCCCCCCATGATTTCCAGTTCTGGAGCCCCCACTCCCAGGAGGACCCCCATGCAAACCCCCAGATGATCCAGCAGTTCCGCCCCCCCCCCCCCCCCCCCCGCCTCCGCTCAAAGAAGTGGCTCCCGCTTTCCTCTTCCAGGGGATCCTGGCTCAGCTCTTAAAGCCTTTGGGCATCTTTCGCCCGCCTCCAAAAATTGAGCTGCGTTGGAAGCTGCCTGATAAATCACTCTTTGCACGTTGGCTGCCTTGGGACCCACAGAGAGAGGTTGCCTCGTGATTTACAGCCGCTGTCTGAGAGGGCTTTTCCCACCAGCCAGCTTAGGCCAGGGAGTCACCTCTGGCAAAACGAGCATTTTGTCTCGAGCAGCCTAAAGTGAAAGAGAGGAAGCGGGATCGCCCTGTTCAAAACTTGCTGCCCCCCCCCCCCCCCCCCCCCCGCCAGCCAGCCGGCACCTCCAAGTTCATTTCTGTCATGCAACTTGAGCTCAAGGAACCAGCCCCGGAGAGGAGGTCTGTCATGTGAGGCCCGCTGGAGCCCGTAGTAGGAAGAGGAGAGCCTTCCTTTTCTGCACCGAGGTTGCACAATGCGGGCCAGGCCCTCTGCTTTGTGGTCACGGTTTCCCAGAAGCCCAAAGGGCCCCTCCAGGAAAACGCCCCTGTTCCCCTGCTTTATCCGCTGCTGCTTCCCCGGGGGATTTCATTTCCTTTATTGTGTTCCACAGTTGCCGTTCTAAGTCAGGTGTCCTGGCCCCAGCCTGAAAAATGAACTCGCTTCTAAAAACGCTATGCTTTTCTCCACCAGCGGGGTGCTGGGGGTGGGGGGCTGCGGAGACCCCGAGCCTTGTGCACAGACAGCTTTTCATTCCAGTTGCAGATCACTCTATGGTGACGAGTTCAGTCTTTGCCTCCAAAAATAGAATGAGCTCTTCTTTGAGAAATTGTGGTTTGGATGAAGGGAAATGCAAATAAAATACGTATTGGACACGTTGTTGCCTGTTTGCTGCTTTTGTTTTTGTTTTGTCTCTCTTTTTTCCTACCACACCTATCAGTTTTTCAGCCTCCTCTATGCATGGGCACCACAAGGACCACATCGAAAATATGAGACTCCTAATTTAGTACAAGGTTGCTAAATGAAACTTCCCCAAGACCCAGTTGGACCAGATAGTTTCAGTTGCATAAAACTCAAAAGGTTAAGACTTCGTGGCCAGGTTAGTAGCAGTAATACCTTGCAAGGTGCACAGATCATGAAAAACAGAATGCGAGTTTTTTCATGCGGAGAGAACATAGATTTTTATCTCCGGGGTGAAAAATCTTCTTGGGAAGGTTTCCTGTTGAACGGCAAGTGACGGGCCATTTGCAAGAGGAGAAAAATGTTCACTTTTGCTTCCCAAGGATGGATGTCTCCCTTCTGAGAAAAATGGGAGCCTATCTCCTTCAGGAACTGTGCTTGATTCACTCTGAAATATAGATCTGTTGCCTCCCACGCTACACTTCCTTACAATTCCTTGTCTATGCTAACCCTCCAGGAGCAAAGGTACAAAGTACAGTTTTATTGACAAGAAAAGGAAATCGTTCCTTTCGTTTCTTCCTTCCTTCCTTCCTTCCTTCCTTCCTTCCTTCCTTCCTTCCTGTCTTTCCTTGTTTTTGTTTTATTTTTTTTTTTTTGTTTTTGGAAGGGTCTGTGGTTTGGTTAAGAGCATACACAAGTGTGCCTGATATCGTGCCAACATCTAAAACCTTATTCCAGAGACTCATCTGGGATGCTTGATATTATTTGGAAAGTTTGCTTGAAAGGAACAGGAATAGACAAAGCTAGTTACTGTTACCATAGCCCTCTGTCTTCCCATGCTGAACGTGGAGACTGCTTGGGATTCTCTCTCTCTCTCTCTCTCTCTCGCTTGCTCTCTCTGTTCCTTCCCCGCTCACGCATGCTCTCTCTGTCTCTCTCAAATAAAAAAAAATTAAAAATTAAAAAAAAAAAAAAAGAAACTGGGTCAACCAGACCAACTAACTTCTAGGATCTTTTCTGATCTCATGACTCAATTCTAGGTTTTCACAGCTTCTAGTCTACCCAAGAGCTCCACCCAAGACCAAAGAAGAAGGCAAGCCTCAAGTTTATGGAAAAGGAAGAGGTGAGAGCACACTAAGGCAAAGAGAACGCAGAGACCCTTTCTCCACCACTGCAAGCCTTGTCTGCCACATGGGTGTGTTTGATAGCACTCATTTGTATTATAAGGAAGCGTGAACATTGGCTACAAGCCCCACTGATTTCTCATCCGTCTCCTTGGACTTTTATAAGAAGGAGACGAAATAATTCAAGGATGTCCATCAGTAGCAAACAGCCGAATTATGTATGCTACACTCACATTTTAGAATACTATACAGCCTCTCAAAGGAATGCATCAGAGCGAACCGGATCGACTCGGGAAGGGTTTCCACGAGGCATTACTGGTCGGAGAAAGAATGCAGTAGGACACAAATATTCAGTATTAGCCCATTTTTTGCAGAACAGATGCCAAAAGTTTGATGTCTGAGAGTGTGTATCTATTCACAGACCATCCTAGTGCAACCCAGGCATCTCCACTCCCAGCCACCCCCACTCGACAGTGTTTACCCCCCTGTCCTACTTTCCTTTTCCCCACAACACTTATCTTTTGACTTGCTGTTTACCTATTTCTGTGTTTCTTGTTGGCCTCGCGTTAGAACATAGAAGTTGTACGAGATGAGGAATCTCTGTGTTTGATTGTTTGTTTGCTGTTACCGTTTCATCTTTGGCAACCGGTATAATACTTGGCACATAATTGGGGCCTAATAAATAGATATAAAGCCAGTGAATGAACGGATTGAGTGAATGAGTGCCTATGCAATGGGGGGAAACTATGGAAGAGATAAGGTGAGGCAGGAGGTATGAAGGGGGAAAGGTACAGCAAAAAGGAAACACTAGGTTGCATTAACAGTAGCATGATAATGGGATTATATTTACATACTTATGAACGTATCTGGGGTTGTGCATGTGCGAATTTAAACCTGCACGATGGCTGGACCCCCTCAGACCTCTGAAAGGTGTTCTATAAAGTCCCTTCCGTCACTCTTCATTTTCATATGATCTGGGGATTTGCAAAGGAGTGACTTCGAGGTGATACTGGGACTGACATCCCCTTCCCCAGACCCTCCTGCCTGGCAGTGGGAGGTGTGGTGTGGTCCCTATATCGCTACCACCCAGGTGTGACCTTGGCCAAGTCAATCCCATGGCTGGGTTTTTGTTTGTTCACCTTTATAATAGACCTAAGGACACTCATCTCAGTACACACCCAGGCTTCTTGTGTAGGCTGTGAAGACAGTGCTGTCCGTCTCCTCTGTGTTCTTCTCCATCTCTGATCCACTTTCCATCCCAGGCTGTGTTTCCAAATGCAAATGGTGATTTCACGTTCAGAAGAACATGAATCTCTAGGCAATCATACCATCTGCCTATGTCCTGGTGGGGATTGTGTCCTATCTTGGAATTATCAGCACTCAGCCAAGGGCCTTGTTCAGAGCAGGGGCCCAGAACTCTTTACTAAGCTCTGTGAATGTGCAGCCCAGATGCCATTAGGGGGTTCAGGTAAACTTGGCTCAAATACCCAGTTTCATGGCTTGAATGAGCACCGACTCCTGCAGATAATGCTGAGAATTCTGGCTTTTCTTCCGACCGCGTACTTCTATTTCTCCTCTGGCATTGCACCGACTCCCCTGATTCTGAATGCCCCAAACGGAGTCCAACATTCTACCCCTTAACTTACTCTCATTAAAAAAAAAAGTCACTTCAGCTAAAAGATCGAGTATTACGGATCTAGTGTATGTTTCTGAAAACTTGAAAAGTCATCACTCCTGTGTGGCTTTTGACCACCCCTTATTGGAACCACCCTTCCTGCCAGTCGGCCTTCCAACAGCAGTGTTTTTAGCATTTGCCTTTCTGGCTCTAGCTCTCCAGAAAGTATCTGCTTCTTTGCCTCTCCCACCAACCGAGAAATTCCAGCGCATGAAATGTCCCCAACCTCCAGGCAAGTACGCCAAATTATTATGATGTTCTCTCCATAGTCATATGCTGACCTGAACAGAGTTCCAGATGCTTCTTAGGGCACAACAGATAGGTTACTACACTGAATGCCTCTGGATGGATGGAGACAGACATTTGCATCAATAATACAGACCTGACATGTCACATTAAGTACAATTACAGAGGGCAGCACAATATTTAAAGCAAGCAAATATTAACTGTTGGGAGCAACACGTATCCATGATACGCATGGATGCGTGAACGCATGGATGTATTCAGTAGTCACTAAGCATCTGCTACGAACGTCCATTTCCGTGCTGGAGGCTGGCCATCCTGAGGCGAGTTCGCCTTCTGTTAGGAGAGAGGACATGCATTCCAACAGCCGTAACATAGGTTAGAAACTGTTGCCATCACAGAAGAACGGCAGAGCATGCTGGGGAGGACAGAAGCCGAGCAATGCGATTCCGTGGGCACATCTCTTCTGAGGCTGTGGGAGAGGCTGTACCAGTCAGCTGGGGCTCCCATCACAAACCGCCACAGGCCAGGGAATTTAAGCAGCAGAAATTTATTTCTCACGGTTCCGGAATCTGGAAGTCCAAGCTCAAGATGCTCACCAATTTGGTTCCTGGTGAGAACCCTCTCCCTGCCTTGCAGACAGCTGCATGCTTGCT
This sequence comes from Felis catus, assembly GCF_018350175.1. Lineage (NCBI taxonomy): Eukaryota > Metazoa > Chordata > Mammalia > Carnivora > Felidae > Felis > Felis catus. Next base: position 130,761,242 of record NC_058370.1, on the reverse strand, counting down.
GTGTCTTCAGATGGTAGAAAGGGTGCGAGCCAGCTCTCTGGTTCTCTTCTTGGAAGGACGTTAATCCTGTTGGATCAGGGCCCCGCCCTTATCACCTCCTATAACCTTAATTACCCACGGAAAGACACTGTCTCCAAATGCAGTCACCTTGGGGTTGGGGCTTCAATACCTGAATCTGGGGGGCGGGGGGCATTCAGTCCCTAACAGACTCTATTTTGGAAAGTTTTCTAAAAGGTTATGTAGTGGTAAACGTATTCTAGGCAAAGGAAATACGAAAAGAAAAGACGGAGGGGATGATGATACTATTACTACTCATAGGAACAAAAATAAGATCAGTAAGGGTCCTGTTCTTGTGAGGAGCCCGGAAACGCCACCTTCCGGTTCTAACAACAATATCCCCGGGCCAAGCTGCTCAGCGTTCCTTTAACAGAGAGGAAAGCCAAGGCTTCGAGAAGTGGGTTCTGCACCAGCTCTTTCCACCGGTTGCTTGGTGGAGAGAAGGTTGAACCCAGGTCTGGTGACTGCAAACTAGCACTGCCATGCTGGGGACAGAATGTTCTTGGTGCAGGTTCTGGGTGGCTTCCCCTGCCTTCCCCGGTGGGACCTAGAACCTTGCAGGAGCAGGGAACCAAATCTTTCAGCTGCCTTGTACTTAGAATCGTGAAAGAGTCAGTGTATCTAAATCCCAAGTATCTCCTCCTAATTTTACATTCACACCGACACAATAGGCAACAAAGCTTTCTAGTGGAGCCTAAATACCTTTTTTTTTTGTCAGCCCACAGGCTTTTAAGCCAAATTTGCACTTCTAGAAGCAATTTCCTCAGACCTGGTTGGGGCGCAGGCAGACAGCTAAATGCTTCTCTACTTTTCTTGTCTGACAAATTGAGCTGCCTGTAAAAAAGGGTGGGGGAAAAAAATCCTAGCAGTGATTTATCTGTCGTTTCTACTCTTTCTTGTACTTTCCTAGGAATTGTTGGTTTCTTTCCTCCCACCCTCTGTTTCTTACCGTGCATTAAACTTCCACTCGAAACTTTTAAGTTGGAGGGCATCTCTGAGTGTGCAATGGACGAGGCCATGCTGGGGCAGTATTAGTGGGTGCCTAGCTCGCAACTGGATGCAATTGTGTGTCCTTGAACCATTTACTTAACCTCGCGATGCTCAATTTCTCTTTCTATTGACGAGAGATAAACATACTTCCCTCCCAAGACTGTTATGTGGGAAGAAATAATGCATGATAAGTCATCTCGTGCGATAGACACAAGGTAGATACTTAAAAAACTAGTAGTATTTTCATTTCAATCACTGCCGCTTAAAAATATTAGAAGCAGTAGTAATGCGTTCTATGGTTTAATTCCCATTCTCGTAAAGATGTTATCTGAGCCGAGGCGGGTATGCTATATTTAGATCGGTCTGCACCTGGCCAGCTCTGAGGTTCACAGCCCGTTAGCAGTCACAGTAGGGGGATGGGTTGGGCTGTCACTGCCTGAGCATCACCATATAATACGTTGTCTTGCTCAGTGTTCATGGTCAGACTTCACGTAGCCTCCATTGTCATTTCCATTCTACCGGTAACTATCAGCACCCTGAGTTCAAGGGCTGTGTCTGTTGTGTTCCCCGTGGAGTGGACAGGGCCTAGGACGCTGTCTGGTGTATGTCAGACATTCAGTAAGTACAGGCCGAGTGGATGCTTCCGTCCGTTTTCTCCAGTCGGTCTGTACAGCTCCCAAGCGGGCCGTGGGTCATATCTCCTCTGCTCCCTTGTTCCTGAGCACAGAGACTGGCGTATGTTAGACCCGCTGTCAAAGACTGGGTTTGAAGACAGGCAACTAAAGCAAAGACTGCGAGAAAGGGGCGGGAGCACAGGTCTGGAGAAGGTGGGAGGTCACTGGGCATTTTGCAATGAAAACGGATGCTTCCTCCTCGCAGAGAAAGTGGGAGGGAAGAGGGTCCACAAGAAGGTGGAGGGGAAAGTTCTGTTCTCCCTCTTCCCTCCCACTTTCTATGCAAATGGTTCTCACCAAATGGTTCTCAATACAGCAGCATCTGGCACTTCTCCTTTTTTTTTTTAAGTTTATTTATTTATTTTTCGAGAGAGAGACACACAGAGAAAGCGTGAGTAGGGGAGGAGTGGAGAGAGAGGATCCCAAGCAGGCTCTGCACAGTCAGCGAGGAGCCCGACATGGGGCTCCGACTCGTGAACCGTGAGACTGTGACCTGAGCCAAAATCAAGAGTCGAATGCTCCACTGACCGAGCCACCCAGGCGCCCCAAGATCGGGCACTTCTTACAAATGTTTAAAAAAATTTTTTTAACGTTTATTCATTTTTGAGAGACACAGAGAGACAGAACGTGAATGGGGGAAAGGCAAAAAAGAGAGGGAGACACAGAATCTGAAGCAGGCTCCAGGCTCCAGGCTGTCAGCACAGAGCCCAACGTGGGGCTCGAACCCACCAACCGTGAGATCATGACCTGAGCTGATGTCGGACACTTAACGGCCTGAGCCACCCAGGCGCCCCAGGTTACAGAAGGAATAACTCAATTAGTATTGATATGCACATAGAAATCCTGCTTAGGTTGTAAACTCTCCGTAATGAATCACTAGCTCCCACAGCTTAGAATTCAATAAATAGTTCAAGAAAAGGGTTTAATCCATCCTTCCAACCCAACCTTTCAAAATCCCACTAAGAATCATCTATCAAGGAATCAGATTAAGAAATCCAGAGTGAGTTAAGGAATACTGAACAGTGAACTGGCTTGTCTGACTCTATTGTTCAGACCAGAGATAAAGAAGAAAAAAGAAAACAATTTGTATGAATGGCGTGATTCACCGAATTCCTGAGCCCGTCCAATTGGGAGACCAGAAATGTGAGATTTGTGTTGATTACTTGTGTTGTTTTGGTAAAACAAAGCAAATTTGCAGATGTATAACTTTTTATTATATTTGTGAACAATGGGTAGGGGGAAAGCCTTCAATTTTTTTCCCATTTATTTTAAATAAGGGCCTCTGAAACTGATTTTTGGTTTTGTATATACATAAAAAAAAAAAAAAGGATGACCCACTTTCCCTCCATGCTTCCTCCCACCCAGCCTCGAAATAAGTGTGAGCTAGTCACTACCATACATGTGGGTGGTAATTCTGTTCTTGGTTCAGGGAGAGAAAGAAGCTCAGGCAAACAGAGAGGCTTTTTAGCAAGTTGTGGGACTTGAAATCTTGCATCAGTAATAATCCAAGGGAAACGTAACAAAGTCAATTATTGTTAAGAGATCATAAAGCCAATCACATTTGGTTATTGTTATATGGTGCTGGGCACAAAGAAGTCACCCATGGCACACTTCATAGTCATTTTTTTTTTAAGTTTTATTTTATTTATTTGAGAGAGGCAGAGAAAGCACAAGATTGGGGGGGAGTGCAGAGAGGGAGGGAGAGAGAGAATCCCAAGCAGACTCCACATTGCCAGCACAGAGCCCGACGCAAGGGTCGAACTCATGAAGCTGTGAGATCGTGACCTGAGCTGCACTTCAGTTACTCAGCTGTCGTTTCATTATGTACCAGCTATCGTCCTATGAGGTTCTCTTTGCCACCCACCATTAAACTGATTCTGGAATTACATTCTCTACTTTGCAAGCATTTGGTTGCATTGGAGGCCATTTGTGGCCATCACAGAAAAACGAGGCGAAAACCACTGGGCTGTAGTGTTCCCACACATGATCTATATTTATAGATATTGGAAGTGGACTGAGTCATCCAGAGAAGAAAGAAGGGTTGAGGACCCAGGACTCAGAGACAATAATCTCCCTGCTTTGTGGTGTGGCTTCTGTTGCCTTCTGTCTTAGCACGAGAAGATAGAAAGTTTCATCCTTTGACCTGGAATCTTTATGACAACGTTCCTTGAGGAGCACCAGGGATAGCGAGGACAGAGACAATCAGTGTGTCTGTTTTGGCGTCTGCACGTGGGTTCAACCAGCATGGCTGGCTGGCTACGGAGTATCTTTAAGACAAACACATCAGTATCTTTAAGAATTGCATTTATTGAACGTCTATTATGTGCCCCGAATCTACAACATTTATTCATAGACCTCTGTCAAAAGAAAATTCAGAGCCTTGCTTGCTATGAACATTGTTTCATGTGAAAAACAAAGTGCAAACAGGGAGACCTCAAACCCAAAGGTCGCCTGTGGTTCGGAGGCACATTGTTACAGGGTGGATCATAAAGTGAGAATGAGAAAGTTGCTTAAACTTTACATGATTTGTTATTACAATAGGTGTTTCCAGATGGCAGGAGATTGGCTCAAAGGAATGGTCTTACACCATTTTAGGAAGACAACTTATGTTTGATTTGTAATCATCAGAAGCATTTATAACACATAACCCATTACATTTTGCTTATATGTTCACGAAATCAGCTAGATTCCATTTCCCTCACACGGCTTTCACGGTTTTTGTCTGCTTCAGGGATTTTGAAGTCGTCTCCATTTTATTTTAACACCTTTCTAATTGAGCTCCATACATAGGTAAAAAAACAAATTAACTGACACAGCTCCACATATTCACACTATGGCAAACTACATTTATACACTGTCTTAGGTAGAATAATGGCTCCCAAAGAGGCCCCCGGTCTAGCGATTGGAATCTGTGAATACGCGTGTCCCATGGCAAAAGAGACTTTCAGAAGTGACTGAGGTTATTGACTTTAAGAGGGAGAGGATCCCGGGTTATACAGGTGGACCTCCCAGATCACACAAGACCTTCAAACCAGAGAACTTTCTCAGTTTGTATTCAGAGAGATGAGGAGACTCGAATTGTGAGCGGGCACTTGATGTGCCTTGCCGGAGGGGGACCTCGGGACAGCCTGGGAGGAAACATGAGTGACCTCCAGGAACCAGAGAACGGGAACCCCGGTCCTACAATCCCCAAAACTCAATTCGGCTACCAACCAGAAGATCCAGGGTCTTCCCCAGAGCTCTTGCAAAGAAGCTCAGCCCTGCCAGCACCTTGAGGTTGGCCGTGTGAGACTCTAAGCCGAGAACCAGCAAAACCATCCTAGGTCTTCTGACCTACACAGGACTGCGAGCGGACAGGCGGGTTGTTTCAAACTACTAAATGTCTAGTGAGTTGTTATGGCAGCAAGAGCCAACTAACGCATCCAGTTTGAGACTTGAGCTGGGTAGCAGATAGATATACCTCCACTATCTTCTTACACTCAAAGGCAGCCAGCGAAACATTCATGCCGTCTTTTCTAATTTCCTGCTAGTAATACAATTCTAAGATTCCACTTTACCTTTATGTAATTTTAGCTCCAAAAAGCCCAAAGGCTGCAATTACTGAGGAGGGATAATAGGATACCTAACGCACGCCACCTGAAGAAAATTGGACATGTTAATTTGCATGGAGGCTCTCCGGCGAATTTCCCGAGGAATTTCATTTTCCAGCCCCTTTCAGCTCGGAGCGACTTGCAGTTTGGGAATCTGCGGCCAGGACAATCAATTATGCGATGGCTGTGTCAGCATTTTTCAACGGGAAGTTCAGCACTGCCTCACCTGGGGTGGGAGGCGAGGTACTCAGGACTTGTTGTCTGTCTGGAAAAATATCCGTCACTGGATGGACGGATGCCCTTGGCCTCATTGACTCGTAGCTCCCGTCACTTCAGAGCCGCCGCTTCCGTTCTCCGTCCCCTTCTCCCGTGCAGTTTCCTAACGAAGGTGTTTGTGCATTTAGTTTTTCCCTTCTTCTACATCCTGTGTTGCCTGGTAGCAGAAAACGTATCTCCCACATATTTATAGTTCTGCAAGAGCCTGGAAACTGGTCCTCCGATAAATTCAAGACTGTTTGTATATAAAAAAAATGGAAGGCTTTGCACACTTAGCCATCCAGTTCTACTGCATGCCCGAGACTTGGCTAGTCTCTAGGAATGCACTAGTGAATCAGATACGTCTTCTAGGCTCTGAAAATGCTCATGGGTCAATAGGGGCAAAGATACCCAAACGAAGTTTATGACACAGCATGACAAGTGTTATGACATGCAGAGTGTTAGAAACACCAAGTGAAAGACCTGGAACTTCTTTGGGGGGTGGGGGGAACTGTCACCTAAGGGTTGATGGCAGAAACAAAGTTCAAGCGTGGTCTTAATGTAGGAAGAGGCGGTGGTCGGGGAAGAGACACAAACACGCTCTCCAAGTCGCGCGGGTAGACGTGGGGAAGTGGTAAAGGGCGGGGTTGGAGATCCAGAGAAACAACACCGACAGCAAGGAGCGAGGAATGGCCCCTGTGCCACAGGACACCATGTTCAGGACAATGGCATGGGAGTGAGGGAGCCATATCCACAGGTCAGCATTCCAATGGCCACAACTGGCTGGCTGTGCAACATGGATCTCAGGGAAGCCAGAGCAGGGGCGTGAGAGACCTCAGGTGCCTGCTGCCATAGTCCAAGGTCAGGACAGAAGCCAGACGCAGAACGGTGGCCGAAAGGCTGCAGAGAGGTTGTGGCCTTTCAGAGAGATGTGGTGTGACAAAATCTAGACATACGGTTGAGAATCCCCAGGAAACGCTTCCGTTTTCAATGGGACAGCATAATTAAGCATGTTGTTTGGTGACATGACATAAAGATGCCAGGCGGAGCCGCCTTGGCTGAATTCAGCCCGGCTTAACTGAAAATGCTCAGTGGTGGAAAGGAGGGAACAGAAAAAAAGGCACTCCGGTTTCACCCGGGCTTCTCAGAGCCAACAGGAGCAAACGCGCTAACGGAAGCAGTCAAGGACGGGAGGACCTGTGCGCGGATGGGGGATCAGCGAAGGGCTCCCACACTAGTTGTTGTTAAGGGCAGAGAGGACTCAGGTTGGATAGAAACTCATGGTGTGGGACCGTGATCCCTTCATGGGTTTTTCTGCGGCCAAGAGAAGAACATGGCTGTGTGAAGACAGCAGTGAAAGGGGCGATCGATAAAAGCAGGAAAAGTGAAGGCACAGCGGTGGGGTCAAGCCAGACCCTCTGGGGGGGGAAAGTAACTTTGCAGCCTTCCATGGAGGAGGGCAGGGCACCAGGCTTTCTGGGACTCTGCCGCTCCATTAGCAAATGGCCTGTACTAGTGCGTAGGACGCAGAACTGTGGCCTCCTTACCCGGAAAATTCTATTTGGCTCCTACATTTCATAATGTACCGACCGGTTCTATCTCTGAAGAACTCTAGAACAAGAAGAAAACAATGTTTATGGAAATAAAACTATCCCTCCCGCTTGGGGAGGAAAGAAACAACTTGAGCCCCATTTCAAATGCAAAAACGAATGAATGAGCAAATGAGCGAATTCCAAGGTATTAGTGATCCTGGAAACTCAATGACTCAGGAAAATCATGCATGTCCCCTCCCAGAAAGCCCCAAGAGTAGAGTGGTGGTTACCAGAGGCTCCCAGGCCTGGCACAGGGGGGACTGGAGAGATGGAGGTCAAAGGGTACAAACGTCCAGTTATAGGACAAGTAACTTCCGAGGATCTAATGCACAGCATGGTGATTATAGTCAATGATCTCGTCTTATGCACTTGAAAGTTGCTAGGAGAATAGATCTTAAATGTTGTCACCACAAAAAAATAAATGGTAATTATGTGACACAATGGAGGTGTTAGCTAATTATTTTGCAATATCTAAGTGTATCAAACCGACACGCAGTAAATCTGAAACTTGTGCAATGCCATGTGTCAACTATATTCTCATAAAGCGGAAAAAATTTTAAAAAAGACAAAACAAAAAAATTGTTGTAAGATGAGAACAGATACTTCACCAAGGAAGGTATGTCAATGGCAAAGAAACGCATAAAAAGACGCTCGAGATCCTATGTCACCAGGGAGATGCAAATTAAAACAGCCATCAGATACTGGTACACAGCGATGAGAATGGCCCAAATCTGGAAAACCGACAAGGCTCCAAAGTTGACAGGAAATGAAGAAACAGGGGCTCTCCCTCATCGTTGCTGGGAGCGCAAAATGGCACAGCCACTTGGGAAGACACTTTGGCAGGTCCTTGCCAAACGAAACATACTTCCAACTTCAGATCCAGCAGTCCCACTGCTTGGTATTTACTCAAAGGAGTTGGAAGCTTATGTCCACACCGAAACCTGCGCAAGGATGCTTCTAGCAGCTTTATTTAACAATTGCCAGAACTTAGAAACACCAAAGACGTCCTTCAGTAGGTGAATGGATAAATAAACTGTGCTACTTCCAGATGATGGAATTTTATTCAATGCTAAAAATAAATGAGCCATCAAACCATGAAAGCACAGAGGAACCTTAAACGCATTTTACTGAGTGAAAGAAGCCAATACGAGAAGGCTACATCCCGTACGATTGTAACTACATGACATTGTGGAAAAGGAAACACCACGGAGGTGGTGAAAAGCCCAGTGGTCGCCAAGGGCTCGGGGGCGGGAGGGATAAAGAGGGAGAGCACAGAGAATTTTCAGGGCAGTGAAACTATTCTGTATGACCCCATCTCTGATAGTGGAGACACATCATTATACATTTGTGAAACTCCCAGAATGTACACCATCAAGAGGGAGCCCTGATGGGAACTACTTTCGGTGATAATGATGTGTCAGTGTAGTCTGTGGATTGTAACAAAACGTACCTTCTGGTGAGGGATTGCGATGATGGGGCAGCCTGTGTGTGTGAGTGTGTGTGTGCCTGTGTGTGTGTGTGTGCGAGATCAGAGGGCATCTGGGATACCCGTGTGCTTTCTGCTCCACTTTGCTGTGAACCTGAAAGTGCTCTAAAAAAGTCTTTTTAATAAAAAGGAGGGGAAGTGATCCCAGATTAATAAGTCTAGCCAGATGCTACCATCCCCGGGTCAGTGAGGGAAAAGGGTGTGTGTGTGTGTGTGTGTGTATAAAATGATGTTATCCAGAACCACAAACACTACCGCTGGGGCTGCTGTGGGAAGCACCGTGGCCAGCACACTGTGCAGCAGCCCGTGTTGTCACCACAGCTGCTGAGACCGCCTGCCCCCCACCCCGCACCGAGTTTCCGGGCTCTGAAGGCTCCCTCCCTACTCTCAGGACCCTACCTGGCTCTGCCGTATCTGCCACTGGTGAGGTTTCCACCACCAGAGGTACTGCTGGCAGCAGGAAGGGCACATTTAAAAACAGCCCCTCCTTGGGGCACGGAGGTGGCTCAGTTGGTTAAGTGTTAGCCTGCCACGCCAATGATCTCATGGTTCACAAGTTCAAGTCCCACATGGGGCTCTCTGCTGTTAGCACAGAACCTGCTTTGGATCCTCTGTCCTCCTCTTTCTCTCTGTCCCTTCCCCCTTGGTTCTCTCTCTCTCTCTAAATAAATAAATACACTTAAATTTTTTTTTTTTTTTAAATAGCGCGTCCTTCACCCTGGTTCCCAACCTGCCAGAAGCGCCCCCCACTGGCGATAGCTGACAGAAAGCCAGCTGGAATGGGGTCTGGGGAGGGTGGTTTACAGAGTTCTGTCCTCTGCAGGGCAGAAGGGAGCATGTGAACCAGAAAGGATCTACAAGCAAGTGGTTGGCTGCTGATTTAGGGAAAGCTCGCAAAGGTTCCTCCCCTTGTATGTCTGCTGGTCTTCTCTCTTTCAGATTCAGGTCAAAAGAGTATTGTGTTTTCTTTTCCTTTTGTTTTGAGACCTATTCTGATGCGCCGTTTGGTTTCATATTTGACCCGTTGCTTGTGCAATAGGGTGTTGTTTAATATTTACGTATCACCCACTTAATATTTACAGTGCAGATTTTCCCACTTGGTTTTATTGTGGATCTTTCGTCGTTGTGCCATCGTGGTTAGAAAATGTACTGCATTTGATTTCAGTCTTCTTAAATTTGTAATCTCTGTTATATCTCTTTTTGGGTGATCTAACCAAGGGATCCTTCTGTGTGTACTTGAAGAAAATGTGTATTTTATTTTTCTTGGATGGAATATTTTATATATCTCTTTTAGCACTGTGTGTTCTGAAGTAGGCTTCAAGTAAAAAATGGTCTTGTTGGGAAAAAAAAAATAGTAACTGTAACTGAGGGGAACTGGTTTAAAACAGAGCACATCAGGGAGCACCTGAATGGCTCAGTCTGTAAAGCGTCCACCTCTTGATTTCAGCTCAGGTCATGATCTCTCGGTTTATGGGATCAAGCTCCTCGTTGGGCTCTGTACTGACAGTGCAGAGCCTACTTGGGATTCTCTCTCTATCCCTCTCCCACTCTCTTTCTCTCGTGCTCTCTCAAAATAAATAAACATTTATAAAAAATAAGAAGAAGAATAAAGCATTTCAGAGGGAAGGTGGGTGGAGAGATGGGTAAAGTAAGTGAAGGGGATGAAGAGTATACTTATCATGATGAACACTGAGTGATGATGTACAGAATGGTTGAATCACCGTATTATACACCTGAAACTAATGTGACACTGTATGTTAACTATTCTGGTATTAAAATTAAAAAGAAAAAAACTTCAGGGGCGCCTGGTGGCTCAGTCGGTGAGGCATCCGACTTCAGCTCAGGTCATGATCTCAGGGTCCATGAGTTCGAGCCCCATGTCGGGCTCTGTGCTGACAGCCCGGTGCCTGGCACCTGCTTCAGCTTCTGTGTCCCGCTCTCTCTCTGACCCTTCCCCTCTCGAGCTCTGTCTCTCTCTCTTGCGCGCGTGCTCTCTCTCTCTCAAAAATACACAAACATTAAAAAAGTTATAAAAGAAAAGAAAAAAGCTTCAAAAAGTAATCAATTTGAAGAAGATTGGAGACACCACCACTACCTGAGGGCCTATGCCAAGTGCCCTGACAGCTATTTTGTATTCATTATCTCAAATCCTTATAGCAACCCAGCAATGTAGAATATATATATATATATATATGAAACTGACTCAGAGACATTGGGTTACTTCCCCAAGGTCAAACAGCTCTTAAGTGGCAAAGTAGGTAGTCGATTTCTGTTTCATCTGCCGTCAGTTCTGTGCTGTGTTTATGACTCCTATAGCTTAACTTAATCAGAAACGGAGTATTGTGTGTTTTCTTTTTTTTTTTTTTTTTAATTTCCTGACGTCATCACAGGAGGAGGAGTGCATCCTAAAAGGTGTAAACAAACACTAGCAAAATCGAGGCCACAAAAGAGCATTCGTGTGTCTAATTATTTGCCTACCCCCTTCCTCTTTCCCTGGCGACACTGACTTAACCTGTTTTTTCTCCCATCCATCTAGGGAATAGGTGTTAAAAGACCGGTTTCAAAGCAAATGAGGGGAAATTAGCACAGGGATGGCTGATTGCCATTAACACCGCTGCCTTCTTCCTGCTGGCCAGACCACAAACCCGGGGCCAGGTGTGGAAGCGCCCCCAGACCTACACAACGATGGGCTTTTGGCTGTGCTGGTTCATTTTCCTCTCTACAAGGCAGCATGGGTGAACCTTCTCCAGCAGACCCTGTGGCCCCAGGGTTACAGAGGAGGGACACTGGACATGTTAGGGAGTCCCATAGCTTGTGCCTAGGGGACTCTGCATAGAGTCGGTCCAAGACTTTGGAGGGTGTGTGAAGAAACCTTACCACCAAAGGGTAAAGGTCATGCTTTGAAATCCTGCAGGGGTGGGCATTTTGGGTTCCATGCATTTGTCCAGCGTGAGGGGGGGCGGGGAATGGGGGGGCGTGTGAATGGCGTTTTATACTGGGCTGCAGAAGGAGGCTGGGAATGAAAGAAATGTGCATAATGTGTTAGCTAAGGCCCTGATTAAAATGGGTGGAATGTGTGTGTCTCGTGTGGGGGAGAGAAGCAGGGGCCTTTTTCTCCGGCTCACCACTTTACCACTGTCCCCGGGGGTGGGGCTGGCCTGCCGAGAACTTCGGAGTTTCACTCTCTTTTCCTCTCAATGTCCCTATCTGGCGATCCCTACGTCCATTATGTCTGTTCCATTCGGCTTATGCAGCGTCGTTAACCTCTTTGTGGTGGCAAAGTACCGTGGGGTTATCGACTTAGATAAGGCACTTTTGCTGTACTCAGGGAGCTTGCAACCCAAAAGTGGAGAAAAGGGGGACAGGCACAAAGAATTAGGAGGTAAAGCAAATTAAGGAGAATACCAAAAAAAAAATGGTAGAGGGAAAGGAAACCATCAAACATTGAGAGATTTTATAGATGAGGGACTTAGGATAGGTTGTTTCATTTAAAGCTTAGAGCATCCGTTAAGTACACATTACAGACCCTCACTTTACAGAGAAGAAGTGAGGTTCAAAGCAGCAAAGTCACTTGTCCCAAGTCACGTAGTCAGAGCCACTAGAGTTGGGTTCGACGGGAGTTCTTCTGATCCCACAGCCTGAGCCATACTGCCTCAACAGAGGTATGGACAGAGTGATCCGAGGTCCAGCCAGTGACACCATCCCCCTGGACGGAGAGACGTGAGAGGGGAAGGGGGCGAACTTCAGAAGTAAAGCGGCTTGACCAGATGTGAGGTATATGGCGGCCGGGTAGTGGGGGAGGGCATTCCGAGAAGAAGAACCAGCAACAGGAGCAAAGAAACAAAGCCACAGAGGCTCACACAGGAGGCTTGTGTAAAAGAGCACAGACCTCCCCCCCCCCCTCCCCGGGGGAGGAGGGCAGTGGGAGCACCGGCATCCCCAGAGTGAGCACCAAGGACCAGCCCGGCCCAGAGAACACAGAGCGAGCGGGGCGTCGGTGAGGGATGGCATCCATACGGGGCGGTGAGGGGGGATTCTGTGGCAGACGACATCTGTTAACATTCTTTCCACGTGTTCTGTGCACCTTCCAGTTCTAGCTCTCGTCTGTTTTCACTACCCTGAGTTCCTGGTTTTGGAAGTTAAAGGCTTCAAGAGATGAACAAATGACCCAACTGGTGATTTCCAGGAACACATTTTATTTTTTATTTATTTTTTATTATTTTTTTTAATGTTTATTTATTTCTGAGGCAGAGAGAGACAGAGCACGAGTGGGGGAGGGTCAGAGAGAGAGGGAGACACAGAATCAGAAGCAGGCTCCAGGCTCCGAGCTGGCAGCACAGAGCCCGACGCGGGGCTCGAACTCATAAACCGTGAGATCATGACCTGAGCCGAAGTCGGTCGCTCAACCGACTGAGCCACCCAGGCGCCCCTCCAGGAACACATTTTAAACGACTGGACCATTGCTCGCTGAGGCTGCTGGGTGCTGCTGACGAGAGGAACCACGGCAATGTCCCTCCTGGCCCGCGTCGTATCTGTGAGGAGACTGGGGCCGAGAGGCTTGCCCCAACCATCTAGCTCCTCGAGCCTCTCTGGGGACCCAGGGCTCCCCAAACCAGATCCGGTGGACTCTGCGCTTCCTTCCCGGCCTCCCATTCGGGAAACAGAGAAACACCGCTATTTCCATCCTAAAATGGGTGCTTGCTTTTGCCGGGGCGTGGCGCTCCACCTTCTGGAAGTCCAGGGGCCTTTCCAGAGCAGAGAGAGGACATCGAAGGAAGGAGCCTGTTTCCAGATTGCAGGCGTGCCTTCCGACAGAGGAAGCTTTTGTCCCTCAGCCGCCGTGATCAGGCGACAGACAGAGAGTGTGTGGCCCTCGCTGGCTGCATGTGACGGGAATCGTTCCATCTCCGGGGGAGAGCAAGCCCCGACAGCTGCCTGTAGCGAAAACATCGGGGATCGCGTCGGGGGAAAGTACCGATTCACGTCCCGTGAGAAAGTCCCAGAAACGGCGGCAGAAATCGCTCTTTACCGCGCTTCACTTTACAACCAAGTGCAGGCTTTGAGACACTTTGCTTAAATGAACACGCTGCCTACATGGCATTTGTTTGGGGGTGGGGGCAGACGGGGGCAGGGCGCCCTAGAGCAGCTGATGCCACAGGGGGTCGAGAGACACAGGGTGGCAGTTCACGTGGACGACCCCCCTGATGGTAAAAACCAGGAGCCTGATGCTTAGGAAACGTGCCCCATTCCCACACTCACCGATGGAGGCTTTGCCCTTGGCCTGATTTTCTAGGGCAACCGCCCCCAACGTAGCCGTAACTCGCCTCCTCTGCACACATCCAAGCAGAGCCCTGTCGGGACCGTCCCCCGAGTTCAGGGGGCCCTGACCGGTGGTGCGCATGGTCCCCTGTGGTCTGGCCAACCGCCTTTCCCGACGGTCTTGCCTCCTCGTGGCTCTCACCTTTTTTTAAGAAGACAAATCCACCTCCGGAGACGAGGAGTCCCCTCGATGTCTTCTGCAGGGAGGCGCGAGACGCTTTCAGGGTTCTGCGTGCGTTTCCAAACAAGAACTCCCGTACGTGTTTGCTCATTCATGTGTCCATTTAGTCCATGAAACACACATTCAGGTGTATCTATTGGGCATTTTCATGCAGCAGGTGCTCTACCCGGCAACACTGAACTACTGAGGACACGGTGGGAACCCAGACCAGACAGGGTCTCTCTCCTAATTGCATCAGAGAAGGTAGTACAAATAAGTTACTCAAATAACCACGTGAGTTTGAACTGTAAGCAGTATGAAGGGGAGGCCGATGGGGAGGGAGACCAGAATCTAGTGGGAGAAGGAGGGGGGGGGCTGCTCCCAGGAAGGGGCGGTGATGGGAGCACCTTCAGATGAAGGGGCTGAATAGGAGTTCCAAAGGAAGAGTCTGGAGGCAGCATGGCATCGAGGGGACAGTGTAGGTCAAGGCCAGGGATGGGAAGGGGTGGGGGCTTGGACTACTCAGCACACTGGAGGAAGGGGGAGTAAACCGAGCCGTAGGGGCAGAGGGAGAGTCTTTCTAGAGGGGGCAGCAGAGTGAGGCCATCTCTGACCACACAGGGCTTCGTACTATGTTAATGTTTTGGGAGTTTATCTTTTTTTTTTTTTTTTAATTTTGAGGGAGAGATAGAGAGCACCGACGAGGGAGGGACAGAGAGAGGGAGAGAGAGAATCCCAAGCAGGCTCCACATTGTCAGCCCAGAGCCCAATGCAGGGCTTGAACTCACAAACTGCGAGATCATGACCTGAGCTGAAATCAGGAGTTGGACGTTTAACCGTATGAGTCACCCAGGTGCCCCTGGAGTTTATCTTCCATGCCAAGGTTTTAATCAAAGGATTGGCACGTGTTAGTGTTCAAGAAGGTTTTCCCTCTTTACTATGGAGAACAAACCAATGGTTACCAGAGGGGAGGTGGGTAGTGAAATAGGGGATGGGGATTAAACGGTACACTTCTCATGATGAAAAAATAAAATAAAATGGGGAAAAAAAAGGTTTTCCATGATTGTGGTGAGGGTGGGGGTTACAGCGGAGGAGGACCATGTTGGAAGCTGCCCACCATTTAGGAGGCTGTCAAGGTGGTCTCGGTAAGAAATGAGAGTGGCTTTGACCACTGGGCAGGCGATAGAGGGAAACCGGATGTATTGTTGACGTGTTTCGGAGCTAGAAATGTCAGGACTTGGTGATATGTGTGAGGAAAAGAGACCGAGAGAGGATATGTCAAAAGGGTCACTGCTTTAATCACTTTCCCTACATCCCATCGCCGTGAGGTAGTAAATA
The DNA here is from genome assembly GCF_018350175.1 of Felis catus. NCBI lineage: Eukaryota > Metazoa > Chordata > Mammalia > Carnivora > Felidae > Felis > Felis catus. The sequence continues at coordinate 130,745,781 of NC_058370.1, read as the reverse complement.
GTGCCCGTAAACTCCTACGTAGAGATCAAGTTGAGTACGGTTGAATCTGCTGGTCTGGAGTCATCTCTGACCTGATTCCAAATTACCTTCAGGCCGATTTTCCTGATAATTCCCATGAACCATCCCAAGCCCTTGCCCCATCCACCTACCCCTCTTTTACCAAAATTAAACCCGTGTTTGTGCATTTCTTTGGTAGGACCTTCGGACATGCCCTGCTTCCCGATGCTTACACCACTCAGCCACAAAATGCTCTGCCTTCAGACCCAACAGAAATCGCCACTCCTCTGTGAAGTCTTCCCTGACTATCCCAAAGCAAGGGCAGTTAATACTTTCTCCATTCCAATCCAGCCCCTTGTCCCCTTTCAAGCATCTATCTGTATGGGGTCCAGAATGGCTACCACATGGACTTGGACAGACCTGGGTTCAATCCTGCCCTCACCTCAAAGCAGTTTTATCTTTAAAAAAAAAAAATAACATTTATTTATTTAGACAGAGGGAGACAGACCACGAGCTAGGGAGGGGCAGAGAGATAGGGAGACGCAGAATCCAAAGCAGGCTCCGGGCTCTGAGCTGTCAGCACAGAGCCCGATGCGGGGCTCGAACCCATGAGCCGCGAGATCGTGACCTGAGCCGAAGGCGGACGCTTAACCAACTGAGCCACCTAGGCGCCCCCAGAGCCGTTTTATAGCTGTGGTTAACTCCAGTCACCTCACTGATATGACAGGAATATTAACAGTACATATCTCATGAGGATATAAGGATATCACGTAGATCAGCTGCATAGCTTGGTATCTGGCAAGATGAATATAGGCACTCAGTGAAGGTAAACTATCCTCGTCATCACCACCATCTGCATATAATCATAATTATCCACAGCTTTTATCAAAAATCTTCACTCACCTTTTCTCATGCAGGGCTAGATTGAGCGTTCCTTGGGGCGGATGTCACTCATTTTGCTGCCTCTGACACCTAACACATTGACTGTCTAGACCAGCACAGATACTGGGTAGGCATTTTTTTTCTAAATTGGCTTCTCGCCCAGCATGGAGCCCCATGCGGGGCTTGAACTCACGACCCTGAGATCAAGACCTGAGCCGAGATAAAGAGGCGGACGCTTCACTGACAGAGCCGCCCCGGCGCCCCGCGGTAGATATTTTTGAATGGGTGACAAAAATGAATACTGATAAGACGAAACCCTCTGTGAAACGAGTGGGCCAAATGATACACTTAGGATAGAAAGCAGGGAACACGCTAGTCTCCTTTAACCCAAATACTTTGCTTTATTATATAATCTACAATTTATTACCGGGAAAGTAGACTTATGCCTCCTGTCCCCAAAAAGCCACTGCCTGTGGGAAACAAACAGGAAATCCCACTGCATTTCTACTTTTAAAATGTAATTCCTCATTCGTCTTCATGCCCTGGAAAGCAGTTGAGTTTGGTGGGAGATTGTAGTCGGGGGGAGCGGAGGATAGGGTGAAATGTCAGCAGCACCTTTTCCCAGAAATGGAAACAAGGTCAGCAAGGGAAACTCTCATGTCACAAACACTACATCGAAGGGCAAGAGCATGGCAGTAGTTTACTTATCTTTCAACAAAGGATTGTACTTAAAAGGGTATTATAACACCAGCGTAGCATCTGCGTTTAGCAGGACATTATCGTATGTGTTCTGGACGTAATGCACAGACACTCTTGAATATCTAGCACAAGAGAAGATACTGTGTTCTGTTACTCATAGTTCCTTGTTTCTTTTTTAAAAAATTTTTTTAAATGTTTATTTATTATGGAGAGAGAGAGAGAGAGAGAGAAATAAAGAGAGACAAAGCGTGAGCAGGGGCAGAAAGCAAGGGAGACAACAGAATCGGAAGCAGACTCCAGGCTCCGAGCTGTCAGCACAGAGCCCAACGTGGGGCTCGAACCCACGAATGGTGACATTATGACCTGAGCTGACGATGGACGTTTAACCAACTGAGCCCCCTAGGAGCCCCAATATTTCCTCGTTTCTAAACAGCCTAGGTCCTCGTCACATACAAGGAGCTTTTTGTCTTTGTAGTTAAGGTGGTGTGGGAAGACGGGCAAGATAAAGATAGAGCAAAGAAGAATTACATTAGCTAATACAGGACAGAAGGCTTTGGATGTTCCTATGAAAGCTAAAGATAGAATAAAAACAGCTCAAGAGGCAGGGAGGGAAGTAAGAGAAAGCCGAGAATCACCACCTGACCTCCACCATGGAAATTTTCGGCACGACGGAGATGTCTAAGGGAGATTTCAATTTGTTTTCGGCTGGGCCAACATAAACCCTCTGTCGGCTCTATGCAATCTTCAGTAAATTATATATTGCTCCTGAGTGCTTTTGTGTGAATGGATTATTTTAGGGGAAAGCGACTCACGGAAGGAAACTGGAAACATAGTTATTTTTCTCCCCTTTGAGAAAGTAGTAAGACACATTTTTAAATGAGGGGAAACAAGAGATTACAGGGTTTAGTGCATTCCAAGCAAAGAAGAGTCTTTGTGCTGTATAAGGAGGAAGGAATAAGAAAGAAAAATAGAAGATAAAACAGGAGACAGAAATCTGATGCACTGTATAAATACATATTTAATCATACCAAATTTATTCTCCCCAAGTTCTTTATCAAGCTATCTAATGCTAGTACATTACACAGAAAAAGAGAAATCTACATGCAAAATCAGTGAGAAAGCACATTTACCGTCACAGTGCCCTGGAACCCAGGATCCAAAGGTACCAGGTAACGGGAAAGGATTTAGTTGTTTAAGAAAAAAAGAGGGGCGGCTGACTGGTTGGCTCGGTTAGCTAAGCGTCCGAGCCTTGATTTTGGCTCAGATCATGATCTCACCATTCGTGAGATCAAGCCCCGTGTCGGGCTCTGTGCTGGCAACGCAGAACCTGCTCGGGATTCCCTTTCTCTCCTCTCTCTCTTCCCTTCCCCCACTCACGTGCATGCACGCACTCTCTTTCTCTCTCTCTCTCTCAAGATAAAGAAACATTTTTAAAATTTAATAAATAAATAAAAAGACACACAAAAATGTCCCAGTGGAGATTGTGGGTAAAATCACAATAATGTAAAGATACTGTGATATGATGGTTAAACCTTAGTGAAAATACAGAGATCCCCGGTTGCAGGGCTAATGGATGATGTTTCTTACCCACTGGCATAAATTCTGATTGATGGGCTTCTGTGATGTTTAATTTTATGTGTCAGCTTGACCGGGCTAAGGGATGCCCAGATTAGCTGATAAGACATTGTTTCTGGGTGTGTTCGTGAGGGTGTTTCCAGAAGAAATAAAGTGGACTGTGTGAAGAGATCTGCCCTCGCCAGTATGGGTGGGCATCATCCAGTCTGAATAGAACAACAACAACAAAATGAACAAAGAAAAAATTTGCTCCACTTCCTCATAAGCTCAGATGTCTATGTTTTCCAGCCCTTGGACATTGGAGCCCTGGTTCTTAGGTCTTGAGACTCCAGGACTGAACAATAGTAATCCCTGGGTTCTCAGAAGTTAGGACTTGGACTGAATCATACCAATGGCTTCCTGGGGTCTCTAGTTGGCAGGCAGCAGACTGTGGGACTTCTCTGTCTCCATCACTACATGAGCCAATTCCTATACTGAATCCCCTCTTAAATATACAGATATACGTGTCCTATTGGTTTAGCTTCTCTGGAGAACCCCGACTATGCAGGTTCACTTTGAAATGTCCATGTCCTGGGTGCCTGCATGGCTCGGTAGGTTAAGTGTCGGAGTCTTGATTTCGACTCAGGTCATGGTCTCACAGTTGATGAGTTTGAGTCCCACATCAGGCTCTTCATTGACAGAGTGGAGCCTGATTGGGATTCTCCCTCTCCCTCTCACTCTGTCCCTCCCCCCCCCTCAATAAATAAGTAAATGAACATTTTTTTTTTAAAAAAGCTTAGTTTATGTGAAGGTACAGTTTCTCAAGTTGCCTGGTCCTTTCTACTTTTCTATCTACCCACATCTCTTCTGCCCCTAAGGGTTTGGACATGGATGTGACAGCTAACAGGCCTCAGATGAGGCTTGTCTGGTTTCCCTAGAGGTGGTGGTGACAGCCTCTCATGCTTTACCTCCCCAAATAGACAACACACACACACACACACACACACACATACACACTCACACACACACACACGATCACAAGTCAGATACTAAGTGGTGGACGTAGAGACTATACCTTCATCATTTAATCCTTGCTGCTTTCAAGTATTTATGATTATTTTACTTGCAAGTGCTACACACTCCATTCAAGCTGCTAGGACGTAGGCCAAACAAGGCAAAGCAAGAACGGGCCTTCGAAGCCCCAGGTAGCCGTGCTGCGTCTAGATCCGACTCCCGTCTGAGGCACCACCACGTCCTTAGGGGCTACTTGGACATGTCCAGGGAGTTTTTCTAACACACCTGGGGCAAGGGGACTACTAGCATCTACAGGGCCTCATGTCCAGCAATGATCAGAACATTCCACCCAAGGGGTGATTGTCTTACCTAGAATGCCCGTAGCCGTCCATTGGAGAAACCCTGACCCTAAGAGCGAAGCGTCTCACCAAGACGCTCAATGTCTGAGCTCTGCGTGGCTCCTGTGATGGCTTCCACCCCGGGGTGGCCATTGCAGATGTTGGCAAAAATAGCCCCCTATAGCTCAGGCTAACTGCTCAGCAAGGCTCGCAGAACAATGGCCTCTTTCCCATTTGCTTCAGCAGAAGTTCTGATTCCATTGGGGAGTGTTGGCCCAACTTGTGTCACTTCCTCATCTTTGATTTGAAAACTCTGCACAGTGGAGGGCATACAGCGCTCCAAGTGGCCAGGCTTGGGGGAAAGCCTGTCCCTCGGTAGCCAGGGGTCAGGCTTAGCCTCACCCACCCCATGGGCATTGAGAGGGTTACAGGGAGTCCTCCAGGAACAATTGGAGTGATGATGCCAGAGTGGGAAGGGATAGCGGGCAGACAAAACCAACACATGTCCCCCCTTTTTTATGTAAAATTGCCTGGTCTAATCACTTCTCCTACCTTCCAGGATTCTCTGGTGCGGCAGACTCTTATGTCTCTCTCCTTTTACACACATGATTCTCTTGTCCCCAGATGCCTTTCCTCATCAGTTTTTGTTTTGCAAACTTCTATTTATGCCGCAGGACCCAAATATCACCTCTTCTGTGAAGCTTCCTTTTCTGCTGCCCCTACTAAGCTTGTATCACCCTGTTCTATACACGCACAGCATTTTGGACAGGAAATCAGAAATTGAATTCATTAGCAAGGATAAGAAGCTGAACAACCCACATCCTTTTGAAAATGGAAAGCAGATGATGTTGGATTAGATAAGATCAAACAACATGAAATCAACAAATGTTTATTGAGTGTATACAATGCACTAAGTCCCCAAGCAAAATCTTGCTTAATTTTTTTGTGTCTGGATGTTTAGAATCATAGGCTTTTAAGATCTTGGTTTCTTAAAGCTTATCTAGTTCAACCACTTCCTTATTCAGATCAGGAAATTGAGGGTGAAGTGGGTTTCTCTCTCACTCTAACAATATATGATCTGAGCCACCAAAAGGAAGGAAAGATTGGCCCAATTCTAGGCTGCGAAACCACAGCTATTGTAGCTTAAACTTCCTGTTCTAAATGCCATGCCAGGACAAAGTTCTTGTATCCAGTGCCGATGGCCAGCCACTCCAGAGAGAGAATCAAAATCAATCTCTCTGTCCCTCTCGGTGCCCTCTCCCTTTTCTCTTTGGAAAAACAAAACACAAAGAGAAGTCAGAAGCAGGGCCAGTGTATTGGAACACTGATACGTATTTTTTTTTCCTGTCGTGCTGATGTGTTTATAGAAGGACGCTATAGATGACTCACCACGTAGTGAAGAGATGTCATAAATTTTCCTGGGAATTCAAAATGTGCCAACAGAGAATATATCAAATGCCTGGCAATCACGGGGACATGAAAGTATTTTAAAACAAAGGGATAAAGGTTATTCTTCTTGGTGGCAGAAGGTCCCTTCTATTTTTATGACAATCTCTTCATAGACATTCTCTTTTGAAAAGAGTCAAAATTGGCCAGAAAGAGAATTGCATGAACCTTGGGATATTCAGAATGGAAAGTAGAGATTTATTTGGATTCCTGCCAGGCATACTCAGGCATAAACACATAGGAATGTTTCCGCAAAATATTTTTTATGAAAAAGTTCACAGGCCCCATCATTCTCCAGGCCCCTGCCCTGCTTTACCTCTGTCTTATCCCTGCATTCGGGCACTCCGCTCTGATCACTCTTCTACCTGCTACCAGATTCATCTAGATCTTTCTTCTTTCCTTTTCAGGTTTATTTATTTTTGAGAGAGAGAGAGAGAGAGAGATTGAGAGAACGGGGAAAGGCAGAGAGAGAGGGAGACACAGAACCCGAAGCAGGCTCCAGGCTCTGAGCTGTCAGCACAGAGCCCGCCGTGGAGCTCAAACTCACAAACCATGAGATCATGACCTGGGCTGAAGTCAGACACTTAACTGACTGAGCCACCCAGGTGCCCCTCCCTTTCGATCTTTCTTTTGAACACATCATCATCCTGTTCAGAAATTGCCTTCTAAGATAATGTCCTGGCTCACTAGCCTGGCATTCGGGTCCTTCTGAATCAGCTCAGTTTCTTCATACAATGTTGAAATGTATTTGATGCAAGAGTATCTCGGGTTGGGTACCATCTGGACACTAGGCGACCAAGCTTACCATGGCCAGTGTATATCTTAGTGTGAGTGCCTAATGATAAACAACAACTCAACAAGTAAGTTTGATGAGGAAAATAAAATCAGGCAATGTGCTGAGAAGTGCTTTGGAGGGAGGGAAGTGCAGGCAAGCACCTTGGGGTCTCTGGGGAAGCTCATTCTCAGAAGGTGGTACTGAGGCCTGACTAGTGGATGATGTTGGCCTCTGGGAACATCTAGGGACGGCCTCTCCAAGAAGACAGAGAAGCATTAAAATTCCCTGTATTGTGAAATAATTTTAATGTGTTTGAGAAACAAAAATAAAAGACATGAAGAGAAAGAATTTAAAAAAAAAGAACAAAAAATTAAAAATTGAATAAAAAACTATAAAAGAGGTGATAAAACTGTGCATAATTGGTTAGAGAAAGAGGTAAGCAAACGTCCAGTCATGAAGTATCTTCTAGCCACAGAGAGAAGTTTGGGTTTCATTTGACCATTGACATTCATGAGCCAGTCTTCAACTTGAGAGTGACATGATGGACATTATTTAAAGGTTTACTCTGTCCTCTCCGTGGGGAAAGGACTGCGGGGTGGGCAGCCTCGACTGAGCTCCCAGTCATTCCTGCCTCCTGGTATTCATGCCTGGCTTAAAACAACAGAAATGTGTTTTCTCCTCGTTCTGGAGGCCAAACATCCAAAGTCAAGAAGTCAGCAGGGCCACACCCCTTCTGGAAGCTGGAGGGGAGAATTCGTTCTTCGCCTTTTCCAGCTGCTGGTGGCTCAGCTGTCCTCCACCTGTGGCCCTGGGGCTGCCTCACCCCCGTCTCCGTCTCCGTGGCCACATTGCCTCCTCTGTGTTCCCCGTTTGTCTCAAATCTCTCTCTGCCTTTTACTTGTAAGGACACTTGTCATCGGATTTAGGGATCAGCTGGATAATTCAGGATGATTTCATCTCAAGACCCTTAACTTAATTACGCTGGCAAAGACACTTTTTCCAAATAAGGTCACATTCACAGATTCCAGGGATTTGACACAGACATATCTTTTCTTGGTGTGTGTGTGTGTGTGTGTGTGTGTGTGTGTGTGTGAGTCAACTCTTATTACCATCCGTGCTCCTTTTCCAAACAGCCAACATTCAAACAGAGAGTCTGGTTTCGGAGTCCGCCACTTAATCCCCTTATGACATTGGCTGTGTCACAGGCTCATTGTGAGGGTTATAGCTAAGGAGCATAATGGGCCAAATGTTGTGCCCGACACACGGTAGGGCCTCGGAAACGTAACTTTTATTATCATCGATATGTCTGTTATTGGTCACACTGAGGACGGCTTTTTATTTAACGTGTGGTATCCGAAGACGTGACCGCATTCCGAGCCAAGTTCAGACAGCTGATGTCCTGGCTTGCTTCAGCGAATCCTCCAGTCAAGGCAACTTCGGATTAAAGATCTATTTCTCGCCCTTAAATTCAGTCTCCAGATCCTGCCAGAACAGGGCTTTAAAGCCAGAGAAATACCATAGCCTCCGAGTGGCGTGACAAGAATTCTAACTTTGGGTTCCCTTGCTTATTTTTCGGAGACACGGATGAGCTGGTGCAATAAATATTTAATGTGACATGATGTGAGTTCATACCGATTAGGAGTTGCGGGGTCAAATAGAAGGAGTAAGTGAACAACCCTCCTCTGGGCCAGTGTGAATCAAGGCAGACATGCCCCAGCCTTCTCGTTTTTGTAGGGTTAGGGGAGGGTCGGGGAGGGGGGACAAGAACTTGAAACAAACCCTTTACAGCTATTATCACGACAGCCCCGCGCTGAATATTCCGTAGTGCGGTTGGGCACACACACCTGAAGGACAAGAGACACCCATGGCTGCTTTTCGAGAATGTTCCCTTTTGACTGTGTTAGTACAGACCGAGGTACGGCTCATTAGAGGGAAGGATTCCCTCTTACATTTCTTTAAAAACAATTTTTTTAATGTTTATTAATTTTTGGGAGAGAGAGAGAGAGAGAGAGACAGGGGAGGGGCAGAGAGAGAAAAAGACGCAGAATCCGAAGCAGGCTCCAGGCTCTGAGCTGTCAGCACAGAGCCCGACGCGGGGCTCGAACTCACGAACTGTGAGATCAAGACCTCAGCCGAAGTGGGACGCTCAACCAACTGAGCCACCCAGGCCCCCCTGCCTTGTACTTTTCAATCTATTCAGTTTGTGGGGACATGGAGGGACTCTGTCCACCTGCTATTCCACAGTGTGGTGTGCATCATGAGTACTGTAAGGATCCCTGGACGTGGGACCTTCAGCTTCCCTTCCGATGGGTATAGCCCCCCCCCAATCCCTGAGGCCCCCACTCTCATAGACCCCAGGGCTGGCAGGGCTGCTGGCTACTACACCTTTGACTTTGCTCAGTAATTGTTTGTTTTTCTCTCTCTCCTGCCTCAGACCCTTCTCACCTCCATGCCTCTCTCGGTGCCTATTCTAGGCTGGGGTATGCTGGAGAGTCAACGTCACCGTCTGGGCTGCTCGGCTGGGGACGGAACACCAGCCTCGCGGGTGTCGGCTGTGTGAGTTTGATCAAGCCCTCCGATCTCCCCCCATAACTCAGCTCCACTGCCAATAACCTTGGTTCTGTCTACTCCGCAGAACGGTTCCAAGGGTTATACGGGAAAACAATTTACTTAAACTACGAAGGCCTGTGGGATGCATTAGAATATGAATCGCTAGCTAGTGAAACCCCTCCGCTCTGACAAGCCTTCCTTGCAAAGAACACAACCAAACACGCAAACAAAAACAGCAGTGATAACGAAAACAAACGCAAACCAGAATTCAACAACTCCACCAGACAGAAAACACTGCGACAGAATCACGTAACCACCCAACAGAACTGCCTTCAAGTCTCTCTTCCTCGTCTGCATAGCCTCATGTTTATCCTTCCTTCACTAGACAGACACCCTTTACATCATAATGATTTACCTTTTCTAGTGATACTTATTTTATTCGACGGGTATTGTTGTTTTTCCGGAAAAGCTGGCACTTGGCTTGACTTCAGACTGAAATACGATGGCTTTGGAGCCTACGAGGGTTGTTGGGATTGGCAAAGTGGCCCAAGAGCTAAGAGTTTTATTTTTTTACGTTTTTACACAGTTGGAACAATCTAAAAATGATACTGTTTTATGAAACATGAACATCTCTGCAGTTCAAATTTCCGGGGCCACAAATAGACCATTGTCACCACAGCCACGCCCCTGCACTTACTATTGTCTATGGGCTGCCTCAGGGGCAAAGCCAAGTAGCTGTGACAGATACCCCATGGCCTTCAGAACTGAAATATCCACGCTCTGGTCTTTTTCAGAAAAGGTTTGCCCATCTGTTTGAACGCATTTCCTTCCTTTATTGAGTCTCACATACATATTGAGCATCTACTCAGCTCCAGGCTGGAAATAGTGACTGGAGAAAGCCTTCGGGAAGATCACATCCATGAGCAGAAAGAGACAACTAGCCAGATGGTTAAAAGACCTCACCCAGGCTGGGAAGAGGTGAGGGCAGCGGGCCGCACTCCAGCTCAGGCAACTGGAAATCACATTAACGACCAATGTGACAGTCCACCTTCCCGGCCACCCCCGTGCCGAGGCCTCCCTGTGGCTGGCGGGCCCCCAGTGCGCCAAAGTCTGGATCCTGGTTTAGCACCGTGATGGAGGCCAAAGATCTCCAGAGCTATCGGCTATGCTTCAGAGCCATTGTTTGCCAAGTACAGCTGGAGAAGCTGAGCCCCACTTTCTTACCTTCGTGAGCTCCCTCCTACCGAATTTGGGTGGGGATCTTTGGATGGCCCCCATCCCAGGGGTTCTGCAGAAGCTGGTTTGAATGTCGCTGTTGGCCATTTCCTGACAGCTGGCCTTGCCCCTGGCACAGCTCGTCCACATGGACTCTTTGTTTGTATCTGTGGTCCTGAGGACACCAGCCTCCTGAACGGCTCCTACTTCCCCTTCCAAAGTTTCTCAGCCCTTCCCATGAAGATGTCCCTCTTAGACCTTGTGCCCCTGTTGAGCAGACTGCCAGATGTCCCTTGTCATTTTACACACACACACACAAAAAAAATGCCCTGGAGCCTAGAAACAGGGCTGAAAGTAGGATGAGGCCATGAGGGACTCATCTTGGACACGGCATTTACCGGGCCCTAACAAGACCTCAATGATCATGAGTAAGATTTTAATGCAATATTGTTACAAATAAAAGAGAGGCAAAAATCCGTTACAAATGGAAGACAGGATCAGTGACAGCGTTGTGCCAAGTGATTTTAGAGTCTGAGGTAGAAGTCAAGAAGCAGGAAAAGGAAGACCTGAGAACAGCTTCAGCTAATAGCTGCCATATATATATTTACGTGCATGTATGTATAGATAGATACGTACATATGTGCATGTATGTGTGCATATATATTTATATGGACGCATGTATTTGTATGTATAAATGTATATGTATATCGGGTGTATTCCAGGAAACTCCCAAGGATGGGGGTCATTCTTCAAGCTGCAGCGTTTTGGAAAGGGCACTGAAATTTGCCCCAGACACAGAGAACTCTAATTTTGGCTGGCCCTGCCTTGCTGTGCATATTGAGAAGTCACAGCTCTTCTTCCCAAGACCTTGGTTTCCCCACTTTAAAAAAAAGAGGATGGGTCGGCTGATAGCAAGGATTTATTCTACCTATGGAATGTTTCTGTATTGGCTGTCCCTTGGAGTTGAATTATAAATAAAATACGAAGGCAGGTTCTCACTCCTAGATCCAGCCAAGGTATGATGATAGGTATTGCACAATCTCCTCCCAAACAGTGCTCTTGTTTGTGGGGGCTGGGAACTGCCTGGAAGTCATTTCAGTCACCGGGGCATGAGCTCACCCTTTCCAGACAAGCAATTTCTGTAAGCATTTAGTCTGGATTAACTGTGAGGTGCTGTTGGAGGGGTTGGCCACTGAGAAGCTGCAAGGTTGACAGAAGTTTCTCAATGGGGAGCCATCCTTCCACTGAGATCTGAAAAGCACTGTGGACAGAGTACTTGCAACATCCTGTTACAATCTGAAATGCACGCCCTGCTTCCAGCTGGCAAGCCCTAGCCCATTGAAAGAAGTGAGTTTAAAGATAGGCTTTTCATTTTATGACTGGTATATGTTGAAACAGGACGCTCTGGCCGCCAATGAGCTTTCTAAGGGATTAATCTGGAGTTTTTATCACAGATAGGCTACTCGAAGGAGACAATATAGACAAATTATATCTGTTCCTATTACACCGCATTTACTATGTGAAAATTATGTTTCAGATCTGCCTTCCGCTCTTGAATTCAAGTTCCTCGAGGGCAGGAAATGAACATAATTAGCTTCTGTATTGTCTCCGCTTATCACAAAGTCTGGCACAAATAGAGAGTCACGTACGTATTATTTGAAATGAAAATCAAACCTATGGAATCGTAGAGAGTAAGGAACCTTGAAAATCGAATAGTTCTACATCGCCTCCATTTTACAAACAAGGAAACAGAAGCCAAGTTTTCATGACGATTTAGAGGAAGAAATGAAGCCAGAGAGTAACAAACTTTGCTTTTTGTACTGAGTCCTGACCTTCAGAGGAAACGGATCCTAGGAATCACCCAGTCCCAGGTAGGTAATTCCCTTTGCTTGAAGGGTCAGCTGAGGATCTGTACGGTTTCTGAAAGATCCCAAAATGAAATGAAGAATTCAAAAGTCTAGAAGCAAGGAATGCTTTGCTTTTGCGCCAAATATGCATGATTCTCAACAAAGAAACACATGTTTAGGGAGACAAGCAAAGGACAGTGTCCCGATACATTGCTCACCATCTGTGTGGCTTTACACAAATGATTCAACTCCTCGGGTCGGCTTCTATTTCGATAAAAGAGGAAGCATCATCCCTTGTATTTTATAATTCTGAAATTGCATGTTTAGAAAATTTACTATGAAGTGGCTCAAAGGGTCAGAAAGCTATGTGGCTCATTTTGAAATATGAATCCTTACGGGGGAGCAAACGGGGAGTATGTCGAAATGTTTTATGCCTTCTCATTCTTAGGGCTTCCTGGTGTTACAGCTTTCTTCCAGTCCCAATGTGAGGGGAGAGTGAAAGGCCACAGGACCTTGCTGAGGCTTGCTGCCATAAACCAGAGGCGAAGGAACTACATTTTCCTTGGAAACAAAGTGAAGAGTTTCCCAAACAAGGAAATCGCCTAAATTATGCAACATACTTTTCTCTTCCAATCTCTCCATTCTGGTTTAAGTGATTCATAATTTTAGCTTCACCTTATCCTACCTCTCCCTTTCTGGGCTGATGGCTTTGACTTTGGAATAGCACCCAGTAGACTTTGCTTTTAGATCTGGGTTCTAAACTCAGATCTGCTCCCTTTGTAACCTCGGGCAAATCACCTAACTTATTTGAACCTTCCTCTTGTTATTCATACACTGGAAAGATTCCTTACCTTAGGCGAGATGATGAATAACTTAATTTGGCTTCCAAAGTGATTAACCCCTGCTGGATGTTGGGTGAATATGAACCTACTTTGGAAAGCATCCTGACTCCATATTAAGAGTTTTCAGTTTAGGATCACCACCTGAGTTTATTTCCTTGAAGATGTTTTATGTTTCTCTCATTCTTTTAAAAAAAATTTTTTTTTTCAACGTTTATTTATTTTTGGGACAGAGAGAGACAGAGCATGAATGGGGGAGGGGCAGAGAGAGAGGGAGACACAGAATCGGAAACAGGCTCCAGGCTCCGAGCCATCAGCCCAGAGCCCGACGCGGGGCTCGAACTCACGGACCGCGAGATCGTGACCTGGCTGAAGTCGGACGCTTAACCGACTGCACCACCCAGGCGCCCCATGTTTCTCTCACTCTTATGCACATGTGTCATTCATTCCAACACGTCCATTCATTTGGACACTTAACCAGTATAATTTTTGATTAACTTCAAGGAGCTGCTTTGCTAGATAAATCCCCTGGATCAGAGGTAGGCAGAAGATTTGGTTAAAGCCATTTTTTTTTTCCTTACCTGTTGTTGCTGATTAATTAGGAAATCAATGAAAGGTACTCGTTTGGAAAGCAAAACTGTGTGGGTGTGTTTTATCTTGTACACAGTAGAAAAAGAGCTGCAAAGACATTAAATACTAGACTTACCAGACAGGAAACAGTAGCAACTATGATTATTTAAGAAGGTAACAGATAAGCCTGGAAATACCTAGAGGAAAGAAGAAACTTAAAAAAAAAAAAAGTAAAAAGCAAGATTGTACCTTTATAAAAGAGTCAATTAGAACACCTTGAAAGGAAAATACAATAAGCATCATTTAAAAATCAAATACAGGGGCGCCTGGGTGGTTCAGTCAGTTAAGCGGCTGACTTCGGCTCAGGTCATGATCTCGAGGTCCGTGAGTTCAAGCCCCGCGTCGGGCTCTGTGCTGACAGCTCAGAGCCTGGAGCCTGTTTCAGATTCTGTGCCTTCCTCTGTCTGACCCTCCCCTGTTCATGCTCTGTCTCTCTCTGTCTCAAAAAAATAAACATTAAAAAAATTTAAAAAAATAAAATAAAAATCAAATACAGATTTGACATAGCAAGAAAAAATGAATTAAAAAATCAGAAGTTTTATAGCATGAAACACATAAAGGTAAAAAATATGCAAAATGAGGAAAGAAGAGAAACATAGCGTAAGAGGCTTAATATGTATTTGATCAGAATTCTACAGGAAAGGAGAGAATGGAGAAGAACCACTATTTAAAAAGAAATTGAGCATGTTCCAGAATCAATGGGAAGCATCGACCCACAGATAGAAGCCAACTGTATCTTAAACAAAATAAAAAGAAAGCTGCACCTCTACACGTCATGGTGAAACACAAAACAAACATGAAACCAAAATAAAATCTTTTTTTTTTTTAAAGAGCTGTCAGCACAGATCCCGACGCGGGGCTAGAACACACGAACGGTGAGATCATGACCTGAGCCGAAGTCATGACCTGAGCCGAGGTCGAACGCTTAACTGACTGAGCCACCCAGTGGCTGCCCCAAAACCCAAATAAAATCTTAAATGAGTGACCAGAAAGTCAGACTGACTTCCAAGCATACAGAGAGAAGAAATCCCAAGCAACAACAACAAAGTATCATCAGAGAAGGCTATACCCAGCGAAAATATATTTCAAGAATAAAGGTGAAAACGGTATTTGCAGAGAAACAAGCGTTTTAAAAGTTTACAACCAGTCCTCAGCAATAGAAATTCTCAAGGGTTTATTTCCAGCAACTTGTTACCAAGTGGGTGATCTGAGATGTGAGAAGAAAGAACAAAGTCATGAGCCTAAAGGAGCATTGTATATGACACTAATCCTGTGCTTGCTTGGTTACAAAAGGTCAAATTAGGGGCGCCTGGGTGGCTCAGTCGTCAAGCGTCCGACTTCCGCTCAGGTCATGATCTCACAGTTTGTGAGTTCGAGCCCCGCGTCAGGCTCTGTGCTGAGAGCTCGGACCCTGGAACCTGCTTCCGATTCTGTGTCTCCTTCTCTCTCTGCCCCTCCTCCACTCCTGGTCTTATCTCTCTCTCTCAAAATAAATAAATAAATAAATAAATAAATAATGTTTAAAAAAAGTTCAAATTAAAATATAAAACGTACAATAATAACTTATAAGTTTTAAGAGAATTTAATGTAGCAGACACATTTTAAGGACTTCGCATTATCCAGGAGATCGGTAGCTATTTAGTTTTAGATGAAGGTGAGTAGCCGGTGAGTAGCCTGTTGTAAGTTCCACAGCAATTCCAATCAAAGAATGTGCAGAATTCTTCTTAGTTTCTCTTTGCTACTCCAGGGCCATTCTTGACTCATCTGCGCGCTGTGTGGTGCCTAGGAGGGTGAACTGTTTGGGCTGCATCAGTGGGCACCCCGGCCTCTGGCTTCTGATTGGGGGACAGCCAGAGGGAGAACACAGGGGGAAGGAGAATGAGAGGTTGAAGTTGGGTGTGATGCTAGGATTTTTATTTCCTCTGCTGCCCTGGATGTCTGGCTGCTTCCCTGGGTCAAGATCTCCACTTTCATCAAGCAGCCCTCTCTATCAGACTTTTCTGTCTGTAGATTCTAGTAACTGTTCTCTTCTCTCATTACTTTAAATGTTTATTTAGAGAGAGACAGAGAATGAGCACAAACAGGGGAGGAGCAGAGGGAGAGGGAGACACAAATCTGAAACAGGCTCCAGGCTGTCAGCACAAAGCCGGATGCGGGGCTCGAACCCACCAACCGTGAGATCATGACCTGAGCTGAAGTAGGACGCTTACCGACTGAGCCACCCAGGTGCCCCTTCCCACTGCTTTTTAAATAGTCCCTTTAAAATTAAACTCACATCAAAGTAAGCTAATTTGCCTGGTGTCAGCTGGTAATTGTTCTCTAACACAAACTTTATAACAGAGGCAAACATAATAATTAAAAAGATCCTGGGGTAGGTAGCAAAAGAGAAAAAGAAACCATAGGCTAGTGGGCACAGTTAAAAAAAAGTTTTTTTTAACGTTTATTTATTTTTGAGACAGAGCGAGAGCATGAACGGAGGAGGGTCAGAGAGAGGGAGACAGATTCTGAAACAGGCTCCAGGCTCTGAGCTGTCAGCACAGAGCCCGACGCGGGGCTTGAACTCACGGACCGCGAGATCATGACCTGAGCCGAAGTTGGCCGCTTAACCGACTGAGCCGCCCAGGCTCCCCGAGTGGGCACAATTTTAAAAATTACAGTAAATATATTCAATTTAAGTCCCATTGTAAATGAATTAAACACTGGTTAAGAGAGGAAGACTATAAGACTATGTGCCCTTTACAAGTGTTTTTGACATCTATAAAGGTATAGAGAAAGAAAAGAAAAATGTTATGGAAATAGCTATGGAGAGAATGCTGGTCTATATTACATTCAAAAGTTTGTTTGGCAAAAAGAAGCCTTACTAATTGTAATGGTCACTTCATAATGACAAAATGTTAAAAACAAAAACCTACCCATTTTTAATTCAAAACGCACCTAAAATATTACCTCAAAATGTGTGAAACCAAACTGGCAAAATCTCACGTGAAATACACAAACCAACCATCACACTGGGAGATTTTAACACTCCTCTCGCAGTAACTGGCAGAAAAAGTGGGCAACAATCAGTAATCAGATAGCATATTTACACAATGTTTGATAAACATGATTGGAAAATGTGTCCTAATGCCCAAATATCAAACCCTATATTTAATAATTATTTATTGGACATTCTTTTGGATCATACCTCTTAATACCAGGCAGTAAAATCAGCCTCAATAAAGTTCAGTAGTAAATCACACAAAGTATATCCCCTTTCCACAGTAAATCTGGAAATTAAGGAATCTACATGTAGATAGTCAAAGAAAGGCTCAAGAATGTTATTAATTAAATGGAAACAGAATACAACATAAAAAAAGAAAACATGACAACGTAGCCAAATCAGTTTTCACAGGGAAAGTTTATCGCCTTAAATGCGTGTATTGGCAAAGAAGATGTGCTAAAAATTGGGGTGTTAAATATAAATACCAAGAATTTCGGTAATTAGAAATCTTGGTGATGATGTGGAGAAAGTAGAGGCCTTCTGTATCACTAGTGGGAATGTAAAATGGTACAGTCACTTTGGAAAATAGTTTGGCAATTCCTTAGATGGTTAAATGTGGAGTTATCATATAATTCAACAATTTCACTTCTAGGTATTTTACCAAGAAAAATGAAGGCATGTCTATATTAAGACTTGTGCTGGGGCGCCTGGGTGGCACAGTCGGTGAAGCGTCCGACTTCAGCCAGGTCACGATCTCGCGGTCCGCGAGTTCGAGCCCCGCGTCAGGCTCTGGGCTGATGGCTCAGAGCCTGGAGCCTGTTTCTGATTCTGTGACTCCCTCTCTCTCTGCCTCTCCCCCGTTCATGCTCTGTCTCTCTCTGTCCCAAAAATAAATAAACATTGAAAAAAAAAAAAAAAAGACGTGTGCCTGACTGTTCCCTTTATTCATAGTCACGTTACTTGCAATTGCCAAAATTTGGAATCAACCAAATGCCCATCAGTGGGTGATTGGATAATGAAATGTTGATATCCATGCAATGGGATATGATTCAGAAATAAAAAGAAATGAAATACAGCTATGCATGACCATACGGATGCACTATGAAACATTAAGTGAGAGAAGTCAGTCATAAAGGACTAGATATTGTATGATTCCCTTCATGTGAAATGTGCAGATTAGATACATGTAGAGAGACTTATTTACTGAATGCATACATATTAAGTACTAGATATTGTTCCAGATGTGGCTCATACAATTATAAACTCCAGAGTTGTCCTCTCTTTCTCAACTGAGCAATACACACACACACGCATACACACACACATAGCTCTATAAAAAGATAACATTTTAATGACACCATGTCCCTTATGATAACGACCAGCTCCTTTGGAGGTAGATACTGCCATTATTATACCCATTTGACAGATGAAGAAAACTGAAACCCATGAACCCAACTAAGCAATGCGCTGAAGGTTCAACCATCTAGAACACGGAGCATCTGGAGTTGGAACAAGACAGGGAGCGTTGAGAATGCCTAGCAGCTACAGCTAACTGTGCCAATGCAGTTAGGCAACTCTATACTTTCTTTTCATTTTTTTAAATAAAAAAATGTAAAAAAAAACTTTAAATAAAAAAAACGGTCTCTAGCACATAGCATATATCTCTATTGAGTGAATGAACACTACCCTCTGATATGGCTCATATTACTCCTTTGGGAATGGAAATGATTTGTAGATTAGCTTAAAACATTTAAAACCCATGGATTAAGGCTGGATTTCATACTTCTCTAAGGATGCCCTCTCCAACAGGCAGATTCAGGAGAGAGTATGTTTGCTCTTAAAAGAATGTTGAGTCTATGAGCTGTTTCCGCTATCCTTATGACCATGTTTCAAGGCACCTCCTCTCATGCTAACCTCACACAGAGTACGTATAGCCATACCATCACCCGCTGCACAAGGCAATGTCAGAGTGCCAATTTGGATACCTTGAGTCGATTCGAAACACACGAATACATGAAAGCCAATGGCTTATTTGAACCTTTCGCCTTGATAGAAGGTTCGGTAGAAAAGGCTTTACTTTTACAGAGTATCATTAACTACGATCCTCTCATTTTGTAGTTTCATGGTTCCCTCATTCAGCGTTCAAAAGAAATTAAACTACCGTTGTCCTAAGGCATTGAGCCAAGGGTTCGAAATGATTGGAGGACTTAATTACGTGCTCCTCACCCCCAGTTTCTAATGCAGTAAGTCTGGGATGCGTTTGACATTCATGAATGATCATTGGGAGAATTGAGAAACTATTTTTTGTGTTCTGCGATTCAGGTGAGATAGCCTGCTTCGGAAAGACTACACGACCAACCTAGGATTCTCTCCTGGTCTCCAGACTCATATACCCAAATATCTACTCAACATGTCCATCTGGATTTCTCATAGGAATCTTAAAAGTAATAGGCCCCAAACTTCACTCTCCCATGTTTATAAAATGGCTTTTTTTAAAAAAAATAAACAATCTCAAGTGTTCCAGTGAATAGCAGATTTTTTTCCCCAGTTGCTCAGACCTGAAATCTTGCAGTCAAGCTTAACTATGTTCTTTCTCTCAAACCCTAGATTAAGTCAATGGGCCCATCCTGTCAAATATGCGGAATCTGACTACTTCTCTTAATTGTTCTCTTTGCTTTGACCTTGAGGTCTATGCTGATTGCACTGTCCAAAGCCTCCTGCGGCTTTCTTTCCACCCCACTCAGAAGGAAATACCAAGTTCTGGCCATGACTCACAGGGGCTCCTCTCCCGGTTGATGATTCCTCCCCAGCCCTGATAACTTGCTCTCTGTTCCTCAGAGGAACACACAGCTCTACTCCTGCCTTGGGAGCCTTTGTACTTCCCAGAATGCACTTCCTCTGGACGTTTTCCAGCTCCCCCTTGCCCAGTTCAGTCCACGATACCCCAGGCATTGCAGTTCCCATCACCTTCCTTGACCAGCTTCTATAAAACAGCAAGTCTTCCTCTTATCTATCTTTTTATACTCTCCCTTATCATTTTCCCCATATGCTATCACCTGCCATACTTTATTTTTATTGGATTATTGCCTGTTTCCTGCCACTAAAGGTTTTATGAAAATAGGGACTATTTTTTTTAATAACCTTATCTTCAGCATCTAGAAGTGCTCTAGGCAAGTAGGAGGTTCTCCATAGTTTCTGAACAGATGAATTTTAAAGACTGAAAGGCCAAAGCTTCAGGACATAAATTGAATAGAAGTAGGAGGAAGGCCACTTTTACCAAATCCCAAGCTGGTAATCTTTTGATTAAACCCATGCCAGCTTTGAGGCTCCTCTGCCTTCGAGAAAGAAGTGTGACCTCTGCTTGAACGGAGAGAACTCAGGCTGAAAATAGCTGTGGATCGTGGCCTTCCCTGAACCTTCTTCCTTCCTGTAAGCGCGAGGTTCCCATAGCTGCTCCCCAGAGGACATTAGCAATGGGCTGTGTATCTGAGGGTCCCTGGGAAGACAAGAGCTCGCATTCCTAAGGATGTGAGCGGAGTCCGGTCCCAGGGCCTACCATGTGACTTGAGGAAATGGCCTGGCTGATATTTCTAGAAGGACCAGGTCACAGGAGTCATGTCACTGCTTGGGTTTGTCCTCTGTTAGCGATTGGGACATTGCTGGCAAGAAGCACCATTTGCATGATTCACTGTCAGCCCAGGGTCTAAATCCTGCTCAGATATCGTGTCCTACTCTAGTGCTGCCCTAATCACCTTCTGTAACGTGTTCATTCATTCAACAACTACTTTTTCACACCTACTAAGTGCTGAGTACTCCTGACAAATTCTGAGTAATACTGGCGGGATAGCTGGCCTCGAAGGCTTTAAAAAGGCTGGTAACAATCCCATTGAGGTGAGACATTGGGAGTTTTCACTTTGATGTAGAGTGTAAGAGCATCAAAAGTTGGAGAGGGGACAAGGGATCCCAGAGACTCCAGTATGATCTCACAGCTTTTGCTTTATGAATGGGGAGATAGGAATTCAGGGACTGTCCCTTTTTTGTCCCTGCAGAGTGAGCAGAAGACGGAACCATAGCGTGTCTGCGCCCCGGAGGGTGCATGTATTGTGTGCATAGCTTGACTCGAGAAATAAGTCTTTCTTTGCAGTTCCCAATGTGATTATTGCCCAACTGATCATAATCACCTGCTACGTATCCTACATGCATATAACATATGCAGCAAATGAAAGCTGATGATCGTAATTTAGTTATAAGTATATCAACGCCACAGTGAGATCCTCAGAAGAGTCTGGCAATCGATGCCGACAGGTGGGGTGGTTCTGCTGAATTTCTCTGAGGTCCCCGGCATCTCAGGATATAGACCACTCCTTCTCCTGAAGCACCATCCCAGCCACATGCTCTCATCTGCACTGGAGATGAGGAGGAGGACAAAATAGGCTTAAAGCAGAAAGGCCATTTCACCAGGGAATAAACCAGGTGATAAAGGGGAGTCCTCCAACAGGCACTCATATCTGCCTTCCCCCTTTCTTCCTCATGTTTGCTGCAAACCTATACACTGCGTCCCTCCTTAAAGAGAGCAGTGGACGCCTGGGGGAAACTCAGAGCATTGGAAAACTCCAGGCACCTCCACAACCTACTCTCTGTTACAGAAGAAGAAAAGGGTTCTGTTTCTTTCCTTCTTTTCTCTGAGTTTCTCCAAGTGCTCACCAAAGCCACAGGACTACTTGCCCTGCATTCTATGGGCCAGAGCAGGTCTTAAAGTCCGGGTAATTGCAAGGCAATTTTTTTTTAATTGAGTGCAGGGTCTCCCAGGAAGGCAGGGTGCAGTGGGAATCGGCGGGGTGCACCCTGTGGCTTCTGGTGGTGGTGTGGGCCCGGGGTGGGGTTGGTGCCAGTCCCTCTGAGAAACCCAGAGCACTAAGTCGATAGGTTGAAAAAGCCTCCTGAGGTTGTATCGAGAAGGATTCCGAGGCCACACGTCAGCTCTGTTGAAAACCGTGCATAGTCCGTGATGCCGGCCACGGATGGGGGTGAGAATTGGGGCAGGCGTGGTAGTGCCACGTCGCTCAGCTCCCATCAGCAGTCTGCCCTGAGCCGGCACCGGGGTCTTAAAGGCGTGGGATTCGTGGCTCCTGCCACAAAGAATGTGCCAGCCTGTGATAAAGAAGCCCTACCTGGCCTCTTCGAAGGGCACAGGTGAAGCTGTGTCTTCAGACTGGAGGTCGCGTGACCCCTTCCAAGGCTATGGGGACAAGGGCAGCTCTCAGTCAGCGTTTAGACCCATGGCATACGTATGGCTCCCAACACTGATGGGCTTAAAGGGATTGTGGTGCCTACGGCATCTCCTCCGCCACCTGCCTTCCGTGGCCTCCCTTCTCCTGCAATCAAGCTCTGCCCGTTTGGAATCTTTTCGTCGATCATTGTCCCAGGGTGTAAAAATAGTCCAGACTTTAAAAAGAGAGAGAGAGAGAGAGAGAGAATTTGAAAGTGCGCCTCTCTGAAGGAGTGCAAAGCAGAGAGCATCCAGAAGAATTGCCAAAGCCTGATGGAATCTAGGGAACCAATTCACAGGAAGCCTGCGTGGCGCTCTCTCTCTCTCTCTCTCTCTCTCTCTCTCTCCTTTCTCTTTCCTTTTGTTAGGACGAGACCTGGGGAGCTTATTTCGACAGCCATGCATATCAACATTTTTATTCGAAGTTTTAAAATGAGGCCACGTTTCTTTTCTAGTTGGTATTATGGTGGACATCTGCCTATATGGAGGGAGTGAAATCTACAGAGCCAGGGTTTTCATGAAAATATATTTATATTTCCACAATATATATTAACATAACTATACATTTGGATAACATATAATACATAAGGGTAACATTTGCAGCTATCTAAACATATGAAAATATTTCAGGGGCACCTGGGTGGCTCAGTCGGTTAAGCATCTGACTTCAGCTCAAGTTATGATCTCGTGGTTCGTGCGTTCAAGCCCCGCCTCGGGCTCTGTGGTGACAGCTCAGAGCCTGGAGCCTGCTTGGGATTCTGTGTCTCTGTCTCTCTCTGCCCCTCCCCTGCTCATGCTCTCTCTCTCTCTCTCTCTTTCAAAAGTAAATACACACTAAAAAAAAAAAAAAAAGTAAAGAAAATATTTCAGATGCCAATTTAAAAATGTGTGACAATAGGGTCACCTGGGTGGCTCAGTCAGTTAAGCGTCCAATTTCAGCTCAGGTCATGATCTCTTGGCTTGTGGGTTCAAGCCCCGTATCAGGCTTATGTTGACAGCTCAGAGCCTGGAGTCTGCTTCGATTCTGTGTTTCCCTCTTTCTCTCTGTCCCTCTTCCTCTTATGCTCTCTCTCTCTCTCTGTCTCAAAAATAAACGTTAAAAATAAATAAATAAATAAATAAATAAATAAATAAATAAAGTGTGACAATATATGCAGTAGCCAATTTCCAAGGATCCTCTCCTCCTGGTATTTACGCCCTATGTGGTGGCCTCGTATTTACTGAGTCAAAGCCGGTTGTGTGACAG